>NW_022103911.1:2076137-2106607 GCF_000313985.2 Echinops telfairi | reverse complement strand
AAAAGGAAAATGAGCTGATTCCGGGAACCCAAGAGGCAAGCGAATTTTGGGAATGATGAGGGCAACAAATGTATAGATGTGCTTTACATATTGATCTATGTATTGTGATGAATTGTATGAGCCCCAATAAATTGATTTTAAATAAATAAATAAATAAAAATTAAAAAAATTATTTCTTCCCATTTATAATTCATATAAAATAGATTAACATCCTAATTCCTGAATCCACTAATTTGAGATAAAAGATAACACTTTAATTCTAGAGGTACATAGTGTCTGACTGTGGACTACATGCAATAATTCTTCTAGTTAGCGCCATCGAATTTTGTCCTCAATGGGAAGCATCAAGTTAAATCATTGACCAAAATACGCATAAATAATTTAAAAATTCCATTTCAGAATGTATACAAATGTTCAGCTCGTGTTTGGATGGCATCTTTAGAAAAGAGAGACATAAATTCACGCAGGGAATTGTTTAGTTAGGCTTGCTTCAACTCAAAATTGTCTACCACTGCTGCCATTGATTGCCTGTCAGGAGACTGCAACTCACAACCATCTGGTTGTGAGTTTTTTGTTCATTTAGAATCCATTGCTGAAGCTATTGTATCATCCGTCTCATTGAGGGTTTCTCGGTTTCAACTGACCCTCCTAAAAAACTAGCAAACAGAATTGTCCTCCAGCCAATTCTGACTCGGAGTGATCCTATAGGACAGAATAGAGATGTCTCATGGGATTTCTTAGGCTATGATCTTTTGGGAAGCAGACAAATATGCCTGTAGACCACACTAGTAGATTCCAACTGCCAATCATTCAGTTAGCAGTCAACTAATTTTACTACTGTTCTACCAACCATACTGCTCTACTAAACATATTCTTTACAGTGATTCACCTTTCCCGACGCTGCTGTGTCTAAAACACACAAGACACACTCTTGCCATATTCTCTTCTAAGGATCATTCTGACTAACTTTCTTCTAAGATTGATCAGTTTGTCTTGGAAGTCACCATTGCATTCGGTATTCTTTACCAACACCTCCATCCAAACACATCAATTCTCCTGTCTTCCTTTTTTCAGTAGCTAGCTTTATCTGCCACCATATATCTGTCAGTTTGTGATATTGTGGTGGCCTTCATATTTTTATGATGCTGGCCGTAATAGCACAAGTATTTCAAATACAAACCAGGTCATCTATGATGGACAGATCTACGTATGACTGTAGGTGAAATCATTCCTTCCTAACTTGGAACACAAACCAACACTATTGTTGACTGATCCGTTTCTCATTTAAATCTATAATATAAAACCAACAACTCCCAATTTGTAATCTACAATATTCATCTATCTATCACAAACTTTCTACTCTTACAATCATGCAGTTCGTCTAGAAGTTCCCTGAATGACTTCATATCCTCCACTTTCTCCATGAGTCCTACTGTTGCCTATCACTTGAGGGTATAAATAACATTCATCTAGAATATTTGAGATTTCCTAACATGAATGGCTATCATTCATTTATTTACACTGTTTCATTTTTAATAGATATGCACAGAATTTACAATGTAACATAGTTAAATTGTAATATGTTCTTTTATAAAAACTGGTGTTATAGTGTTAGATACCATCAAGTCTGTTCCAGTTCATAGTAATACTACTTAAAACAGAATGAACCATTGTCCTGTATTGTGCCAGCCTCACGGTTGCTCTTTTGTTTGAGCTGATTGGTTCAGCCACTCTGCCAATTCATCTTGTCAAAAGCCTTTTTCTCTTGCACTGCTCCTCTACTTTACCAAGCCTGATGCCCTTCGCCAGGGACTGGTCTCACCTGATAATAAGTCCAAAGGAGATAACACCAGATTTGCCTGTAAGGAGCATTATGGCAGTACTTTTTTCCAAGACATCTTTGTTTGTTCTGTGGCAGTCCATGGTACGTTCAGTGTTCGTTACTAGCACCATCGTTCAAATGCATCAATTCTTCTTCCGTCTTCCTTATTCATGGTCCACCTTTCACATGCATACACGGCAATTGGAAATACCATGACTTGGGTCAGTTACAGTCCTCAAAGTAACAGCCTTGCTCTTTAATACTTGAAAGAGGTCTTGTGTAGAGATCAAACATGTCTTTTGATCTCTTGACTGCTGTGTCCATGAGCGTTGATGGTGGATCCAAACAAGATGAAATCCTTGACAACTTCAAACTTTATCCTGGTATCAAGTGGTCCAGTTGTGGAGATTTTGGTTTTCTTTACATTGCGTTATAATTCAGGCTGAAGTTGCGGTTGTTGATTTTCATCTGTCAGTGCTTCAAGTCTTTCGCACTTTCAGCAAGCAAGGTGTTATTATCTTAGTATTGCACATGGCTGATAACCCTGATGCTGCATATTTCACCATACAATCCAGCTTCTCCCATTATTTGTTCAGCATACAGATCTTTTAAACATAGAAATGCTTTATGGATTTCATTTCTTTTACAACCCCCCAAAGTATTAAATATTATAGGGAGTCCAGTAATCACTTCTAACCGCCCAAATCTCATATATTTACATCCTAATTAGTGGTCTTATTGCCTTATGGAAAACTTCTTTCTAAAAAAATTCGAGAAAAACAAACAACAAATAAAACTACAGTTTTCTAAATGAACCGAAGAATGTTACTATACATTTTAAAAAATCCAGCCAATGACAAAAATAACTAAACTACTAAGTCCTATTTACTAAGGAAAATGTGCGTGACTATCTGAATATGTTTCATGCTTTGAAAAAAATTCAGTCATGGTTTGACTACATAGCTTTGCATCTAACCAGGATGGCTTGTCTGCAATAAATGCAAACCGAAGGAGGATTCAGGGCAACGAGCATAAACAGGCATATTTTCAGGCAAAGTGGGACATGTGGTCTCCCTAATATTTGGGGTTGTCACATATTTATTTCACATTAGCCGAGATGCTTTTTATATCTCTTGTGTGTTAACTTTTAAAAGAGGTGACAGGTACACAACAGCACTATGAGTAGTTTTGTTTTTCTACAAAGTTTCTGCAATAAATTGCTTGATGTATTTTAGATTAAGTGAAAATCTATAATTGCATTTTATTCATGGAGTCATATTTTCCATGTGCAATCTGCTCCTTGGGAACATAAATTTCCAAGAAATAAATCCAAATAAGTTAATATCTTCTTCCCCTTAAAAATGAAATGAAAAGTATCATCACACATGTCACTGGATTTGACTATGAAACACTGAAAACAGTAAAGTAATAGATATATAAACTCAATTTGATGGTACATGGACCACACACTTTCAAGAGGAAATGGCTGAATAAAATCAACTAAAATTAAAATGTAAAACTACAAAACCCAAGTACCTTGGGGTAAAAGGAATGACAATTTAATCAAGAGCTTTTGTATTACGTTTTTCCTAGAGACAGAAGTGAAATGGGTAAAAGCTTTAAGCAGAAAATTAGACTAGAAAGTAATGAGATTAACTGAACTCCTCACTTTTAAGCTTCTATCCAAAACCACACTCATTACCCCTGAGTTGAGTCTGACTCATGGGAACACTATATGTTGTAAAGTGGAACTGTGCCCCATAAATTGATCTTTCAGGAGTAGGCCACAAGGCCTTGATTCTACGCTACTTCTGAGTATTGTGAATCACAAAGATTTCATTAATAATTATTAACTTAACCAGTTCACCACTTAGAGCCACTATTGTTGCTCAGATTGTTCTAAAGTAATTGTATTCTGAAGTCTCTTGTAGTGAAATATCCAAAAAGTAGGCTGTATATAAATGACCTTATTCTTCAGAAATATTTCAAATAATTAATCTGTTTTAGACAATAGAAAATGCTAATATGGCTCCCTGTAAATGTAGTTGGTTTCATCTGTGAAAATAGATGTTTTCAATATAGGTAAAGAATTATCAAACTCCTCCAGAGGAAGATTTGGACTCGACTTCTCAAATCTTTTAATATTGTTAGGGGAAAGAAGTATTATAGACAATTGAAAGTATATATAGCTTGAGAATAGAGTAATGACTTGTTGGTCACTGAGGACATAAGTAGTCAGATTTAGTGTAGGTTTTAGTAGAAATAGGTGACCAGGCCCCTGGGATTAATTTAAAAACAATGTTTTGTTTTATTCTTTTGGATCCAACCATCAACTACACTAGACGTGAAATACTATGTCACATGATTAATTACTATGGGATCATTTTAATAAATGATTTTTTTAGTTCATTCACACTTTGCTCATAAAATATGTCCTGATCTACAGTTTGTTTTATTTCTCAAAGGAATCCTAAATATATGATGTTGCTTAGTGTTTTCCTTTTTGTTTGGGGGGGGGCATATTTTTAATTGCCATAATTAAATGGTATTTTGTTTATGTTTACTTCAACTGTTCCAAATATATAGCTAGTAACCTGATTATATGCTTAGTAAAGGAGAATGCAGTTAACTAAAAAAATAAAATATGCCCTTATTCTCTCTTTCTTAATGTCCCATACCTTTCTCATTCTCAGAGTGAGGATGTCTTTTATTTTATTTTTTTGTTGTTAAGAATTCAAGCATTTTTAGTATATCATATTCACTTGAGTCATATTTCCCAGATACAGGACGCATGTCAAATTAAAGGATGGTTTTTTGGGGGGGTACCAAACTCATTTAAAAGAATTTTTAAATCCAATAAATAATGGATAAAAATAAGAAGGATCAATGTAACTATGTTGTTTTTTTTTGTAACTATGTTTTGTACCTTTATTTTGGCCACTATGAAAGGAGACCACTTCCAGTGATCAGGAATATGTATGCACACACACACAAACACATATATATATCCCAGTAATTTTCTTGTTTGCAGTTTCTTCGTTTGTGGTTTGCAAGCTAAAAAGAAGAAAGAAAACTGACTCTAGGTAAGTGAGCCTCTTGGAATTTCTTGAGGGGCGGGAAAAGTTGAAGAAACAGTCCAGAATAGTCTAGAACCAGATCAACCCAGAGTGCTTTGATATCAAAGATTGCTTGACAGTCTCACAGAGAAATAAATGAAATCTATTGCCTTTGTTTGACTTCCCTTTACAATGTGGAGGTTTTTGTGTGTGGCTTTTTTTTTTTTTTTGCCCCTTAGTCTTTTGAAGTCTTTTTTTTAAAATCATTTTATTAGGAGCTCATACAACTCTTATCACAATCCATACATAGACCAATTGTGTAAAGCACATTTGTACATTCATCACCCTCATCATTCTCAAAACATTTTCTCTCCACTTAGGTCCTCATTTTTTCCCTCCCTCCATTCTTCCCTCCCTCACGAGCCCTTGATAATTCATAAATTATTATTTCGTCATATCTTGCTCTGTCCGACGTCTCCCTTCACCCACTTTTCTGTTGTCCGTCCCTCAGGGAGGAGGTCACATATAGTTCCTTGTAATCGGTTCCCTCTTTCCAACCAACTCTCCCTCTACCCTCCTAGTATCGCCACTCACACCACTGGTCCTGAAGCATCATCTGCCCTGAATTCCCTGTGTTTCCCGTTCCTATCTGTACCAGTATACACCCTCTGGTCTAGCGAGACTTGCAAGGTAGAATTCAGATCATGATGGGGGTGGGGGGGAGGAAGCATTTAGGAACTAGAGGAAAGTTGTATTTTTCATTGTTACTACATCGCACCCTGACTGGCTCATCTCCTCCCCGAGACCCCTCTGCAAGGGGATCTCCAGTGGCCTACAGATGGGCTTTGGGTCTCCACTCTGCATTCCCCTCATCATTCACTATGGTAAGATTTTTTGTTCTGATGATGCCTTATACCTGATCCCTTCGACACCTCATGGTTGCATAGGCTGATGTGCTTCTTCCATGTGGGCTTTGTTGCTTCTGAGCTTGATGGCCGCTTGATTACCTTCAAGCCTTTAAGACCCCAAACACTATACTTTTTGATAGCCGGGCACCATCAGCTTTCTTCGCCACATTTGCTTATGCACCCATTTGTCTTCAGTGATCCCTTCAACACCTGGTGATCACACAGGCTGATATGTTCTCCCATGTGGGCTTTGTTGCTTCTGAGCTAGATGGCCACTTGTTTACCTTCAAGCTTTTAAGACTCCAGACACTATATCTTTTGATAGCTTGGCATCATCAGCTTTCTTTACCACATTTGCTTATGCACCCGCTTTGTCTTCAGCGGTTGTGTCAGGAAGGTGAGCATCATAGAATGCCAATTTAGTAGAAGAAAGTATTCTTGCATTGAGGGAGTACTTGAGTGGAGGCCCAATGTCCTTCTGCTACCTTAATACTAAACCTATAAATATAGGCTCATAGATCCATTTCCCCATTCTCATATAAATATATTTGCATGTGTACATGTCTTTATCTAGACCTCTATAAATGCCCTTTGCTTCCCAGTTCTTTTCTCTATTTCACAATGCCAAGGTTTTAAAGCCCTTTCTTTTACCACCTTAATGAATGATAATATTTCTAGTGATCAGAAATCAGCTTCTACATGTGAAGGGTGCATGCATTGACTTGTTTCTCCAAAACGGTTTTCAATGAGAGGCACATCCTCTCCTTAAAAATGAGGTGTGGTTGGCCATTCCAGTAAAGCAATATTTATCTTTCTTACTGAAACACTAGAGCAGCGGTTCTCAACCTGTGGGTCGCAACCCCTTTGGGGGATTGAAAGACCCTTTCACAGGGGTGCCCGATTCATAACAGTAGCAAAATTACAGTTATGAAGTAGCAACGAAAATAATTTTATGCTTGGGGGCCCACCATAACATGAAAAACTGTACTAAAGGGTCGGGGCATTAGGAAGGTTGCAAACCCCTGCTAGAGTTTCCCACAAGTTGCTTGGAAAATCATGTTAACATGTGATAGGTAATGAGGAGGGGAGAGAATAAAGAGCTTATTTTGATGGCTATTCTAAACCCAAACAAATGAAATATGTTAACATACTCTAACAGGAGCAAAGTACTAATGACCTAGAAGTTACAGGGTTAGGTCACTAGATTCTGACTGAAAGAAACAGGTGTTAAGACACTTACTTGGGCTGATGACAGTTTGCACTAATTAAATCATTAACAGAGGAGTTTGCAGCATGTTGGCAGTACTCAACATGCTAGAATCAGTTTCTCACACCTAGTTTAAAGGAGTGTTCTTGCTTTCTTTTTATTATTAAATAAACTTAGCTTAATTAACAGTAACCTTCTCAAGTTTGCCAAACATATCTTGGCACATAGTCTAACTAAACATGGGATAAACTAAGCACAACCTTTCAAAAACTACTTTACATTCCTCAATTAAATGTACCAAGTGGAAATGCAGAACAAAGGAAACCAGAAAACAGAATCTCAATGAATATATCCAAAATGAATACTTAAAGTTGGGGTCACTTAGCAGAGAAACAAAAATAGAAAGTGTGAAATTGTATGCAAATGAGGATACAAAATCATGAGGTAAGGGATTTCCTTAATTAATATGATATCATAAAACCAACCATAAAATAGTGGAAGAAGCAAGAGCAGATGCAACCAGCTTTCAGTTACACTCTTCATCATACTACAAGAAGCAGAAAGTAAAACCTTTGATTCCTCACCTCGTGTGGAAAAACAATCCTAATTAAACAATCTTGTGTTTAACTTCCAAATTCCCAGAATCCCTGTTATACAATATATCAGCAAGAAATAAAACCTATTTATGAAGCCAGAAACTAACATAGGAGATGGGCTGAGCCAACCTTTGATCGTGCTTTGAGGCATGAAGAGAAATGAAAAATGGTTCCTGTTTTCAGGGTTTAAAATCATTTCAGCGAGATAAGAATAATTTTACAAGAAACAGTGAATTAAATCAGATAAAAACCAGTCATGTGTGCAAGTTGTACAAAAAAATAGGAAATTTACTTGAGGCTTGAGGTTGCTTTAGGGTTTTAAGACAATGGATGGTAAACCTTCCAGAAACCAGACAACCAAAGCTGGCCTGAGTGTGGTGCTTGGTAGGGGACACACGTCATAGACTGGAACAGGAGCTCCAAAGAAGAAAAGCTGCATAGAGGTTAGAGTAAGTTTGACTTTGAGGGGTGCACAAAAGGTCACTTGACCAGATCAAGAGGTTCAATGAGTGACAGGGGATAAAGATAATTAGGGAGGGTCAAATTATAGAAGCTTTTTAAGGCATGCCAAGAAAAAGCAGAGCTATTTGTACTTGAAGCAGATATAGAAAATAATAAAACTAATTTAATAAATCAGCAAAAAAGTTATGGAAGGAATATGCCTAACTGTTTCTCTGATGTAAAAAAAACCCAACGTATTTTAAATAGAAGCCAAAATTAGCTAAATCACAGTGATCAAGAAAAATACGCTCAAGTAAATGGAAACCCCAGTTACATCAGTAATGTGGCTCAACAAAAATCGGTAAGATTTTTTTTAAAGAGACAAAATTTAATCAGCCTTTACATAGAAATATCAGTCCCCAATGCCTTTATGCTGCTCAGGTATTCATGCCTTTATCACTATCTTTAATAATACCTGGCCTGAAGTTCATATGGCATACAACAGGGAGTATATACCGATCCTCAGTCTGTGTGTCTGGTTAAACATAAAGACAACTAGAGCATGTATCATTTCTATCTCCTCGATCTCTACTAAATAAGCAGAGAGAGAGAATGCACAGCCCAGGCCAAATAATTTCAATCAATTTTTGGAAGATGGAAAACACATGGAGGAATAATTGATTGCCAGAGGAGACATAATGAATTAATTGTATAAAGAGAACAATACCAAAAAGAAGAGAGATAATTTTCCTTTAATCTAGAAAGTTGTATGTATTGCCAAAGAAGACAAGGTCAAGAACAGATCTAAAAACCGTGTCACAAGCTGCCTAAATGCATAAAATAGACCTATGGCAAACACTGAAACTGTTCTGTCTAAACGCACGAGACCCATCTTTCACATCATTTTACCATCATATCAACTTAAAAATATAAGCCACGATCCTGAATCTTTGACTTAATGCATGATAGCAGACCATGGATATTAGAACTGCACCTTCCTTGTTTTCAATTGGTCTATGATGTGCTAAAAGGAATTATTTTCAGTTTCTTTTCTTCACATATTTAGCCGAACAAGATCACATAGCCTGTCTAGATTCACCGAGATTCTCAAGTACAGAAAATAGTAGTTTTAACTTGCAGAATGGGTTATCACTGCTGATGATGGAAACTATACTGTCTAATAGCTCAGCCCCCTTCAAGTGACACCCAGGGGACGTGCCATACCTGTCATATCTGAGATAGGCTTATGAGTGAAACTATTTGAAGAATACACGTATGAAACAATTGTCAATGAACCTGACACATACATATCCATCTTATATCAAAACAGGTAGAGCAAAATGACTAACCCTCATTCAATTTCACTCTCTCTATGACTCTCTCTCTGATTTACACACACACACACACACACACACACACACACATACACACATCATTCAACCCTGCCCCTAGCCATGCCTCAGGAGATATTCAAAGCAATAAACTGGGGAGATCCCAAGGTTAGGAACACACGGAGCCCATGGAAGAATGGTGGTGCCCTGCCAGAATAATGAATGGAAAAGGATTAGTCTTTAAAATGGACACTATGACCTTCAGCCCTCATTCTTACCCTTTCTCTGAGAATGTGAGCTCTGGAGAAAATAACTCCAGGCAGAAGTAAAGCTGATTCTTCTCTGGGGGAAAAAATGCAAAGGCTTCAGAACAAAAGATGGTGTAGATACTGACATTTGGAACTCTACCAAGAAAAAGTCAGTTTACTTTACAATTATTCAATGACTAACTCCTACCCCACCCCAAACAAATTTGTTACTGTCAAGCCAAACCCATGGCATCCATATAAGACCGTCAAACTCCCTTATAGACTTTCCAAAGCTGGAATCTTCACCGAAGCCGACTGCCGCATTGTCTGCATACACACTGCCACAGCTTTCCTGAGAGAGCAGCTGGTGGGTTCAACTTGCCAAGTAGCTTTCTTTCCATCAGCCGGTCAGCACTTACTCATTGCATGACTAAGATTCCTTCATTCAATGACAAAGCCCCAACTCCTTGTTTCATAGCAATGAACTTCCATGCATCACTTGACAGTTGAGAAAAACTACAGCATGAAAAAGAGACAAAACAAACAGACAAAAGGAAGAAAAGATAAAACTCAAGCAACATGGGGAGGGGGGAAGAAAATGTTTTAAAAGTACATCTGGTTAATATTGTCAGTTACATTGTTAAAAAAAATACCATATATACTCAAGTATAAGCTGACCCAAATATCAGTGGAGGCACCTAATTTTACCACAAAAACTGCATTAAGAAATGTGCTGAAAAACTCAGCTTATACATGCCTGGTCCTGCACCACCCTTCCAACGGTGACCATTGATGCAGCCCTGCCTCCATCCATCGCCTTGACCATCTCCCTCCATTTTACTGACCCTTTGTGTTACCAACCATGATGTCCATATCCAGGAACCGGTGCCTCTGATGGCATGTCCAAGATATGGGAAATGCAGTCTGCCTATCCTTGCTTCAGAGGTACACTCTGGCTACACTTCATCAAACACAGCCTTGTTCATTCTTCTAGCCGTCCGTGGAATATTTAATTCTGCCTCCAAACCATCATTCAAATGCATCACTTTTTCTCCCTTCTCCTTTATCCATTGTTCCATTTCCCTTGCATAGGAGGCCATTGAAAAGACCCTGGCTTGAGTCAGACCCACTTAGTCCTCAAATGACGTCTTTGTTCTTTGACCTTTGAAAGAGGTCTTGTGAATAGATATTCTTAGTTCGATATGTTATTTGATTTACTGAGCGATGCTACCATGGGCATTGAATGTGAATCTGAGTACATTTAACTTTAATATTTTTCTCTGTTTATCATGATGTTGTTTATTAAAAATTTATTTTACCCTTAATAGATTACCAGGATCTATTACTAAAAACAGTTTTTTCAGTGACATCTGAATCCACTACTTCCACAATGGTTAGATCTTTAGGAGATCTAAAACCTCAGAGACAAACAATGTAAAATGAAAGTTAAGTAAAGCTTGCAAAATATTTCTGAATATGGGATGATTGATATATGACTAAAATTTCAGTTTGATATTAAATTGTACCCAGTTTCAGGATGTATTTTAATTATTCTATAATACCATTTATTATTTTGTGATTCATCATCATTTTATTACTTTCTTAAAACATACTGATTGTCTCTGGTTACTAGAAGGCAGTAATACATTAAATAAATGGTAACAAATGTTTTTGGTTCATTTGGTAAGGTTACGCATATTCCACATGTCATATGGATTTAAAAATATTGAGTCTCATATTAAATTGAAAATAAAATTCATTAAAAGTTATTGCTCAAGGAATTCCATGCAATTGCAAATGTTAATCTTCCTCAAAAATGCCATTAAAAGCCCTGTCTGATTATTTTTTAGAATATTGATAGGAAATGAACACACTCTTTTGGAAGTGTGAAATTGAGCCCATTGTGAAGCTTCAGATGCCTTCTTGAGCTCCTCTTTGATTTTCTGTTACTTGATTCTGACATACTGAGCTTTAGGTAATCATTTGACAGCTCTCATTGAGTGATATTCTGGTCACTGTGGCGGTTACATAATCTCCTGTGAACTTGAATGAAGGGGTGGAGTCTAGTTTGTCAATCAGGTCATAGCCAATGAGACCTCTGTGTGGGCAAAGCCTTCTCCTGAGGATTCTGGAAATTTCTGTCTTCTCCCCGAAGGCAGTATACGCTTTCTCTCTGCTTGACATTCCTGTTGACAAGCACATGGAGCTTCGCTGATGGAGCCAGGGCACCGGAGCTGAAGGAGCCACATGGAGACCCACACCAGCCCTGAGGTGCTTCTACCGCCACTGGATCCACAGGAGTTTCCACCCACTGTGCCTATGATCTTTCTGCATTAATCATCATTGCATATCCTGTGTGAGTCTGAAGAGGAATTTATAGACTGGTATCAAACATATGGGCTAAAATCGGACATAAAGACTTGATCTGGACTGGGCTGGATGTTTTCTTAATCTACAATTACTGTTTAATATAAAGCTCTTTCTTAAACATATATGAATTTCTCTAGTCTACCCGGACAAGCACAGTCACTCTTGGTCATAGTTTCTATCTGAAAACAAGCTGCTTTAAAGAAGGTGAGTTGAATGCATGTCTAAATATTATCAGCTCAGCTGCAAAAGAGACTGAATTTTATGTTCAAACTCAGTATGTGCCCCATTCTAAAAATTTTTTTTAATTTTTGAGATTTGAAACTTGACTCAAAAATTTAGACTATATGAATATCTATGCTAAAAACACCATACTTTTGTTTTTAATGGACTCGGCGCTCTGGTAGCATAGTGGTTACACATTGCAATGTTAACTGCAAAGTCTGAGGTTCTAAACGACCAGCCACTTAGAGAGAAAGGCCCGGCTTTCTATTCCGGTAAATAGTTAGCTGTGTCAGAAACTCACAGGGGTAGTTCTACCATGTCCTGTATGTTTGCTGTGAGGTTGCACCAAGTCAGGGCCAGTGAGTGTTATCTCTCTGTTCATAAATTTAAATAGTAATATCAGATTTAAGTGTGGACACAAAATATAGATTATATTGATTAATATTAGCAAGCACAGAAATGAAAAATTATTCCTCTCATGTAAACTTTCTTTCACATTGCTCTCTTGTCCTAGTTTTCATTGTGACCATTTTAGTAGTACGTATTAGTTCAGTTTTAAGGAGTAAGAGTAGCTATGTATATAGTATAGGTATTCTGTTAATTCATACTGTCCAATTCTATTTTGTTTAGAGCTTCTCTGAAATTTCAAGATTTTAATTTGTTTGTGTAGAATTATATCTACTCATTATAACTGCTGAATATCCATTTTTATTTTCATCATTAAAAGCGCACTCTCATCCAGTCAATTCTGACTTACGCAGACGCTATATAAGGTCCCTAAACTCTAAGTCTTTACAGGAGCAGAGAGTTTCAACTCTTTGTTTTTAAATTATTTTTAAATTTTTTAATTATTAGTTGGGACTTAACATATCTATCAGTCCATATTTCAGTCACATCAAGTAATATTATACAATTGCTACCACAATCCAGTTACATTGTTTTTCTACATAGACTCCTTGACATCACCTCCCTTTTACCACCACCCCCCATCATTGTACCCCCCAACCCCTTATTCTACTTGCTGTCCCTATAGTTTCATTAAACCCGAGTTTCATAAATTGAAAAGTAGAAAAGCATATAACACAGCTTGGTTTGAACTGTTAGCCTTAGTGACACCAGGGCTCCTCCTATCTTCACTGTGGTTCTCCAGAAATGCTGTAGTCAGAATTATACCCAATAATATAAGTCAAAAAGAGTAGCATTCTATACTAATAAAAGGTATTATTTTCTTTCTTTGTTTCTACAGCTTTATTGGCAAGTAATTTATATATCATACAATCCGATGGTTCAATCTTTTTAACATATCAAGGGGAATTGTAAAATCACCCCCACATTAATTTTTTTAGAACATTCCCCATCCCATGGTTAAATGGTCTCCAAGAAGAGTTAAGAGATCACAATCTGTTCTAGTGCTCCCTCTCCCCTCCCATCTCCACCAGTTGCTCCTGCGATCCCCTCACACACCCCATCATCCCATTCTGATTATGCTTCCACTCCTCCTGTGCTTCACAGCTGGGAGACCCAACAGAAAACAATGCAACCTAGAGTCTCGCTAAGGTAGTAAGCATAAAAACATATTAGTATACAGACAAAGATACAAATAATGCATAAGAATGGACAGACCCCCAACAACATTCTAAAAGCCAGGGAAGAAATTTCTGTTGTGGAACCAGTTAGAGCTACTTACTTGCACCCAGGACATGTTCATATAGGTCCCGTCTACAGGGTGGTTGGCTAGCCAAGTACCAAGGTCTATCCCGCATCATCACCATTACAATGGTCTCTGTCTGGTAGTAAGGCTATTCAAGACTCTTGGAAAGGGACCCCACATTAAAATATAAAGCAATGGCCATAGAATTTGAAAAGTGATGGGCGGGGATTTAAGGTCTAATTTCCATTAACAATACTTATTAAATAAAGAGTTATTGTGTCAACACTTTTCTGGAAAAGGTTTTTCCTTTCAGTCCCAGGTTCTGGGGTGTCAGATATATCAGTGAATTGGAAACAAACCTAATTTTTATGGAGAGATAATATGCTTCCCCATCTTCATTAAAGTATCCTTAATACGATATTCAAAGCGCTGGTGGTGCCATGGTTAAAGAGACCAGCTGGATCAGTGATTCGAATTCATCACCTGCTTTTCCAAGAAAGACCTGTTCGTCTCTTTCTGTCATGACTGCAGCCTTGGATGCCCATGAAGTAAGTTCTCCACTGTCCTATGGGGTCACTATGAATTGGGACTGACTTGATATTAGTCGGAATACTGAATTTGGGACAGCTTTTGCAGCAGTCTCAGGTAAGCATTTGACTTCTTACCACAAGATTAGTAATTTCAACCCATTAGCTGCTCCATGGGAGGAAAATGAGGCTATGTGTTCCCATAAGGATTTACAGACTGAGAACCCCAATTTAGGGCCACTATGAATCAGAAGTGACTAGCGGGCCATGGGTCTGGGATGTTGGTCTGCAAAGTACAGTACACTGAAATGAATATAAGTTCTACACGGGTTTGTGAGAAAAGTATGAGTTTAATCCTCACTTCAAAAATGAATATTTATGATAGTTATACACATTATTTTTCTCTTGGCTTTTGAAAATATTAATTTTAGTATTAAAAACCCCTAAATTGCTTCAAATATTGTTTGTGAAGTAAATGAGATCATGTACCTGGCATCTAGGAATGTCAGTATTGATTGTTGATTGACCTATACATCCCAGATAGTACACTCTGTCTTATTATATATACTTGAGATCTTAAAGAGAGGAGCAAATTATCTATCTCATTATGGTAAAAAGAGAGGATGCAAGGATTTCCATAAGATGTATGTTGTTGTTAGTTGCTCTCAAATCAATGGGGACCCACAGCAACCCTGTTCACGACAGAATGCAGCACTGCCAGCCCCGCGCCATCCTCAATTGTTCCTGTGCTTGAGCCCATTCGGAGCAACTGTGTCGTCAACCTAGCTCATGGGCGGTTGGCGTTGTTCACTGTCACTTTACTGCACCAACCACCGTGTCCTTTTCCAGAGAAAGAGCTCTCCCCACAACGTGTGCAAAGCAGGTAAGATAGAGAGGAGAAAACGCAACTTAGCATGAGGAAGTACATAAGATGGATGAGTTCTTAAGAGTATGCCTGACAAACTTTTAGTCACAAACATGAAAGCTCCTTACCGGATCACTGCTAACTCTTTTAATGAAGGGAGTAGAGAAGGATAAAATAGAAACATGATGGAGTGTTATGTAGTAAGGAAAAGTATATTACTTTAATATTCTTTGCAGGTATGTGATGTTTGTGCGATTGTGTGTGAACTACAATATATTATTGTATTATATATTATGATAAATATATAAAGTATATTATATATTTATCATAATATAAATATATTACCTATGGTAGGTAGAGGGAGAACAGAACATTTGAAAGCTAGTGCCCTAAGAGATGCATGAACTGCCTGCCTTTGCTAATCCAAGTTCTCATCGTTTATTTCCAGAAGTTACTTAAGCGCGTTGCTTCCCACCTCCGTCCTTTCCCATTCATTTTAGACACTGTTGCTAGGTTGAGGTTTCTGGAATACAGTTTTGGCTAGTTTATCCCCTATTCAGAATCCATTAGGGTACACTTCATTTCCTTCGGGGCGCTCCATGGATTTGTTAGGCAGCCCCATGTCTCCAGCTCTGTACTCTCTTGCACAGTAAAGTTCTCAGGGTCTCGATCCTGCTCTTGGTTATCCTGTTCGAACATGCGTCTTGCCAGTGTTTCTGCACAACGTCACGCTCCTCCTGGGTGAGCCTTCAATGCTTGCTGTCCCAGCTTTGCTCATGGCAACACGCATGCTTTAGCTCTCCGGTCAGGTTTTATGAGGTCGCTGAGATCTTCCTGACTTAGGGTTACCAGCTGTAACAAATAAAAACTCAAGATACACAGCTAAGCTGGAATTTCCGACAAGTCAGCTGGTTTATATTTGATCTCTTGCAGAAGTATTCCATATTCCTCATACCTTCCTCACCCCTATCTAAGTTGACTGGGGATTCCTTGTGTGTCCATATGTGTATAAACTGCAGACACTTTTTATTTAAAGAATTTTCAGAACACATTTCCCTGGTGAATTTGTATGTGCTTCATTAACATTCCCAGTCCATGCACTGACATTGAGTTGATTCTAATTCATAACCACCCTATAGGACATAGGAGAGGTACTGTCATTGCTTTCCGAAGGTAGGAATTGCTGTGGAAACAGACAGCCTCACTTTTCTTACTCAAAGTAACTGGTGAGTTTGAACTGCTGAATTTGATGTTAGCAGCTCAATGCTTAACCCAAGGAGTTACCAGGAATATTTTCATTAACATTAGCAATATTTTTTATTAAATGCTTAATCAATAGCATGTATGGTCATTGCAATAACATTTAATTTCTAATTACAAGTGTTCTAAATAGGGTGACAGTAATTCTGTCTAAGGGGTCTTTAAAATGTCTAAGCGGTCTTTAAAATGTACATTGAAAATGCACCTCATGATAAAACTATGTAAAGATTTTGATTTTTTTTCACCCAAATAAACTCATACTAATTTATTAAAAGAATGTCTAGGCATAATCAGAGACACTAGACAGGATAACACATGGGTTTAAAAAGTTCCTATCAGAGCTCCATGGATTTTACAGAAATTGATGCAAGAATAAACATCACATTTCAGGTTAAGCTTGTGTATAAGAATGATGAAATCATTGCTGCTTTATGAAACCTTGACGGGGGGAATTCTCAAAGAAATAAGCTGTTTACAAAGGGATCATTCACTTTAAGAAGAGCAAGTTGATGTTGCATATGCTACCCACAGTAGCAAATAATCCACCTTGGTGTGCCAGGCATTGACCTGGTCCATGTCTTAAGCGAGGATGACTGGTAGCTAGCAGTCAGAAAAACAGCCAATATCATAGACATCCCAATCGGTTCAAGTCACACAACTGTGACTAAAAAAATTACCATTGAACAGCTTGCTTTTCCAAAATGGTTGCACCAATATCAGCTTTGGAGAGGAATAAAGTTTTTAACAGGGATTTTAAATAAATGGGTTCAAAATCCTAAAGCATGTCTTGGAAGAATTGTGATAAGACATGAAACATGACTTTATGTGTATAATCCTGAAGAAAAAGCACAATCAAAACAATGGTTATGAAGAAGTGGGTGTGGTCTAGTAAAAGCAAAAATGGTCAAAAGCAAAGGTCCTGGCAAGAGTTTTGGGGGATGCTGACAGCATTTTCTTGTTGACTTTTTGTAAAACAAAGAAGCAATAATATGCTTATTAATAGTTTTGAAAATAGTAGCCAAAATTTTAGCAGAAAAATATATGAGAATGCTTCATCAGAGCGTCCTTATCCATCATGGAAGTATTCCTTTTTATCCCTCCCATCAAACAAGAGCAATTTCTGAGAGTTTCCATAGGAAATCATTAGGCATCAACTTATAGCCCCGATTTGAGTCCTGGTTTCTTTTTTCTTTCTTAATCTTAAAAACAACAACAGCAGAATCTTTTTTAGGACCCTCATCTTTCTTCAGTTAATAAAGGTAAACAACAACAAAACACCCCATTTGACATGGTCAAACTCAGAGAATCCTTGGTTGTACAAGAATGGACTAACCGGCTGGCATCATCATTCACAAAAGTGTCTTGGACTTAGTAGCGCTTTTGCTGAAAAATAGGGGTTATTTTTACTCTATTAATTACAATTTTCCATAAACATTAATAGTTCCCCTTGTATATGGTAGTTGGCGGGTGGTAGTTACCTTGGAATCAATTCTGATGCATGATAATGCCGTCTAAGCCGAGCAGAATTGCTCAGATACGTTTTTTCAGTAGCATCTGTGATGTATCAGAAGCATTCTCCCAAGTCTTTCTTCGGGAAACTTCTTGGTGGTTTAGAATTAGCAAGCTTTGCAGGAGTAGCCACGCTCTGAACTATGTGTGCTAACCAGGGCCTCTGAAGCAAAACAAAGTTTACAAAACAATTTATTTTACAATAGATACTGGTCATGATTGCAGAGCATGATTGATGCCATTGATCTACTAATTATGCAGATGAAGAATGGTGAATGTTGTGATAGCTACCATAATTTTACAACAATAAAAAGTAAATAATACATTGAGTGTACTTATATAGAACCTGCATACCTCTATAGGACATTTACTGAAAAATCATATCAGGGTGGTGAGATTACAGATTATTCTTTGAATATTGCTTTTGTATATAAAGCTCTTTCTTATACATATATGGATGTCTATGAATTTGTTTCTCTAGTCTACGCAGAATAACACAGGTAGCAATAATGGCAAAATAATACCCCTAGAGGGGGAAGCATATCAGGATAGTAGGTGAAGGGATAAAATGGGCAGTGTACGATATGCATAAATAATAATAATACATAATATATTAAGGGTTCGTGGAAGTGGTAGAGTGGGAGCGGGAGGAAAGAAAAAGAAGAGCTAATATCAAAGGGCTCAAGAAGATAGAAAATGTTTAGAAATTATTGATGGCAACATTTGTACATGTCCACATGATATAGTGGATTATGGATTGTGATAATATATATGAGCCCCAATAAAATGATTTTTTTTTAAAGAGGCAGTTGTGCCAACTTGAACTAGGAAATACTTCGTGGTCTAAAATCAGGAAAGATGGAAAGAACAAACAAAAGTTAATTCTACCAAAAAGAAGCAGTCAACATTTAACTATTTCAAGAAATAGCATATGTGCAAGAACTACTGGTACTGAAGGAAGTAGCCCAAGTTTCCCTGAAAGCATTAGCCAAAGAAAAGACTTCAAGAATCAATGGAATACCAATTAAAGTGTTACAACAAACTTATAAATCCCTGGAAGAATTTATTCATCTATGTCAGGAAATTTGAAAGACATCTACTTGGCCAACTGACTGGAAAGAGATCCATATTTGTATCCATTCAAAAGAAAGAGGACCAAACAGGATGCTCAAATTATTGAATAATATCACTGATATCATATGGAAGTAAAGTTTTGTCAAATATTATCCAACAATGGTTGCAGCAGTACATTGGCAGGGAGCTGCAAAAGGTTCAGGACTGATTCAGAAGAGGACATGGAACACAGCAAGCTACTTCTGACAATTCAGGCAACAAAGCCGCTGCAGAGCACAGCAGGACACTCTCCAACTCATTTTCTTTGGGCATGTCATTAGGAGCAATCAATATATGGAGAGAGACGCAATCTTTGGTAAAGTAGAGAACCAGTGACAGCAAGGAAGACAGTTGGTGAGATTGTTTGGCACAAGAGTGACAACCGTGGGTTCAAACACATTCACAGTCATAAAAAGGACGCCGGACTGAGCACGATTCCCTTTCGTTGAACATAAGCTCACCATGAGTCAATGTCAACACCAGCTCCTCAATCATTGAAGAGTGGGAAATTCAAGAAAGCCAATCAAGCAAGAGTTAAATAGTCACAAAGAGATAAGAATCAAGCAAATGTTGTCAACAGAAAGCAACAATAAAAGAGACTTTCAACAAAGATGCCATAGTGAAAGTTTCAAAGAGCTTTTTTTTAAAAAAAACAACTGATCAAATTAATGATTTACTCTTGGACTTTTCTCAACTATAATGTTGGCCATGTCCACCCTGTATCTGGTCACTAGATTGATCATTTCCAGATGATTGTTATAGCTATAGAATTACAACCCAATCCTTTAGTTTAATAGATTTCATTTTTATTATATTTCATTCGATCATGCAGAATTTATTTGTAAAGTACAATATTGAGTGGAATATTTTGAGAAAACAGTTTCGTTGAATATAATTTATGCTTGCCGTATTAATTTTCATATTATTTTTTTAACATTGGAAGTTATATTTAAGGGATGCATTCTACTTTTCTGAATAGATACTGGTGATTTTGCAATGTGTTCACTTATTCTTTATTCTACTTTTGTTGAAAAAGCCATCATTGGCAAAGCTCAAGATTTACATACAATGAATATCATTTCTTTTGTGTGTGTGTGTGATGTTCATTGAATTGCAAATTCTAAATGGATTCTCGTGGCTGCTTGATGTCAGAGGATTTCCAGAGGAAGTGCTGTGGGAACCACTCGGAGATTACGGTCTCCTCTTGCCGGGGAGTCTGAGCTCTTGTCAGAGTGGAAGCATGTGGCTCAACTTCTTCAATAATTCTCAAAACAATCAGTCCTTACAAAAGTGGAGAAAGAACATGTTCCTTGATGTTATTACTATTATTATTAATCCTTATTCCATGATGTCTCTTCACTTATAGTTCAAGATCCTGTGCATCTGATAAATCAAGGGACTGGTGAAAAGGAGGAAACTCCATGGATGGGCTTCCAGAGTGGCTTCCATGCCACAGTGGGCTCAAACATACTAACAACTGTGGGGCTAGCGCAGGATGTATGAGGTTACCATGAATCAGAGTTGATTCCATGCCAATTCACAATAGTCTTTGAACTGAGCTACACAGGTTTTCATTCTTATTACATGTGACTTCATAACCACCGACCACATGCTATTCCCCAGTACTGCCAGCTAGCTTCTGATGACCAAAGTCCATTCATACAAAGCTCCAATGTCTTTCGAGACTGTTCCTCCTATATTCTTTCAACTGCTAGCTCATTGTCTGGTGTTTTCAAACATGATGTTCATGGGTTGTTAATTTTAATAAAGTCCTGTTTGTCATTTGTCTCTGAATTCATGAGCTATAGAGTAGTGTTCTTTATGCCTATCATCTTAGTAAGCACATTTTTTAGGAACTAGACATGTTTGCTCACCGTCAGAATGCACGTGTGATTCATGGAACAAGCATTTTCATATTCTTTTATAAAAGGTGTTTTGTTTGAATTTAAGCAAACACTATGCACAACTAAACTCATAAAATTGTAATTCCACAATCATCTTTGTTAAGGGAGACTTATGAAGCAAGTTTTTATTATAAAAATTCAAATTAAAGTGATTTTTTAAAATTCTCTTTATTTTTGACTCTTAATTATTTTTCCTGTGCCCAAATAATACTTCTGTCCCTTCATCTATCCACCCACCGACTTACACATTCATCCCTGTAATAATTTTTTATATCTTCAAATGCCAGTTGAAATTCCTACCATGAAGGAGGTGTGCTATGAATGGATATAAATACAAGATTGCATATAACATCCTCACTATCATGAAAGAGTCTAGTATGAAATCAGTTGTTAAAACGGAAAAAAATCCCAAAACCTAACTTTAGCAGGATGAGTTCTCTCCTGAGTAAACATCTCTAAATTGTTATGTCCTTTAAAATTGAGAAGAATTGTTCTACGCAACCCTCTATTTCTAGCTTTGATAAAATTAAATATATCCTTACAGAATTATATGGATTAATCAAGAAAGAAAAAATAGACACTATACATATATACACACACACACACACACACACACATGATTTTATTTTTGAAGCTTCCAAAACAAGTAACTAGGTTCTGCTTGTACATTGAGAGGCATACAAATTCTTTTGTTGTTCTAGACCACCAATATCACACATCAATTCCATCTGACTGCAAAGTTCCAGAAACCATTATATTTTCATTTAAAAAGCAACTTTTCTTATTTTGTAAAAAAAAAAAAAATCTTATTTAAAGGAATAATATTTTTATGAAGAACACCTTAGCATCTTATTAATTTTGAGCCATTTAGCTTGCATTTTTATTATTCTATATTACCTGTTCACAAACAGGGCTTCTCCGGGCTTCTATGTTGTGATACAGACAACATACTGGACAACGATGCAAGTTGCCATTTATAGATTTGATTTATAGCCTGTCTCCAAAAAAGTATGCAATCTATTAGTCCTATAAGAGTTCTATAAGGAGCTAGTCAAATACAATATGCTGAGTCAAAATCTCATATATTATGATTCAATTACATTGGAAATATGGCACAAAATTAAGGAGGCCAGCAAAGACACTAGGAGGTTCCTGAGAGTAAAAATAACAGAAGAAAATACTGTTATATACAAATTATGCAATAGTGATCTAAAAAGAGATGGATTCACATGCAGCCTGAACAGGTGTGGGAGGAAGAGTGATTGTCTACCCATGAATATACTAGAGAGATTTCACAAAGAATATTTGTACGTGTGCATTTTACCTTTACTGTAAATATACCTATAAATGGGGTGGATCTTACAAGAGATAAATTAAGGAGAACTTCTTATATACATCACCAAACACCTTGAAGGAATGAGTGAGTTACTGGGCCTGGGGCATGGGATCATAGTCTCAAGAGACACAAAGGCCAACTGGCATAACATAGTTCACAAAGGCAATGTTATATATTCTACTGAGATGAATGGTGTCGGGGCCTTAAAAACTCGTGAGTGGCCACCTATCGTGAAACTATTGGTCTCTCCACATGCAGAAAAATGAATACTGCTGCAAAACAAAAGACATCAGAAACAATTAGTCCAATAGACTAATAGATCATGCCAACATCAATCTCCAAAGCAGTGAGACCAGGAAAACTAGATGACTCCCGGCTCATACTGGTAATACTAGCACACTGCTCTTGGATAGAGTGGGAGAAAACTATGGAACAAAACAAAGAACCATAACGAAGACAGGCTTACTGACTGAATACAGACTAGTGGAGCCTCCTAAATTATGCCTTTTAGTCATCCTTCCTATCTGGACTTGAGCTCACTCCCAGGTTAGAATAATGAACCATTGAAGAAGACAGGGAAGCCTTTACAAACGAAGGCCAGAGAATTAGAAAAGAAGGATTGGAAATGGTAAAAACAGAGAAGAAGTGGGATGGTATACTGTGGGAATTGAAAAAAAAAAAGATGTATGAACTGTAGAACATAAAGCTACTGATCTATGCTATAGACCTTCATCTAAGTCACAATAGTTTGTCTTAAAGAATAATACTGAATTTAAGTGTAAGCTACAATATTTCATGTGTTGAACAGTCTAAAAATTTTAGTATGGGTGGTACTTAAATCCTATTTTGAGAAAAGTAATAGAAATTTTATTTTTAAAATATAGTATTTAATGAACCAAAAGTAGATTTCTACAAGAGTTGTTGACCAGTAAACATTTTGACTGAAAAATACAAAAAAAGTGATTTCATTTCTAGGAGCTTTTAAATTTTCACTGGCCTGAACAGAATTAATCAGAAATATATAATTTTACATTACAGAGTAAAAAACCATAGTTTTCCACCGAGGAAGCAACTCCAAGCTCAAAGAACTATATGATCAACTATTTGACCCTCTTTAAAGTTAATAAATATATGCAGAAATTCAAACTCATCTATGAAAAAATAGAAATCTCATTCTCTCCTCCTTTGTTGATCTACTCCTCAAGGAAAAGAGGAGTTAAACATTCTAAACCATCTCTGAAATGACCCCTTTCTGGAAGCAGATACAATGGTTGTAGTTGAACCCCTCTTAAAAGTGTTTTGAATTACTTGATGTCTCAGGAGTCTTATTTTTGACAGTCAAAAGAATAGGTTTAAGCTAATAGTTCGCATAAAGAGTACTTGTCATAGTTGGGTAATATTTTGGTACTGTTATTGTGTACAAAGAAGTTATATGTAATTCATTTGAAAGTGATTAAAATTCACTATAACTCACAACAGAGATCTAGTCCTTGCTTTAAATTTGAGTAATTACTTGATTACTCCTAAATTAAATGTAAATACTCAGGAGAACTGTCACATTCATAAGACTTTATTAATGCTAAGTGTATGTGAAAGTATTTATAATTGTAAAAACCTATGTGAGATTCTACTATAAATATGTGGGAAATATTGGCCAAGTAAATCATAATATCTATTTGTTAAAAAACTATTCAGTGTTTAAAATGAAAGCCAGCAAACAAGAGGATATTATACTCATAATTCTAAAATACATCTCATAATCCCTCGTCATTTGAGTTGACTTTGATATTCTTCTTGGGCCAATATAGAATGTTATTATAACTGTTCGGTGCCATTAAATCAAACTAAGACATAGTGACAATAGAATGAAGCATTAGTAAGCCCTTCACAATCATTGCTTTGCTTTAGCCCATTGATGTAGCCACTGTATCCATCCATCTCATTGAAAGCCTTCCTCTTTTTCTCTGACCCTCTGCTTTATGCAAAGCCTGATGTCCCTCTTCAAAAATGGGTCCCTTCTGATAACATGCCCCAAGGGTGTGGGATTCAGTGTCCCCACATTCACTGCTAAGAATCATTCTGGTGGAACTTTTTCCAAGACAGATTTGTGGATTCTTCTGGCAGCCTGGTACATTTACTATTCTTCATCAACATAATGAAAAGGCATACATTCTTCTTTGGAATTGCTTTTAATTGCTGTGAACTGCTATTAATTCAAGTAGATAAGTGCCCTTTAAATTGATTAATGAGCAGAAAGTTTTTTATTCTTATTGTATTGATTTTCAACTATTTTTCTAGAATATTGTTATCATTATCTAGTCAAGAAATAAAGGTTAAAATGCTTAACTAGTTTACTAACCTATTTGTTTGCTAGAAGAATGATTCATGATCACTTTGCTCAAGTTATCCACGATCTAAGGGGAAGAAGAGGAAAGTTGAGTCACTAACTCTAATATGTAACCTAATGCAAATTTTTAATGTGTCATAGAGGGAAGTAGCCAAGAAAGTGCTTGTAGATATTGGGGATAGGAGCAGGAGGTTAAGAAAAGTGTTACAAATATGAAAATTCAATCAAGATCTTAAATGAAGAGTAAGAAATAAAGTAAACTGAACAGCAGAGATAGAATTCCATGAAGAGGGCCTATGTATCTGACCAAATCATAGCACATATTCTTTGCTTTTATCTATTATTGCTCAAATGATAAATCTGCTAAAATTTTAGCTGATTCTTATCTTCAGGAAGCTATTTATCATCTGTACTTGTTATTACTCAAAACTTCTTGTATTATATTATTCCCATCAATTTAATGAAAACACTCAATTTTGATATATTTGAATATAGATTTTGTCATCTCAGCACCACATAATTCTCCTTGGCCATCAGTTAGTCATATGCTGTCTACAATTCATGTTTCATATATTGTGACTCTTTTAAATACTTTATATACTGCAATAGGTTAATATAGTTTTTGTTTTATTTTTCTTTGGGGAAGTTTGATTTAAATCTTAATCAGGTGGTAGAATCCCCTTTGTCCACCGTTAAGTCTGGAACGGAACTTACCCCTGTTTCAGAATAATCAGTCGTGGAGGATCAAAAAGATAACCTTTACCCAAAGACAAAGGACAGAGAGTTAGGAAAGAAAGAGACATAAGAACAGAAAACACAGGAAGGACCTGGGATACAAGATGGTACCGTGAGGGGGTTGCAATGGGTGAGCTTAAACTGAATGGGTGTGGGTGCAAAATTGAACAAATATTGTCTAGGAAATCAGTTTAAAAACAAAGTGAATAGCTCTGAGGGAAGTTGAAAGTGAAAGGGCAGTGATGATGGGAGTTCACTTACTACAGACAGGAAGCCTCCTACTAAGCTTTGTAATGTTCGCTGGAGTCTGTAGAGGACTTTGAAAGCTACAGGACTAGGTGAAAGTCACCTGGTAAGATTGTTCACATGAGCACGTGGGGTGGGGCCAGCAAAACCCTAGTCATAGAGCCTGGTCCCCTTGACTCAGGTGACATTTGTCCAAAGTAAGGCAAAATGGACCTCAGACTCAGCACCTGGGCTCTCTGCAGAGACAGAAAAGACTTTAAGGTCTACCGGCTCTGAGAGTTTCCTGTCTTTGGGTTATTCCTCTAATGAATCAGTGTTGAAACATTTGAAGATTTTCTGGTTTTATATTCTTTCCTGAAAATCCTATAATATGAGATCACTTATTGGTAAAATCGAACAAGAAGCCAGTTCATGTCAGTATTATCCTGTGATACGTCAAACTGTTGTTTTTGATATGAATATGTATTTGGGCTTCAATTAAACATACATAAAGGCTGTTATTGACCATATTTTGAGCTTCAGAAACTTCATGAAAAGATCTTTCCATGGATCTCACATTTTCAACATGATAATATCTTAAAAGCATAGGAAAATCAAAAAAGGTTATGTCACCAAATGAGAAATATCGCAAAGATGTAACTTATTTCCCCAGAAAAATATACCTATTTTCTTCCAGTGGTCTCAAATATTGAATTATTAAAGAGTTCTCTACAGGTTTAATTACTGAATCAAAACAGCAGTATAATTATTATTATTACAATCAACATTTAAAAATATATATTACAAATATTTAAATAAAATACATACCATTTTATTTTATTCTTGTACAATTTATAGTTATATAGCTACCACAGGTCACACGTACAGATCAGATATTGCTCAGAATATTTTTTAATTCTGGTAAGTTCTCTGTAGTTCAAATAAAAAGGTCTCAGAGTCTTATCCAAGCAGCTGTGGTTCCTATTTGAATTCTAGCCTAGATTATTAAAACCTCAGCCCACAAAATACCCCTAGGAAATCTTGCATAAGCATTGTTCTCCTTGAACAGGGCTGGGATCAGAAGGGAAGCAGGGGTTCCTGCTTTAGTCGGCTTTAGCACATCAAAAATCGAGGGGCCCATTTTCCTTTCAATGTGTGTTCAGAACCCCTTTAAAAGACAATAGAAATTATGTGGATTTGGAGAAAACATACCCCCCACTAAGCAAATTAAGAAGTGCCAAGAGTAATCAAATGTCTTTACTTCAAAAAAAATTAGTTTACAATCATTATTTTCAAAAAATATATTTTCTGCAATATGTCAAGTAAATGTATGTATCTATGATAGGATTGTTATGCCCAATTTGAAAGAAAGACTTAAAAATACTTTAACATATTTCCTTTCTAGTTTAGACCAGGAGAAATACAATTGCTAAACACTTTTTGAAAATGTAGTTTTTCATGTTTCTCTAAAGCAGGTATTACATAACTGGAAACGGGCCCGATGGGAACATTTTTATATTTCCGAATAGCGTGCTTTGTACCCTGGCCATTTTGTGGAGAGACCTTCTGGAGAAGCAATGCTTTCCACAGAGATGCTATCACTGTTAGAGAAATGGTCCTGTTGCTGAATGAACCTTAAGAAGCGGTCTAATGGACACTATTAGTTTAGTAGGGAGGTAGGGAAAGGAAGAAGGATAGGAGAGCTATTGCTTTATGAGGAAGTGGGTAGGGAATTCTGCCGAAAATACTCTTCACTCTATCCAAACCACAAAGGTTTACTAAACAGAAATTGAAATCAAAAGAAAAACAGGATGTTCATCCGGGACACATCTTTGGGCACATACTTTTAATACCACATGAAAGTTACGCCATCCAGATGTGACAACAACGAAATTTAAAGCAAAAAACAAACAATAAAATAAGAAGTAAAATGGGATGATCGTCTTCAGCGTTTCCTCCGTGAAGGTACTGAGTCACCAACACTGAGCAGGAGGTGGGGCAGGGTGGGCCTGGGGGCTCTCAAGGTGGCCGACGTGAAATAGCAATCTGGCTTGCAGAAACAGGGTGTGTTGGCAGCTTCTGCTTTCTGGATGTCTTAAATTCTCTATTTCAGACTGAAATGGAAACTCGTTCAAGACAGCACTTTAATGTCAGATCAGCAGCAAGAAGAAAAAGTGACACAAAGTTGGTACATGTTGTGCTCACACAGTCAGACATTATGAAGCAAGAAATGAGTAACAATTTCTATAAGTTATCATCAGAAATCGACTTAGTGACAACCAACAATAGTAACATAACTACCTTAAGCCTAGTCATCTACCACAAATACAATGTAATGATGCCCTTAAAACTCAGACTACTTCAACATTTGGAATTCAGTAAAGTGTTAGCTAAGATTTACGATAGTAGGAAGGCTGCTGTAATGTAAACCAATTGCATTTTCCCCAAATTTGTGAGGGATTTTTAAAAAAATCATTTTATTGGGGTCTCGTACAACTCTTATCACAATCCATACATCCATCCATCGTGTCAAGCACATTTGTACATTTGCTGCCATCATCATTCTCAGAATATTTGCTTTCTACTTGAGCCCTTAATATTAGCTCCTCATTTTTCACCCCCTCCCCACTCCACGTTCCCTCATGAACCCTTCATAATTCATGAATTATGATAATTTTGTCATATCTTGTACTGTCCAACGTCTCCCTTCACCCACTTTTCTGTTGTCCATCCCCCAGGCAGGAGGTTATATGTAGATTCTTGTAATCGGTTCCCCCTTGCTACCCCACCCTCCCTCCTCCCTGTGAGGGAGCTTTTTAAGGGATCATTCCAGTTTTAAGATTGTTAATTTTAATATTTCTGAATCACAAATAAGAGGTTGTAGGGATCCACACAAAGCACTATTTGAATTTCGTGTGTTTTAGAAGGGAAAACATCTCTAAAATTTCACCAATAAATAGGATACTCAAAATCCAAAGTCCACTACGAATGACTGGGCTTCTTCCTCAGGTTGTGATTAACCCTGGCAAGTGCTATCTACTGATCAAATTTCCAAATGAAGCTTTCCTGCTTCCTGAAAGACTGCACTGACTAGGACTACTCTCAAATAGGTATAGGCCATTTTCCCTCCTTTTCTCATGGCCAGTTTCAGAGCTACACAACTGCAATTACTGAGTGATTGGTAGTTAAACATTTGTTTTCTTTAATCTTTATCTTCTGTATTGTAGTGACTTAGGGTGAAACATATTTAAGGTAAGAGAGCTAGAAGGTATCAAGTTATATGCTTTACAGTCTGTGAAGAAAGAGAAAGAATTTGGGAAAAGACTATTTCAGAGAAGATTACATATACATATGAATCAATATTGTAAATCCTGAATAATTGTATTCAAAATGTTTTTACAGGACACCATTGCTTACCTTGTGTATGTTTTTTTTTCTACTTAAGCTGTTTTTTGACAGATTCTACAGTTTTTACTAAGGCTAAACAGCACTAACAAGGGTTGTACTGCCATGACTTGAGAAATAATAAAACTCAAAGCCACACTCACTGCCATCGAGTTGATTCTAACCCTGTAAGAACAGAGGAAAACCACCTCTGTGGGTTTCCGAATAGGAAGTCGAAAGTCCCATCCTTCCCCTGAAGAGTGACTCATGCCTTCAAACTGCTGACCTTGAGGTTAGCAGCCAACAAAAACCACCATACCACTAGGACTCACAATAATGGCCGCACTACTCCAGAAACAGAAGACAAGGGAGGAATATTGATTTAAGCCCAAATAAAACTCAGGCTTGATTTTCCATCCTCTTCCATTTCATTAAAATACATATGTGGCATTGATGTTCATTCTCAGTCATCTTATCGTGTACTGCATTTTCCTCCCAACAACTTAATCCTCTGCCAATTGGGAAATCAGATTATTTGAAATATTTTAGGTATCTTTTTCTTGTGGTGATTTGAAACTTTTCCTTAAGTAACATGAATAGTCTTGAAATGTTGGAGATTACCTGAGCAAATTGTATTATGTTACTTTGAGGAGGAAGTTGTAGTGTATTAGTTTTGTATTGGAGGAGTCCTGAGGGTTAGGGTTAGACATTAGTCTGCTAGCTACAAGGTCAGCAGTTCAAAATCACCAGCTGCTCCTTGAGAGAAAGGGCTTTCTACTCCTGTGAAATTCCCACCTGGGAAAGTCTCAGGACCAGTTATACTCTGTCCTGTAGAGTCACTATTCATCAGCACTACTCAGTGACCGAGTTCAGTTCTTGGCTTGAGTTTTAAATTGCTGCAAGTCAAACAACCGTTTATTAGCAGCTTAAAATAATAAAATGTTATCATCTCCTCTTCCTCATGTGTGGGGATTTTGGGTACAACTCAGTTGAGTTCTCTGCTTAGTTTCTCAGAGAGGATCAATCAAGATGCTAACTGGGATACAGTTCTTATGAAGACTAAAGAGTTCTATTTCCAGGCTCCAAAGTTGCCGAAACACTTCATTTTCTCATGGTTATAGTACTGAGCTCCACCTTGCCCCCCTTCCCCCTCCTCATGGTTGTTGGCATGGGTTCTTCATAGCTCCAATAGAACACCATGGCTTTTGTCAGATGGGCCACTCACAACACGATCCTGCTCTTCTTCAGAGAAGAGTCTCTCACTTCTGTCTGCTGAAGAAAGTCTTCCATAACATAGTGTAATTTTGGAAATGTATCCATCACCTTTGCTATGTTCTAGTGACTAGAGTCAAATCAAAGGTCCCCTCCACTATAGCTTTTAACAGGGGACAATGTCATATATAGAGTTGTATC
>NW_022103911.1:2053734-2075568 GCF_000313985.2 Echinops telfairi | reverse complement strand
ACAGTGGTCCAGTTCATTATGTACCATGGGTTTAATTTAATCTCCTCAAAATAAGTGTCCACTTGGCTGGGCCAGATTCTCAGTGGTTTGGCAGTTACGTCATTTTGTAATATATTTTCCTGATGTGATGCCCTTACTCAAATTACATCCCTGATTCACCGTAAGGGGATTTTCCCGATGTGCGTTCTGCATCATCTTTATCTTACAAAATATAAAAGGAGAAGCAAGCAGAAAGCATAACCTTAGTACCACCAAGACAAAAGATATAGGAGTGGAGAATATCCTCTGTACCTGCACTAAGAGCCTCCTAAACCTTGGGAAAATTTGATAGCAAGATACACAGATATCAAAAAAACAAATTAAAAATAAAACGCAAGCCTGTGGCTTTCAAGACAATTCTGACTTTTAGTAACCCCATGGGACATAATATAATTGCCCCAGTGGGTTTTTGACACTGTAATCCTTTAGGGGAGTAGAAAGCCTTTTATTTCCCCTGTGGAGTGCCTGGTGGTTTTGAACTGCTGACCTTGAGGCTAGCAGCTCAGTACAGAAGCACTGTGAGAGAGGCTGGATATCTCCATTCTACACCTCATTTAGACTTAGAGATCAACAATTGTAACTACCAAGTGGTAGCTTACACATTTGTTCTCTTTCATTTTTATCAGCTATATTCTAATAATCTACACATGTTGAAAGGAGACAAGGATGTTCCCATTAAATGGTGAGCCAACGAAACAGGAGAGCCTTCCCCTTAAGCTGGCTGTCTGAATTCAGAATTCCAGCCGGCTGAGATCTGAAAGAATAAATGTCCATTTGTTAAACCATTGACTTGCCATCCTTCTGTTATAGAAGCACTAGAAAACTAAGATCCCACGATACTCTAAATATATGAGACAAAAGTAAAAGTCAATGCCTTTTGAAAGTTCACAGTCTAGTGAATGAATAAATTATATTATTTAGTTTAACCATTACTGTCGGGAGGAGCACACACAAGTACAGTCAAAGACAAACTCTGAGGTGAGTTTTGATAGATGAGTGGGAGTAAGTCAACTGTGTCAAATGAATAACAAAGGCACACGGGTGCTTGAGACAATAAGGTGTATTAGAGAAACTGCAAATAAATCAGATAGGGATAATGTGCTATGCAGAGAGAGTTGCATGATAATAAACCATCTGAATTAGCACAGGTCAGATCGAATAGTTCCTGCCTAAGAAGCTCAGACTCTATCCTGAAAGTAACTCGTAGCTAAAGGATTTTAATAGAGAAATAAAACAATTATCCTCATGCTTTAGCAAGCTCACTTTGTAGGGCTGTGTAAAATCTCACACAGATACTGTAGTAAGGGAGAGAGAATAAAATAGGTATGATAGAGATATAAGAAGAAGATGGATGCTATAAATTGATAGTGTTCTAGGACTTCTTTCATAATTGGAGATTGAAGATGAGAAAAAGAAACAGAATAGATGACTTGTGTTTTCTACGATTTATTAAATAAGTGAGTTGATGGCAGTTTCAGTATCCAATAATGGTCATGGCAGAGAAGAAATTTGGGGAGGAAGGGAAGAAAAATTTAATTCGATTTACAATGCATGAACGTAATTGGCCTTTGAATATGCTAGGGGAAATATTCAACAGACAGTTGATGTATATTATAGATCTTGGGGTAACTAAAAGGAGCCCTCACATCACAGTGATTAAGCCCTCACATCACTCTACTGCTAAGCAAAGGGATGGCATTTTGAACCCATGAGTTAAGGTGTCAAAGGAACTTGAAAGAATTTGAAGAAAATTCCATCATCTTTTATTTCATGTTTTTCTTAAACTTTTTGAAGCACCCTTGTGTATATACTCTGTCACATGGGGACAGTACGAAAAATCAACTCAATGGTACTTGACAACAACAACAATTATAATAAGGATTCCACTTGTCACAATAGATCGTAGATGCTTTCTGTTCACCAAAAATAATAAAAACTCGGGGCCTATGAACAAGAACTAATGGTATTGAAGAAAGAACCAATACTATAGAAGAAATAAATTCAAGCTTCACTGAAGGCAATGGTGAAAAACAAAGCTCGCGGAATTGATGGAGGCTGAAGGCATGCCCAATTCATTGCCAGGAAATTTGTAAATCAATTCTCTGGCCAAACAATTGGTGTCCACTCCCAAGGAAAGTGATCAAGTAGAATACAGAAATTATCAAACAAAATCTTAATATCACTCACAAATAAAACTATGCTCAAGATAATTCAAAATGGTGAGAGTCAACCGTGTATGATTTCATCATACATATGCAATCAGCATGCTGAACAAACAAACAAACAAACAAAAAGGCTAAATTATATGAAGAAAAGTATAGCGTCAATTAACAACCTGTGATCTGTAGAATAGAGGGTTATGTGTTAGATTCCCAACCACAAGGTTAGCAGTTCAAAACCACCAGTCACTCCACAGAAAAAAAGATAAGGCTTTCTACTCCCATAAAAATGTACAGTCTCAAAAACCTACAGGGGCAATTCTACCCTTTCCTATTGGGTCATTGTGAGTTGAAATCAGCCCAGTGGCAGTGAGTTGAGTTTGTTTTTTATTTTTAGCATGTGCAGAGGACTTGAAGAATTTATTGGTGAAGACCCAAAACTGCCAGGTTCCATATGGATTACACCTTCACATTAGTATCTATCTATCTATCTATCTATCTATCTATCTATCTATCTATCTATCTATCTATCTATCTATCTATCTATCTATCTATCATCTATCTATCATCTATCTGTTGTCTATCTATCTTCACAATTGTACCAGCTAGCAAAACCAGGATGAAAGGGTGAAAGTTATCAAGTATTTCATCTTACTTGGATCCAAGAAATCAAATGACATCATAGTCAATTGAGCAAATCTGCTGCAAAATAGCCTCTTTAAATGATAACCAATCAACAACGTCACTTTGAACTCTAAAGTGCACTTGGCCAAGCTAAGGTCTTCTTACTGGTCTCATATGCATATAAGAGCTGGACAATGAATACGTTAAACTGAAGAAGGATGTATGCCTTCCGATTGTGGTGCTAGCAAAGAATATTAATGGAACCAATGGACCTCCAGAAAAACAAACAAATCAGTATTTTACGAGGTATAATCAGAATGCTCCTGGAAAGCAAGAATAGGGAGACTCCATTGCATGTACAGAGGACGTAGTCTAAAGAGGGAGCAATCCTAGAGAATGACATCATGTTTGATAAAGTAGGTCAGCCAAACGAGGAAGGTGCTGAATGGCACAGTGGCAGCAGCAATACACTCAACCGTGGGAGCAATTTGAAGATGGACTGGGCAGTGTTCTGCTCTGTTGTACATATTGTCACTGGGAATTATCCACAACTCATTAGCACTTAGCAATGACAGCAACAACATGGTGTTATGGCTGAAGAAGAATCATGGTGGCACGGTGTCTAATGGGGGCTTCTACCCCACCAATCCCTGTCTGGAAGAAAGACGTGGAGGTGTCCATTTATCAATATGGCAGGGTCCTTTTGTATGGCAGCCTCAGAAACCCCACGGAGCATATCTACTCGCTCCTAGGAGACGACATCAACCGCAAGACGTTTTGATGTTGGCGTACTTTGGTTCTGTGAAGTGTTCTAGATAATTCTCTCTTTTCACCTAACCAGTCCTGGGTTTGAAAACGTTTGTCATCTTGCTACATTTTATTCTAGATTTCAAAAGATTTCTTGTGACTGCCTCTAATGATCCACGTGCAATCCAGTTTTAACAATTCTAATTGTCCCCAAGGCAAGCCAGATGAGTCTGGCAGATTTGGTGGAAACTTTAACACAGTAAATGCAAAACAGAAAACAGCATGCATTTATTTTAACAGCATTATTATTATATTATCTGAAGAAGACTAGTATATGTAGATCACGATAGTAAACTACAAATACCTAAGAGGAAGCTAGTTATCATTTCAGATAAATGGTCAGTTGGTAGTTCAGTTGCCCAAGGCACAGAATACAGTATCAAAGTACAGCTAAAGGGCGTTTTCGTAAAGGCCTTCCACTGAAATAAAAGAGGAACTGGAGAGTGGAAATAATAAACCACTGCCTTCCAGCTGTCGAAACTTTCTGATTCTGTGATTTCATTTGTAATAGTTGTAGGTTTCTAACAATGAGTGAATTACATTGTTAAAAAATGCATGCTGTATAAAGTGGTTTGAAAGAAATGAGGAAGACAAAAATCAAGAGCTACAATATACAATAGAGTTATTTTAAATGGAATGCTATTGCAGGAAGAAAATTTTGAATCCTGCTGTGTTCCTTCCTTCAAACAAATTTAAATCATTTTATTAGAAAACAATAATCCTGTCCATTGGTGACACCAGCACAAGCATCTTAGTGCTTTTACTTAGATGAAAACATTAGCAAGAAACAAAGTCTCTAAGTGGCCAATTCTCCACATTAGCCGGTTTTCTTTTTAACCATGACAGATGTCTTGTCTTCTATTTTCTTTCACGGTTTCCTTTTATTATGTTTCCTTTAATGTACTTCTTCTATTCCACTTTAGAGATGGAATATGGCAACCAGATTTTAGATTACCAACTCATTCAATAGGAAATATCTATTCCTGTTTGAACCAGCACATCTGTCTGCTCTCAGGAATGTTAAATAATAATAGCACGACTGCAGAGTAGCTTAGGATAGGAAATGAAAACCACCACGGAGTTCTGGACCACTTGGGAGGACGCGCTAGGCGGGATGTAATTAAGCTGTAGGAGTCTGTGGTTTAGGCCACCGGGGTGAGAAATGTGCCTCCTATGCAAAGTGCTTTAGAGCTTTCAAAACTCAGAAACGTTGGCACATCGGAGAGGATGCTCACAGCGTCCACCCTGCAGGAGTCACCACCGCAAAGATGGGTTCTGTGTGTCTTGAAAAGGGCCTTTTCTCTTTGTTACGCCCAGACAGGAGAGAGAAATGGATAAGACTATCCTCTTTATGCCCCATTCTGCTACTTCAGTTATCAGAGGACTCATATCTTATCTGCTTAGCTGAGAAAAAGGCAAGCCACCATACTGGATGTGAATTTAATGGGTAAATATCGAGCTGAGAATACAGATCAAGACAGGAACCTTGGAGAATCATTTTGTTAGTACAATTTCATTCCTTGCTCCCTCTGTCCAGGAGCACACCACCAAAATATATATGTAGCGGAAGTAGAGGTGGGTAGAGCAAACACACAAAAACAAAACAAAAAAAATAATGTATCTCTTCCTTTACACCTTGTTGCTGCTGTTCAGTCCTGTCCAGTCGGTTCTGATTCATCTTAATCCTCTGGACAACAGAATGGAATGCTCCCCGTCCCTCTACGGTCTTTATGATTGTTTTCTGACCCCATTGTTGTAGCCTCTGTATCAATATATGTCATGCGGGATCGTCTTGGTCTCTGCCAACTACTTTACCATATGTGATGGTCAGATTTTCCGTCAACTGAAGAGTTCCTGTGCGAAGGTAGGGGCAGAGCACAACCCCTCAATCAGGTTGCACTGGTGATGTAGCCTGGTGATGCCTAATGCGGGATGTGGTCTGTTTCTAAGAGAGACCCTGAGAACTTCGCTCTCTTTTGCACCTTTTTGCCTTCCTACTCTGCAGAATTTCACATCTGGCTCTGAGGGTGGCTACCCATGTGACGTGACATCTCTGGAAGCTGTGGTGTCCTGCAATGTTGTTCACCAGACTGGTATCACTCAGGTTCCTGCTTCATCCACAGGCAGCTGGGTGAACCTGCAGAGGGTGCAGGCTACCATGGACTTGAACTGAACTGACTGGAACTGCATTCTTGACATAGCATACTTTCTTGATATAAAGTTCTTTCTCATACATAGAAAACTCGGTATAAAAAAAAACAAAACTCAGCATAACACACCAAGCATGATGTCCTTTTCCAGGGACATCTCCCTTGATAATATGTCCAAAGTAGGTGAGATAAGTCTCACAATCTTCCCCCAAGAGAGCATTCTACATGTTCTTCATCCAAGACAGAATTGTTTGTTCTTCCAGTAGTTTATGTATGTTTGATATTCTTTATCACTAACCAACATAATTCAAATGCACAAATTCTTCTTTGATCTTCTGTACTCAATGTCCAACTTTCCCATGCAGATGAGGGGATTGAAAATGCACTGGCTTGGGTAGGGCTCACTTTACTTCTCAAAATGGCGTCCTTGCTCGTCAATACTTTAACGAGGTCTTCTGAAAGAGACGGGTCCATTGTAAAATGTCTTTTGGTTTCTTTTGTTTTTACCCTCCTTTTTTATTAAATACTTTTATCGAGGGCTCTTACATCTCTTATCACAATCCATACATTCATCCATTGTGTCAACCACATTTGTACATGTGTTGGCATCATCATTTTCAAAGCATTTTGTTTCTACTTGAGCCCTTGATATCAGCTCTTCATTTTCCCCCTCCCTCCCCCCGCCTGCCCTCCCTCATCAGTCTTTTGATTTCTTGACAGCTGTTTCCATAAGACTTGATAGTGGATCCAAGTAAAATAAAACACTTGACAATCTTAATATTTGTTCTGCTTATTTTGCTGTTGTCTATCTATCCGGTTTGAGGATTTTTGTTTTCTTTCCCTTGATTGCAATGCAGACTGAGGGCTGCCATTTTTCATCTCCATTAGTGTTTCCGCTCCTCATTTACAGGAAGCAAGTTTGTGTCATCTGCATACTAATATGCAGGTTGTTAATAAGCCTTCCTCCAATTCTGACACTGCATTCTTGTCCATGCAAACCAGCTGCTCTTATTATTTGCTCTTTATACAGAATGAATAAGTATGGTTAGCGGAAGCAATCCTCATGCATACTTTTCTTAATTTTAAACCATGCAGTATTTCCTGTTCTGCTCTCAAAACTGCCTCTTGATCCAAGTACAGATGCTACATGAGGACAGTGAAGTGTTCTGTAATTCCAGCTCTTCTCAAGACTATCCACACTTTGTTATAGTTCGCATAATATCTTTCCAGCTTTCTCTTCGTTCAGCTAAGATCCACCGGACATCAGCAATGATATCCACTTCTGAATCTGGCCTGAACCTCTACTAGCTCCCTGTCAGTGTACTGCTGCAACCATTGTTGAATGATCTTTAGCAAAATTTTACTTGCATGTGATGTTAATGATATTATTCTATCATTTAAGCATTCTGTTGGGTCAGTTTTCTGTGGAATGGATACAAATATGGTTCTTTCCAATCAATTGACCAAATCGCTTTCTTCCAAATTTCTTGGAGTAGATGAGTCAGTGCTTCGAGTGCTTCAGCCACTTGTTGAAACACTTCATCTAGTATTCCATCAATTCCTGGAGCCTTGTTTGGCTAGTGCTCTCAGTGCAGCTTGGATTCCTTCTGTTGGTACCATTGGTTCTTGATTACATGTCTCTTGAAATGGTTGGATGTAGATGAGTTATTTTTTAGTACAATGTATCTGTCTTCTCACCTTTCTTCTTTTGATGCTTCCTGAACCATTCAATATTTTGACCATAGAATGTTTCAATATTGCAACTCAAGGCTTGAATTATTGTTTTTTGAAGTTTTGCCAGTTCAAGATATGCTGAGTGTCCCCTTCATTTTTGTTTTTCTAAATCTAAGTCACTGTGCAGTTCATTATAATATTTTACTTTGTCTTCTCAAGATGCCCTTTGAAATGTTCTATTCAATTCCTTGACTTCATCATTTCTTCCGTTCACATTACCAACTTTAGGATTAAGATGAAGTTTTAGAATCTTGTCACATCCACATTAATCTTTTCTCTTTCTTTCCTATCTTTTTAATGACCCTTTGCTTTTTTCGTGCATGATATTCTTGATGCCATCCCCCAGCTCACCAGGTCTGCTGTCATTTTGTGTTCAATACTGTCCTTGAAAAGATTTCCAAATTCAGGTGGATATGCTCGAGCTAATATTTTGGATCTTGTGAGCTTGTTTTCATTTTCTTTTTCTTCAGCTTCAACTTGAACTTGCATATGAGCAATTGATGGTCTGTTCCACAGTCTGTCCCTAGCCTGAATCTGGCTGCCCATATTGTGCTTCTCCATCATTTCTTCCCACTAATTTAGTTGATTTTATCTTTGTGTATTTCATCTAGAGAAATCCAAGTACTGTGTTGTAAAAAGATATTCAGGATGAAGGAGTTATTGGCTTGCAAAATTTGATTGTGAGATATACAGTTTCATTTTTACCACCAAGGCGATATTTTCCGACTACTGTTCCTTACTCTTTCTTTCCAACTTTTGCATTGCGATCACCAATAATAATCCATTCATTTTGATTGCATGCTTGATCAATTATAGCTCAAAGACATTCATGGAATTCTCCACTTTTCTCATCATTGGTTCTAGTGGTTGGCACATACATATGAAAAATAATTGTAATGACTAGATTTCTTTGCATGGGCTAGATGTTATCCTATCACAGACAGTATTGGACTTCAAGATAGATCTTAAAATGTCCTTTTAAATGATGAATGTAATCCCTTACTTTTGAATTTGTCACTTCAGGCATAGTAAATCATATATTTTCTGATTCAAAATGGTCCATACCAGTCTACTTCAGCTTATTAATACCTAAGATATCAATTTTTTGTGTTCTGTTTCATTTTTTATGACTTCCAATTTTCCTATATTCATAATTTGTACAGTCCAAGTTCCCATTGTTAATAGATGTTTATAGTTGTTTTTTCTCATTTCACCGGTGCACCATTGCCAATAAAGGAGGTGAAGATCATGCTACCACAATCTTTACTCCATCCACTTCATTATAATGGACTTCACGTTCATTAGGCAGCTGTTCCTCAGTTATATTTTTAGCGCATTTGGACCTCAGGGGCTCATCTTCTGGCACTATTTCTGACAATGTTCTCCTTTTCATGAGTTTTCAATGTCTTACGGTATCCTGCTGCTATTCATAAGGTTTTCAGTGTCGGATTTCTCTGAAGTGAAGGGTTCTTTCTTCTTTGTAGGCTATTCTTAGTCTAGAAGGTGTTGTTCATGCAGGGTGACCCTCCTGGCATTTGAAACTACCAGTGACACAACGTCTAACATCACCCAAGGACCACAGTGCAACAAGCTGACAGGCAAGAGGTGGATTTTCTTCATAGAGATAGTCAATTTGATTCCTGTGTATTTCATCTACTGTAGTCCATGTGTTTAATTACTATTTATGTTATATAAAAAAGGTATTTGAAATAAAGTAATCATTTGTCTTGTGGGATTCTATCATGCAGCCTCCAGTTGTATATATAGTGATATATAAACTATTCATCTTTCCTCTTGCAAAGGCCCTGGTGGTGTCATGGCTGTGGGTCGGGCTGGTAACTGGAGGTCAGCAATAGGAAGCCCCCAGCTGCTCCATAGGAGAAAAATGGTCCTACTATGCCCTGAAAGAGCTGTAGCTTTGGAAACCCACAGGGGCTTTTCTTCCATGTCCTACAGGGTCACTATGATTTGGCCTCAACCCAATCACAGTGAGTTTATTTTGTTTTCTTTTTGTTATCCTTTCTGTTGTTTCCAACTTTTGTATTTAAATCACTAATAATTATCTATGGATCTTGGTTACATGTTTGATCAATTTTAGATATCATTCTTCCAGTTCTTCACAACTAGTTTTCGTGGTTGCTGCATAATCTTAATAACTGTGTTAACTGATACTTGTATGAACTGGATTTCCTTTTAGGTCTCTATATATTATCCTGTCACAGAGCTAGTACTAAAAGATTGATCTTGAAATTCCTTTTGATGATGAATGCAACAACATTCTTCCTCAATTTTCATTCCTCTCTTAGTAAATCATACTGATCTCTGATGAAATAGCCCCAAACAACCCATTTCATCTCATCAATGCCTAGGATTTTGATTTTTATGAGTTCCATTTCAATTTTGATTTTCAATTTTTCTTGACTTGACTTATGCTCCATATATTCCTCTCTGACTTTTAATGGATGTTTGCAGTTTTATCTTCTCAAATTGAGCCATGCTCCATCAGCAAACGCAGGTCTCGCAGGGTTCCCTCCATCCACAGTATTATAGTTGACTGTGAGAAGGAAGTTCTTGGTCAGGCGTATTTTGAGTGTCATCCAGTCTGAAAGGTTCGTCTTCTGGAACTATATCTGTCAGTGTTCTCTTGGAGTTCATAAGGTTTTAGTGGCTACTCTGCCAGAATCAGACAGCCTCTTTCTTCTACATTATCTAGTCTTAATCTGGAATAACTGGTGGAACCTGTTCAACTTGGATAACCTACTGGTCTTTGAATTACTGTGGCATAGCTTCTAGCATCACGTCAAATGCAAGTCACCCCAATATTTAAAACTGACATGTGAATGGTAGACTCAAATTTGCATAGGAAATGGTGATATTTAGATATCCTTGGAAAAACTAACATATTTTTGTATAAACATATATGAGATATGTTGAATAGCATTACAAAGATATGGGTCCTGATTCTTAGCATTTGTGAGCAATGCCTTGTACGGCAAAAGAGGCTTTACAGATAGAACTGAGTTAAATATCTTGAAATGATATATAATTTGTATATGGGAAATTGCAAATGTCCTTATTAGAACTAGGAGGGGGAGAGCTGACCAGAGTCAGAGCAGTGAAGGTCATGTGATGAAAACAGGAAAATAGAGTCATATGAAAAGATAGTACATTTAAATTTGAAGATGGATGAAAAGATCACAAATCAAAGCTTCAAGTAACAAAAAACACCAGCAAATAGGTTCTCCTATACAGGTCTGGAAGAGAGCAGCCTTGCCACCACATTGATTCTGGCTTGCAGAAACATATTTCAGACTTTTGACCTCAGAAGAAATCAAAGTGTGTGTGTGTGTGTGTGTGTGTGTGTGTGCCTGTGCGCGCATGCTGCTTTAAGCTACTCAGCTATTTAATTTATGATTAATCCCTATGTGTAATAAAATAAGAATTTTGATAGCTCTGGAAATCAGTAATTTCAATTCTAAATTTTCCAATTAGAATACCAAAAAATTAGAATACCTGGTCATTCTAATGGTTGAGAATAAAATAAAATTTAGGTGAGAGTGGTTTCACTTCTCCGTTATATATTTCCACGTGGTTATATAAGTATTCTTGCCTTCAGAATATTGTCATTTGGGAAAGAAATTTTATTTGACCCCATATTTTCTCCTCTGTAACAGTCTGCCAGCACGTACTCTAATGCCTCTCTGCCTCCTCCATTCCCAAGTTCACGCAAACCTTTCTTCTGAAACACCTAACTTCTTTTTATTGAGTTCACCTATACTGTTATTTTTCTCTAAATATTCTGAAGATTTTAACACTGACTGAAACCTATAACTTCTGCAGTAATCTTCCAGGTGGCTCTCTCATGTGGGCATTGATTCCCATTTATGTTACCAGTTATATTCTGGGAAATCCAAATCTACATGCTTCTATCAGCTTTGTTTTTGTGTTTTTTTGTATCAAAATCTATACTACAGGTACACAGAATCTCATTTTAGATGCTTAAAAGGCATCTTACCACATCTTAAACTTATCATGTCAAAGTCGTAATTTTGTTCCACACCCCCACCTCTCATGCTAACCCCTACCTTCCTCTAAGTGATCCAGTCAGCCATTATTTGTTCATGGGTAGATCACTTTTCCTGATTCCCAACCAGTCTCCCGGCAAATTTGTCAGATGCCTCCAAAATGTGGTTTAAATGCTCCAAGCGCTTAGCTTCTCCACTGCGACAATTCTGTGCCAAATTCTGACGATCCTTTACACACGTCCCCTTGAACTCCTGCACCTGCTTGCTCTCTCACCACACCCCATTCACTCTTACGAGAGCAGCTCCTGCATTTTGAGCTTTTATTATTTTAACTTATTTGTTTACTTTCCATTGATTAAACTTTTTTTTCCAGATCAAATAAAATCCCCAACTCTTTTCCAGCCAATTACTTAAAGAGGACTCACCTTTTAAAACTGTAAATAGGAAACTTATTCACAATTAGAAAAGATGCAAACCCCTTACATTGTGCAAAAAAGGCACAGGTGGCAGGAAGTTTGCTGTTCACTTTGATTTTATTCCCTACTGTTATTTCTTATTCAACATATGCCAACGACACTGACCTTACCAGCACTAGGTATGTTAGGCCGGGTGGCTAGAGAAAGAAATCCAGTGACACTCATCTATATGTAAGGAAGAGTTTTATATTAAGAAGTAATTATATAAAAAATTTTAATTATATAACTCATCCCAGTGTGAGGTAATTAGTTTATTGTGCCAACCTGGCTGATAAACACATGTGGGATTAATTGAAGGGCAGAGAGATAAATGGCTCAGCGAGCCTCGCCTTTCTTGTCTTTCGTTCTTTGATCATCGGACCAGTGTGCGGCTGCCTTGCTTGTTCTTTGCCTCAATTTGCAAGCTACACTACCTGTGGGACACCTAACCCGGGGACTGTGTAGCTGTAATTTGAGGTTCCTTCCAGACCGGCTTCACCACACCATTGGAATTTACATCTCTTGAGCTGGGACTGTCGGACCCTGTCATCTGGCTGACTGTTGGTGACCTGCCTTGCTGTTTACTGCCTGTGCCCGGATAGCCTGAATTGCTCTACAGAGGACTACCAGCGACCCTCAAGACTTGAAGAACTTCTAGTGTGTCACAACTGTCTCATGGGAGCAAGTTGCACTGAGCCATTTGGACAGCTTTATAATTTAATTAACTTTATTTCTTATCTTATATATCTATCTGTTTAAATATATATATAATTATTAGTATTCTGGTTTTGTTTCTCTAGAGAACCCTGTCTAACACACAGTGTAATCAAGTTTTATGTCTGATGATAATCTGTCAGCCCTTCTTCAGACTCCTGTAGCCATATGCCAGGGACCCAGCTGGTGAGCAGGGAAGCAGCAAGATTTAAAGCCGGTGGATGGAGAGCTGCATGAATCCAAATTTAGTGGAAGCGTGACAAGATGGTCACAGCTCTCAGGTCATTGGCAGAGTCCCAGAAAGAATGAGAAGGCATGTGCACACATGTCCACACACACACATACACAACACACACACAGAAAGTTCCCAAGTCCCCCGTATAGAAGAAAGACACGCCTTCTAAGAAGCATCATAACACTGTGACCAGTTGACATAAAATCATCTAGCTACGAGGCCAAGCTCTTTTCCTACAAAACAAAACCCCAATACACTGTTATTGAATCAATTCTGACTCAATTCCAAATATCAGCCGAGGCACCTAATTTTATCACAAAACTGCATCAAAAAATGTGCTGAAAAATTCGGTTTATACACGAGTATATATGGTATATGGCTTCAGGGGCTGTAAATCCAAAGAGAGCAGACAGTTCCATCTTTGTCTCGTTGGTCGGCTGGTGGTTTTGAACCATCAACAGGCAGTCAACAGTCCAACACTTCCCTGGCAGCACCACCAGCACAAACCACTACTTCTTAATGTCTTCTTACATGCACAAATGTATATTCAATTATTTCTAGTTGTTGCCACTTTTAAAATGAATAACATTATCCAAAATAATACTTTTCATGCATTTTTTCTGTTTTTATGGTCTCAATCTCTTCTGAGAGCCAGAACTTTATTCCATTTTCTCAATCACTGTGTGCATTGTAAATAAAGGTGTTCATGAGAAAGAGTAGAAGAATAATTTGTGGAGTAAATGGTCATAGTACCTTTATTTGATATCATGTAACCTACTGGCACGTAGCATTAGACCGACAACCAGAGTCCGTCTGCTGAAGAAAGAGGAGCTTATCTGACCCGTAAAGATTTAGAGCTTCAGAAACCCTATTTCGGGTCACTATGGGTATAAGCCATCTCAATAGCAGTGTTTGTCTGTTTGTTTATCTTGTTTTGTGTTTCTTCTTGATTAGGAAGTTTAAGGAGCCCAGCCTCTCCTTGGGAAAGAGATGAGGTTTCTACTCTCACAAAGATTTACAGCCTTGGACACTCACGGAGGTAGCTGTGAGGTTGATGACGAATGACACAGGACTCACTCAGGGAGAGATCAGAAGACAGTGAGCAGAGAACAAGCAGGATCTCTGACCAGTAGAGATGGTGGGAGGCAGCAGATAGTGAGTCTGATCTGCCCTCCACCAGCCACCTCTCAGCTCCCATGGACTCTGCAGTGGTGGGGTAGACCTGGTAAACAAGAGTGGCTCCTCACGTCAAGTACATCCCAAGGTGGACTGATGGCACTAGATGTACAGTGAGCAACAGGAGGAAGACGACTAGCGCAAAAGACGATGTATGACCCCCAACTACCCCATCGCGCTGATTTCCCACAAGGACCTGGTTTTTGGAACCTAGACATGTAGACATGTGCGGCATGGCTATATGTTTCAACTTTTCAATACAATTTGTAAACTTGGGAGAAATATAAATTTGTATCTTGGTATCAAGCTTAATTTTATTCACAAAATAATAAGATACATAGTTATGAATATGATGTGATTTGAAAGTAGCATCTTTCATCATCTTATCATTTAGATTAACATGAATTTATATGGAGTAGGGTGTACCCTGATCCAATATGAATACTGTCTTTATAGAAGAGGATACAAACATAAAGGTCAAGGTGTCCATAGGGTGTTGGAAACAAAGACTGAACTGATGCATCTCCAAGCAGAAAAGAGCCAACAAGCTCTAGGAACAACTTAGAAGGGACAAGGAGTGGCTTTCCGTGCAGCATTCAGAGGTAGCATGGTTCTCTTGACAGAAACATGAATGTGACGAGCTGGGCTCCAGCAGGTTTTACCAGGAGAAAACACGTTGCTGTTAGCAATGCACTGACAGAAAAAACAGGTTTTTGTTATCTTACCTTTCCCCCTCACATTCCGTAATTAAAAAAAAAATGTATTAGGATCAACTAAATCTCCAGAAATAATCAATTTGACCAAATTTCAATAGATAATTGACAATTTTTGTCTGCTTGACATTTCCAACTAGGATTTTAAGGAACTAATGTGAAAGGAGTGATTGTGAATCCTCCAAGGTAAAAGGATTCAGTTCTGTGTCGACTCTGTTTTGCTTATTGTTGCTGTTGTTAGGGGCCATCAAGTATATTTTGACTCACATCTGCCCTGTGTACAACCAATGAAAGCACTCCCGTTCAGGCGCCCTCCTGTGGTCTAGTGGCTTTATTGTGCATAGACAGGCTTGCTATGAGTCGGAACAAAGTCAATGACAACTAACAGCAACAACGACTATCCCAAGGATGAAACCGCCCTCTAAGGACTGATTCTTCCTGAAAACAAGTTCAAAGTGTGTGAAACAAATTACCACCCTCCTGACATAAGGAATATTCAGGCTTTACTCTTTCAAGACAGATTGATTCTTTCTTCTGGTATTCCATAGTATATCCAATGCTTTTCACTGGCACCATAGTTGAAATGCAGCAATTATTTTTCAATCTTCTTTATTCGTAGTATAACTCTCATATGCATAGGAGGCAATTGAAAATACTATAGCATAGGAATAAACATGTAGAATGTTTCTTTCCTTTACATTATTTTAATTTAGACTATTGCGAATGTTCACAAGTTACTATCTGTTACCTCATAATTTTTACAATCATATTCTATTTCTTATTCTTAAGAGCTTCAATAATTGTTTATGTTACTCTTAAAACAAAATCCACACTTCTTGATATGCTCCATAAGGGATTTCATGAGGGTCACCCTCATTTTTAATAACTATCTGAATTATTTTGAATTTAAATATGATGATATGATCCACAGCCAGATTGCTTTTTGAGAGTAAAGATACCGAGACTGACATACTTTGACCAGATGATCAGGAGAGATCAGTCCCTTGAGAAAACCATCGTATTTGGTAAAACGGAGGGTAAGTAAAAAATAGGAAGATCTGCAAGTAGCTGGATTGACACAGTGGCAACAAGAATGGACTCAAACAACTGTGAGGATGGCTCGGAAACCGGCAGTGTGTGCACATGGGGTCGCCATGAGTCAGGAACCATTTGATGGCACTTAACCAACATACGTATATAGTCTAAATTCACTGTTGTCTCTGACTTCTGCGCAAGTACTTATTTTCCATGAAAATACTTGTAAAAAGCAAAATATCAAGTACATGGTTAGATATAAACATTTCCAAAGCTTCCAAGATAAGGTGCTGAGGTGCAGTTACCCAGATAGAAAATGGAATCAAAACGATAGATTGATTGCGGTTAGTGATAGACAGCTGGCAATGCAAAAAATGTGAGATGTAAAAGAAAACCAGGCAAAATCCCTTATTGACAAGGATTTAATAAATATACATTTTGGAGGAATTAACCAATCATACAGATGATTGCTTAAACCTCAGTGGAACAGGGAGCTTTATGTATATTCATGAGAGAAAATTGTCCGACCGAAAAATGACAAGACATTAGGAGCCCAATCAACCCTTTCTGACCTGAGAAGGTAGAAGCAGTAAACACTCTTGGTCCTTCCTCAGAAGTTCCACTAAGGAACGTAAAGGCTCAATTTAAAGGAAATGAATTCTAATTTTGAACAATAAGTTCATGGAAGTTAACCAATTCTCCTTTATATTTTCAAGATGATCTTTGAAAGCAAAGTGAACTCTTAATGTTCTTATTGTGGGGGTGGAAGTGGGGAACACTGTTTGAGACGTTTCCTTCTGACACCCATATAATAAGTTGTTTTGATCTGGTCATTAATACAAGTTTTCTACCATATTCCTCCCATAATGACTACTATATTGTGATCCTGAATTGGGTATGAGAAATGTGTTTCTAAGCTATGCAAGTCTGCTGAGCAAAATGATTAGAATGCAGACTTCAGAAATGGTCTGTTTTTGAATAACTCTCTTAGATGGGCTATTCACCTTGTCAAAGTCCTAGCTTTTCTCGTCAATAAAGTGGAGGTAATTAAATATTGTGTACATGACCATTGTGAAAGTGAAATTTTGTCAACCAAGCTGGGCCAGGATCCTTCCATTGTGTGATCTAACATAATGTGGTCCACTCCATCATGATATCTTCTGTGACACAGCCAAGTTGTTGTGAGAAGACTATGGTGGCATATGACCTCCTTAATCTGGTCACAATGTTGATAACAATTAAGGGGCAGTTTAATTCAGCTGTGGCCTACTCTTCATATAGGTTGAAAGGATGGAGAAGTTAACTCACTTCCTATGTAGCATCTGGATTGTTGACTTCCATTCATATGGCTTCGAATCCCAGGAGCCCCCAACGGACTACTGACCTTGGATTTGTTTGGTTCTGTGTCCACCAGCCTGTGGTCTACCTGCTTCCTGGTTCACCAGTCCCTGCAATGACACCGGTAAGAAGAGGCCTCCAGCTTGCCATCTGACTCAGGGACATGAACTGGAGTAGACTTGTTTGCTTCTACAACTGTGTGAGCAATTTCTTGATGTAAATCCTTTTCTATATCCTTACACCTTCTTTATATAAACCCTTTTTTATATCCTCACAACATAGATAAGATCATGATAAATGGATAAAATGTTAAAGTTGTCAAAGATTTTGTCTTGCTTGGATCCATAATCAATGCTCATGGAAGCAGCAGTCAAGAAATCAAAAGATGCATTGCATTATCTCCTGCACAAGACCTCCTGCACAAGACCTCTTTAGAGCATTGCAAAGCAAGGATGCTATTTTGAGGACTAAGGTGCACCTGACCCAAGCGTTGGTATTTTCCATATGCATGTGAAAGTTGGACATTTAATAAGAAAGGCCCAAGAGGAATCATATTTAAATTGTGATGTTGCCAAAGAACATTGGAAGTACCATGGGCTGCAAAAGGAAAAACCAATGTGTTTTGGAAAAAGTACTACCAGAGTGCTCCTTAAAGGCAAGGATACAAAGACTTTGTCTTACAAACTTTTGATGTTGTCAGGAGAAACTAGTCCCTAGAATAGGACATCTATAAAAGAGGGTATTCAAACGCTTAAGGAGACTGGTATGTTTGAATGTATTTATCATAATAGACCTATAGATCCAAATATGGGGAACACAGAGGACAAAATTTTTACCACAATTAGTGAACAACAGATTTTGGAAGGGAACCTCAATATCACTGAAGACTGCTGAATTGTTACTTTTATGTATATAAGGTTTGACATTGGAAACTTCTTATAAGGAATGAAGATACCTAACTGCAAAGGGGCTATTGGGTCCATGGTGGTAGGGGACAAGTAATTGACAGAGACCACGTGGATGCGTGTACTGTAATGGACATCAGAGCAAATCAGAAATTGAAATAGCCTGATCCTGATGGCTTTATGGCTTTGGTACTTATGTACAGTGTTCCCTAGGAGTCAAATAGATGGGAAATATATTAATTTTACTTGATCTGTACAAGTGCAAGAATTCTAGGCCAGGCAAGCGACGGTCTAACTGGAATTGCCAGAACGGAGAGTGACACCCTCTCAGTCTCAGCCAGGTGATCCCTTGGCTTCTGCTTCTCTAAACCAGGAAGTCAGCCTGTTGCTCTGTCTGACCGTCCGATAGTCTCGGTGTTCCTCCTCTTGTTCTGCCCCATGCCAGTACCCCTGCCAATCTCTGGTGTCTCTAATCTTGGCCTCCATCACTTCAGACAGAGATCTGGAATATGCTCTCTCAATCATCCTTGATTTCTCCCTCTGCTGCTGCTTTAAAGACAGTTCTTCCTTCTAGTCAGGATGAGGTAAGGAACCCATACTTTGATTAGTGTTACAAGTGCTCTATTTGCATAGTCGTGATAAAAGTAAATGGTAAATAACAGCAACCCAATTCTGACATGACCGCTACTAGCCCAGACTCTTTAGGACTGAAGGTTTGGTACCGTACCAGACAAAGAACCAAGATTAACTTAGTTGACTGCTGTGAACAAAAGGGATATGGAATGGCTAGTGAAAGAAGGTAATACTATATCCACGCTGTCGCCCAAATGATCAGTGGCAGGGATAAGGACTAATTATTATTATTTCCTCTTTGTATGTATGCAGCAAATATTTTTATTTTGTTAATGGATAAAAAATAAGAGGTAAGTGGAGTAGTGTGCTCTCTGTTGTATACTAGTTGTATCATTTTAGTTGTATTGGGTTAGGCATTAGAATGACTTTATAATATTTATTTAGAGCTTATGCAAGACTTATAGAGATGTATACTTGTGCCAAGTTGAGAAGGGGTGGACTGTGATAGATTTTGTATCAACTTGGCTGGTTCCGTATTCTCAGTGGTTTGTCTAGGCCTAGGATTCCTCGTTATATGACTCAACACAAGGTAATCAACTCCATAAAGGTACCTTCTCTGAGAAGCCAGTAATTGTGAAACATTTAAAGTAAATACAACCCCTTTACTCAGGTAACAGCCCTGGTGCAATTGAAAGGAAGTTTCGCACCCTACTTCCTTTATAAGGACATTATAGAAAAGCTTATTTGGTTTTGCTGTGTCTGTATTCAGCATCTGGCACATCAACTTCTAGGTGTGGACTTGATCCTATGGCCTTCCATATTGCCTACTTACTAGGGACTCATGGGTAGACTGCTAACTGATCTGCCATCTGCTATATGGATCTTGGATTCGTTTACCTCTCTCATCAGAAACCTGACCTGCTGACCTGGGATTAGTCTGCTCTTGCAGCCTAGTATCAGCCTCATGATGTTCCCATGGACCATAGGTTCATAAGCCCTTGAAACTAAAAGATTCAGGAGAACTCTCCAGCTTAATATTGAATCCATAGAACTTGACTTAGATGTGCCTGTTATTAAACTGTGTGAGCCAGGTTCTTGATATTAATTTGTGTGTGCGTGTGTGTGTGTGTGTGTGTGTGTGCATCTCTGTCTCTGTCTGTCATTCTCTCTGATTTTGCTTCTCTAGGGAACGAAGCCTATTACAGAGTTTATATATTTTGTAGAAAAAGAAGAAATAGACAAATAGAAAAAGAAAAAAAACACGTCTCCACCCCTGATGAAATCTGCAAGGTTTTGAAAGTTATTTCACAGGTGTCAACAAAATGAACAAAGGAATAACCCCAGGGGCAATAAGAGCATACTGAGGCGGATATGATTGCAAAGTCTGAAGGGCAAAACGAAACACCTTCTCTAAGCACCACCCTGTGCGTTCCAGACACCAGGCTGAAGTGAAAAGTAGCGGGCTGCAAGAAAGCGATCAAAATGAAGGAACATAGTGAAATTGTATCCTTAAGTTAAAGCTTGTGTATGTTTATTCAATAGATGCATAAATCATGGAGCAGAGAATGAGTTAAAGTATACATTCTTGGAGAAAATTCAGGCTAGTATACATTTTCATGCTTTTTCCATTTTGAGATTATTATGCTTCAAATTGCCATATAAATCAATTATTTCTGAGATAAGGTTAAGGCTCCATATTTTGTCCCATTACATAAGAGGTAACTCGATTTCTAAAGGGTGTCAAAGATACAATCCAAAAATTTGCTTTATATCTGATGTAGGCGCATGAAAGATTTTATTAGAAATTACCATTCCCAAAGTTAATGTGAAAATAAGATGTCATTCCATCTTTAATTGAATAATTTAATCAGAACTCAAGATTTAATGTCCAATAAACTGTTGTTTATGCGTTCATCTAACTCATATTATAACAATGGGACCTTATTTCTACTTTTTTCTTGTAGAAACAATAAATATTATGGTTAAATATTCTGTAGCTACATAAAGTTACTATTTTTCCTTCTGATTTTAAGTCTGGAAAATGATACATCTGTTTAACATCATGGCTGCTCTGGAATTCTCATTGAAAATGTTTTCACTCTAGTGTTCTCAGCACATCCTTTGTTTGCCTCACTGTGTAATTTTAAATCCATTGTAAAGAATAAGAGCGTAGCCTTCCCTGGTGACATTGGTATTCTTTGTGATAAATCAAGACACAGGAACCTTTTAAATGATATGTTTATGTATATATATATTAGATATTTAGTTTATCCGTGATTTCTTTTCCCAGTCATTTTTCCAGAAACATGCCTAATATAGACACAAACACAATATGGTAATTTTTCTTTTGTTTCCGTCAGAAATGCTACGGTCCGTTTGCAGATGTGCCGATTGGACAGGATGTACTGAGTGTTGTTACTATTTCGGTCGTGGCCTCTTCCTTGGACAAGGGGATCTGTTTTTGGTGAGGTCTGACTACTCACATGTGATTGCCTGAAAAATTGTTTTCCCCTCACTTCTTCACATTGCTTTAGTTATTCCGTTTTTCTCAATTGTCGCATCAACTGGTGACACCTTTTACACAATGAGACCACAATATTGTCGACAAATGTTAGAATGCTTTTATCAGATTCAGGTGTCTACTAACTAGCATTTACTCACATTATTTCTTATTCGATAATACACAAAGTAAAGTCAATCAAATACGATTCCTTTCTAAACTTTCCTTTAAGGTTTTCTAATTGTTCATACCGTCTTTCCTTCACTGAGTGAGTGAACCGTTTTTTAATGCCACATCTAAACTCAGTATATTATTGCCATTGTATTGTATGCTTACAATGATATACAATTATTCTTTTTAGATTCAGTACTATCCAACTTAAAATAACAGAAAAATTCTTCAACAATTTACATTGTTAAATGATCTACAAAGCTATGCTTATTGAAAATAATGTCTAAAATGGTACTCACTAAATTAACAAGCCTTATGAATGAATGTTACTGGGGTTCCTATCAAGTTTCAAAGCCTATGTAGATATTTCTGGATTTACAATTAGTTGAATATATTGAGCCAGTTTGCAGATCCACATCGCTTTGAATGAGGGGGAGGCCGGTTCCCTTTGATTTTATTTCTCTAGAAGCACTCCTGCTAC
>NW_022103911.1:2039246-2053159 GCF_000313985.2 Echinops telfairi | reverse complement strand
GGCCAAGCTGGCACAATAAACTAACTATCTCATATATACTGAATGTATTCTTCTATATTAAAGAGTAGAATAACTAATTTCAAGCATTATAAATAGCATGGTTCAGAAGGCACTCTTAATTCGGGGATGGCTGAAAGCCTGTTGGTCCTGCAATGAATTGTATTCTTGCTTCCCTAGGGTATTTTATGAGAAGGTATATTGGTACTCCACCCCACTTACTTGAAACAACCATGTCAGGTGCAGAGCCATTACAAGTGGCCTGTATAAGCTAAAGGGATGAACAATAATGAAGCGAGCACCTGATAGAGCAGTAGGATACAGTTTCTCTAATCGTCAGATTCTGGCACCCGTGATTTCTCTGAATGCCAAGGAGAGAAATCTCAGTCTCCTTCACTATAAAAAGAATGATGTCCTACCACCTTAAAGAAGTGGCATTATGAAAGTCTAAAGTATCTGTATGTAAACAATGCACAGGAAAATTACACCAAATATAAGTACAGCTATGTGAAGAGAAAACTAAAACACCTGTGTCCAAAGAGAACCGCAATCAGTCAAGCCTGACTAAAGCTGATACTATTCAAGGACACCCTCAAGGGACCCAAACCAAGAAATTCACTGCCATTGAGCTGATTCAGACTCATGAGTACCCTTTACAGATTTCTGGAACTACAAATCGTCATTCTCCACTGAAGAGGCTGCTGGATTTGAACTGCTATCCTTGTGATTATCAGCACTCCGAGAGCTCCATGGCCTGTCAGTTTTTCTCCTCCACAAACTGTTAATACATCCCCTATAAATCTAGAAAATTAGAGTAAAGGAATTAAGGGTTTTCTTTAAGCATTTCATTAACAGAGAAAATAAGACCAGGACATTTAATGGAGTTGTTAATTTTTAAAAGTCTAAGTAAACAAAGGTTGTGAACCAAAACACATTTATTATAAAACAGAAGAACATAAAATAACTTCATGTAAGTGTTTCCTTTTTTTTTTCAACATCGACATGAGTTATTTTCAGGTTCTATTGTATTAAAACAACAAAATCCACATATTGTACTATACAATGCATGAGTTATAAATTTAAGTAAGCTCACAATGTGTCAGGGTCAGTCTAAAAGTATTGCAATTAGAATTCCAGTTCACACAAAAGCCAATTATTCCAAACAAGTGTGTTTCAACGTGTCTCTGAGACCAGTGGTGAATGCAGAGAGGCTCCTTCGGGGGTATCCTTAATCCTACTTCCTTAAGAGTGTCTTCGGAAGAGAGCGGGCGGGCCACCAAAACAATGACGTCTGAGGGAATCAGCAGGGCCACTTAAAATCAACTCCAAGATAGAAGTCAGCTTCGAAGGTGATGGCTGCTGTCTCTGAGATTTCAAAGAGATCATCTTGATAGATTTTCTGGAAGCATACAGGATAATAATGGAGGCTTATTATGAAGAAGTTTTGAGAAAAGTGAAAATTGCATTGAGGGAAAAAAGACCAGGAAAGTTGATCTGAGGATTTTTCTTTTTGTTTATTCCAATCAAGACTATGTACTTTCTCATTCTTCAAGGGTACCAAGGGCTGTCCTGTGGCAATTTCATTAGAACCCTTACCCCATCCTCTTTTCAGCCCCGATTTTTGCACCCTTAGATTTATTTTTATCCCCCCAAAACAAGAACATTTCAAAGGAACACAATTTGCGTCCTTTGGACACACCAAAACTGCTGTTTGATGCAGTGAAAATTGAGAATAGACTTAGTTAGGGTAGGTTTAGAGATATTGAACCACCATATACAGATGTGAATATACCTTTATGTCAAGAAAAATTGGCATTGCATTTTGATATTTTTGTTTAATAAACATTTCTGTGCTTTTGTAACAGTCTTTTCTGACTGTTGCTGGTAACTTATTGTATTATGGTGTTGTGAGAACATAGATTGCATTCATAGTATAGCCTTCTCAGTGCATTCTTCTATGATTTTAAGTATTTAAATTTATTAACAACATGTCCCCTTTTTTTAAATGCAGTGATACTGAAAATGCCGTCTACACCATCGCAAAAAGAAGAATATTAGCATTTAGAGTGCTTAAAGTTAGAACCGAAGGACACACTTTGGCCTGTGTTGTAACACAGTTTTATTAAAAAAAAAAATCAAGACAAGCCATTTCACGAGATGCCATATTTTAGATGAACATTTTACTGTTCTGTATTAAAGGTGATAACTGGGGAAAGTATTTTTCAAAATTCATTTTCCCCAATCTTTTATTATTGTTCAAGGCTGGTGGGTTGGTTCCAAGGCAGGAGTAACCCTCTGAAAACAGAGCAAACACTGCCCAGCCTTGCCCCCCCCTCACAGCGGTTAGGGGTGAGCCCATTGTTCTGCAATCACTGTGTCAATTCATCTCGTCTAGGATCTTCTATTTTTTTTTCACTGTCTTTCTCCTTTACAAAGGATGATGGGCTTTTCCAGAGACTGGTGTCCCCTGGTAACAAGTGCAAACTATGTAAAACATGTCTTACCTTCTCCCGTCTAGCGAGCATTCTGCTTGTACTTCTTCTGGGACAGATCTCTTTGTTCTTCTGGCAGCCCACTGCATTTTCCGTCTTCTTCACCAACATGAGAACTCAAATGGCACAGTGCTTCTGAGGCTTTCCTGCTTCATGCTCTTACCTTGTCTGCTGAAACTCGTGCCGTCTTGGAGATGCAGGTGACGCAAACAGCATTCCTTTCCCCTCTAATCAAAATTAAAATTCGATAAAATGGCAGTGGCTCTTTCTTTAAAATTCAGTGAGAGAGCAATGAAGAATCAATCTACATGGCTTGTGATATTTAACATTATTTGTTAAATAAATTTTACTAGTGTGAAATGTACAGTTAAATCCATGCTAAACATTATTAGATATGTGTTGTCTTAAACCATCAAGGGGAAGAAAGGCATTTATTTGTTACCATAATATGTTTCTATTTTCTATTTCATTTTTTGCCTCTGTCCCAATATTTTATACTTTCCCCCTTTGAACCTTAAAATAAATATATTCTAAGATCAAAGATAATAAGTTAAGTGAATATTCCTGTTTTCACTCATACCCTAACCAAGAGTAGAAGCTAAGGGTGAAGATAGGGTTGACTGACATTGCTGTAGGAAAACATAAAGGGAAAATTAATGTAAACATAGCCACTTAAAGCACTATGAATTTATGAACTTTTTAAATCTAGAAAGGAGATGATTTCCATGGAGCATTCCTGGACAGTGTTTGCCTGTTCCTTGTATGTGTTGTGGATATGAAATACTTCTCTCCTGATGGCAGGACTTGGCTGGGGTCATTATATCTGCCTACTCTCAATTATCTACAGACTGGTGTTAACATTTGAAAATTAAACAAGGCCCTGTCATCTTTGCTCCTATCTCTTCCTCTTTTGTCAGGTTTTTTATCATTTCAGTGCTCAATTGTTTCCCACCAAAACTTCTGCCTGAAAAGATCAAAAAGTATTTCAAATCAGCCACGTGGAATTGTGTTAATAGACTGTGTGAAAAGAAAACTTGGCTAGGGAAAAATTTAGCTCACATAGCACCCATAGGTCTCTGAAGAAATTCTTCTGATAACTCCAGGAGCACACAGTTCAGAGAAAAAAAAAGTCTTGGATTAGAGGTTCTCAAATTGTCTTAAATATCCAGACCAGTCAATAATACGGAATCCGCCATGTATAAAATGCATCATCAAGTGAAACTATGGGCCAGCTTAATAGTGTCAACCATCCTTGGTATAATCTAGCAGACATTTTTCTTGCAATACTCTAACTTTTCCTTATAGGAAAAATAGTTTGACAACAAAGAGTCTTATGTATATATTCCTGTCCAGAAATTTAGCGAGAGCATCGTCACAGTGAAATGTCCACTGCTCAGAAATTTGAGAGCATGTTTTCCAAAAGCAGAAGACATTAAGGAACAAAATACATCACTAAGAACAATAACTAAGTGACCCTGGTGAATGTTAATGTTCTCTTATTGCCTGAAAGAGTATATGTGAAGAAACGCTAATATAAATCTATTTCTTAAACTAAAAAAATATATTTCTAAACCTAAAGCATTTCGTCTTTTCTCCTCTACTGTGATTCAAAATAATGTCTTTATGGAACATGTCTCCAAACCCTACAAGTCCCAAAGCATTTTTGTTTGGTTCTAACATGAAACTTACTATATAAAGGAAATGTTCAGTCAATGATTTAATTATATCAGTTACTCATGTATTCAATCAAGGCCTATACAACATGCCACTTTTTAATCTATAGGTTTGATTTCTTATAAGCATAGACCTACTTTGGGATTAGATGATGAAATCCCCAAAGGAATCTCTTGTCTATTAAATAAGAGCAAATAGTAATAATAAAGATGTTCAGGAAATAGTTTGTTGGTTTTGTATCTGAATATTAGTGACATGATCTTTACTTGAGCTCCATTCTATGACAATATCCAAAAAATTTCTAAAATAGATATTGGCTCAACACAATTGGTTTTACCTATTTTTATTTAAAATTAAACAAAATTACATTAAAATAAGTTATATTCTTTTTTAATATCTGTAAATACATTTATACGCAATTAAAGGGGAACAAATCCATGTACATACATTCATTTATATAGCACTATGGTAGCAGGTGAACACTGGGCCTCCAGTCAAACACTCCCTCGATGCAAGAACACCCTGCTCTACCAACACGGCACTCCGCAATGTCCACCTTCCTTGACACCATCACCGAAGACAAAGTGGATGCACAAGCAAATGTGGTGAAGAAAACCGATGGCACCCGGCCATCAAAAGATAGAGCATCTGGAGTTCTAAAGGCCTGAAGATAAACAAGCGGCCATCCAGCTGAGAAGCAATATAATCCACATGGAAGAAGCACACCAGCCTGTGGGATCATGAGGTGTCGGCAGGACCAAGCACCAGGCATCAAAGTCCTGACCTCCCTCTGTGCTACTTCTTTTGTTTCCACCAATGCAGAGGGACATGAAAGGACAGTAATTTGATGACATAGAAGAGGTGAAGGAAAAAAACTGAGGGAGGTGCTGTCAGCCATCCAAACAGACGAGCTTGAAAAGGTTTCACCAGTGATGGTTCCCTTGTTGCTAGTTTGGTGATAGCCTTCTTTCTCAGACCACTCCCAGCACCAACTGTTGCATGTGAAAGTCTCGGCAAGGTGGGCCTATAAGACTTTTTAATCCATCAACAGTGATGTTCATACATGTTATACCTGGGCTTAGCAGCCACGGACTGGGCTCCTGACTCATGGTGACCTTGTCAAAGCAAGCCTACTTAACCTGGAGACCAGGGACTTTGAATTCAGTGGATCTGTCCATTCTGAACTGGATGACAGCCGAGTCCTCCCAAAGGAACCCCACTGTGGATCACAGGTTGCCTGATTCAGGATGTAGAAGTTACACTCTTTATAAAAATCATTAAAAGTAAAAAATATATATAATCTAGTTATAATGCACAGGATTTTGGGAAAGGAGAAATCTTGGGAGGGATGAAAAAGAGAACACTACTGTAAAAGGTCAAAAGAGTCTTTATACTAGAAGAATTATTCTTTAAAGGTACCAGGGTGGGACGGGAAGGAAGGAGAAATGACTAACTAGAAGACAGACATATATTAACTTGAGTGAAAGGAAAGGTTAAGCAAATAAATGAAATGAAATAAAGTGATGTGATTCTCTGTAGGAAAAAGATGAGGATTTTTACTCCCATAAAGAGTTACAGTTTCAGAAATCCATAGTACATCTATTTTCGAATATGTGCCATGTGAGCTTGAAAAGAATGTGAATATATTTTCATTTGGGTGGGGATCTCTGAATATGTCTATGAGGTCAAGTTGACTAATTTTAGAGTTTAGTTCTGTAGCCTCCCTGTTCAGCTTCTTTCCCAGTGAGCTAATCTTGGAGAGTGGTGTATTGAAGTCTCCTACTGTGATGGTGGATTTTGTGGTTTCTTTTTTGATCCTTTGAAGGACTTGACTGACAAATTCCACAGATCTCTTGATGGGAGCATATATGTTTATTATGCTCGCTGGCTCTTGGTCTACTGATCCCTTAAGCATTATATAATGCCCATACTTATTTCTCGTTATGCCCTGCAACTGGAAATCACTTTTGTCCAAAATTAGAATTGCAACTCCTGATTTTTTAGATTGCCATTAGCCTGATATACCTTCTGCCAACCTTTGATCCTCAACCTGTTTTTGTCTGTGAGTTTGAGATGTGTTTCTTACAGACAACAGATTGCTGGGTTTTGTTTCCTAATCCACTGTGCTAATAAATCCATCTGTGGATTCTATGGTGTCATCTCCTACCTTTTATGGTAGACCTTTCCCTCCATCCTTGCTTAGCTGTGTGTTATGTACATGTGGAGGAATTCCTTCTTGCCCTCTTTTCACCTATTGAGGCTTTACTCAGTTTCATTTACTAATTAGTGGTGGGCTCTTTTTTGTTTCGTTTGTCTTTATTTTATGTTTTTCTGTACAAGAAAGTCAGGATTATTGAATCTATGAAGACGGCATATGGATTAATAATTACCCGAGGGCGTGGAAGGGGAGGTAGGGTGGGGTAAACGAGGTGTCAACAGTAATGGGTACAAGAAGGAAGAAAATGCTCCAAAATTGATTGTGGTGATGCATGCACAACCGTTCTTAATATGGTTGAAGTATTGAGTTGTATGATATGTTCATTTTATCTTAATAAAACTATTTTTTTAAAACAGCCTGGCACTGCTATGATGACAGGCACATACAACATAATTAGAACCCAATACAATGGATATTGGACAAAAGGCCAGAACACATTAAATAGGAAAGAGATCATTTCTTTAAGAAATGGTGCTGGTAAAACGTGATATTCGTTTCCAGAAAAAGACAACAGGGTCCATAACTCACATTATACACACAAATGAACTTAAGATGGCTCTAAGGCCAAAATGTAAAACCTGATACTATAAAGATCATCAATAAAAAAATAGGGACAAGCTTAGCAATGCTAATACATAATATAAATACACTATCAAACCTATCAGACAACACACATAAACAGAATAAAGACACACAAAGTGACTGAGACTTCCTTTATATTAGATACAAGTGCATCAAAAATTTTTACCAAGAAAATTTTAAAGTGGGGTGCACTGACATTTCTTAATATGGGTCTTCTACCCAAGTCTCTGTAACTCTTGCTAAATGATTGAAAGAGACTATGAAAATAGGGTAAGTATAATATTCATAGAGGGGATTGGTCACTTTTTATTATCACTCCCCTGGCTATCAAGATGAGCCATCTTTGAAAAGCATGTTCAAGATCTCTGTCTGAAGTGTCAAAGGCTGTCGGGACCAGATGCATCAGAAATTCAGAGGAGCAGTATTTCCCCTTATCTGACCTGAGACTGTGGAACTTTGGGGAAGCTTACTCCTGGACCGATGGAAGTAAAGGCCAAAGGATCATGTGGCTGAGAGACTAAGAACCAGAGAGAGAGATTTGGCTATCAAATGACCGAGAGGCTGGGGACTTGAGAGACTTGGCTGCTGACTGAGGAGATCAATGATTATATCCTTACTGCTTGCTGATCTTCATTGTGGTAACCAACTAATTTCCCTAATAAGTCACCTTAATTGTGAGTATTGTCTGTAAGTTTCATATGGCCATTGCAACAAATTATTAAACCCAGAATAGATATAGAATGGCATGGAAGGAATGGTTGGTGTCAGAATAGGTAAAGAAGGAGACTTGTCTAACCTCAGTCTCGTGGCAATAGGGAATCCTAAGGAGGTCAGATATGTCGATAGTCATGCTGATTATTGAAAAGAGAATCTACACACTGAGAGAAAATATTGGTAATGTCATCGTACAAAGAACTAATCTTTAAAATGTATAGAAAGTGCCTTGAGAATAAAAGATGACAAATCAATGCCAACATGGACCGAGGAGATGAGCAAACACTGCTCCATGGAGGAAAGTCAGGGGTTAGCAAACATAGGAAGAAGTGCTCTCAATCATGAGCCATTCAACAGATGCAAATCAAAACAACAATAAGACCTTATGTTATCACTCTAACAATAATAGCAAAGTTTTAAAAGAAAAAGAAAAATGCTACTGAGGGTACAGAAAGAACACAGTGCTCATACACTGCTGGTGGGACTGAAAATGGTGCGATCGCTGTGGAAGAAATTTGGAAGCTTCCTTAAATAGCTAGAAATAGAAATAATATATGCAGGGGCAATGAATGATTATTGTGGCTCTTCTAGCCAGAGTCTCTAACTCCCACCAGCCTTTCTTTGCATAGGTCTGGTATCAAGGTGGAGGAAGACAACACTGGGATTGACCTGCCAGTAACTGAGCAGGATTCTCTGGAGTGGCATCCTGCTGTGTATAAAATGAACTCTCTGAAAAGCAGGAACTGGGTTTTCATTACCAGCAAGAGCCAGGAGTGGAGAGAATCCTCTGGATGCATGATCCCTGCACAGTGAACCTCCTGGATCCAGAAGATAGCTAGAACATCAGAGTAGTAGTAGCAGAGTTGTATGCCCTTTGGGCCTTTATTAGCAGACTTGACAGAACTTTGTAATGTGTCCCGATAAGCAACTCAACCCTGAGTATTTCCCACTGGCATTGCAATATTTTAACTTCCTTAATAAGCCACTGAATCATGAAATTTGTCTGTGGGTTATGTGTAGCCATTGCAATAGATATTAGGACCTAGAGATCAAGTATAGAATATTAAAAGATGCACTGTATATAATCTAGCAACCTTTATATATATATATATACATATATATAGAGAGAGGTAGATATGTATGTAAAGTCATATTCAGAGCAGCATGATTCACACACAACAGCAAAAAATGGAATACAGCCTACACAACCTAAATATCTACCAATGGAAGAATAAATAAACAAACTATATGACATACACACAATGAGATACTACATGTTAAAGAATAAAGTTGTATCCCTAAAACACCTCATTGCATGGATGAACCTGGAAGACATTATGTTGAGTGAAACTAACCACTCATAAAATGACAAGTTTTGTATGAGACCATTGTTTTCAAAACTCAAGAAATGGTTTTCACATAGAAAGAAACATGCTTTGATGATTAGCACTGGTAGGAGGGGAACCAAGAATTGGTAAGTCATAGGCTAGAAGGTAGACAAGTGTACTGCTGCAACCATTCTAAAATAATATTATTAACATATAAATACTACAAATAAAATACATATGAGGCACTGGAAAATGTTAAACGGGGTCATTTAAAAAAATCAACATTCTTTTTCATTTAAAAATCCATTTTTAAAAAATAGTGAAACTTAGGGAAGGGGTTTCTAGAAGCTGTGTCAAAGTAAAACACTTGATTTCCTATAGGAATTCTTTTTATTAAACAAAATAAAACTGTTCTTAATGTTTGCCTAGAAATTTCCTTCATTCGTCCCTAGATACCAGTTTTGATTTCTTACTTTTCTCAGGTGTTGACTATATCCTAAAATCAGAGAAAAATGTCAATCTGAAATGCATCATTAATGGTCATATTTTCACAGCACACATACTTTATTATTTTACTTCTTTTTCCTTCCTCTTTTCCCCCACCACTTCTCTCTCCATTTATTCCTTCTTCTCTCCTTCTACTGCCTTCCTTTCTTCGTTCTTTGTTTTCTCCTGCTTGCATCAATGGAATACTGCTTGTGCTTCTTCTTTTGGAAATATATCAAAATCAAATCCACTGCCATTAAATCCATTCCAATTCACAGTGACCCGATGTAGGGTATTTGAGGCTGTAAATCTACACAGAAGCAGAAGACTTGTGAGTCTGAATGACCAATCTTTAGGTTGGCACCCAGGGTTGATCCCCAGCATAATGAGGAGGAAATAAGCCAATGAAAACTTTGTGGATCGCAATAGAATAGTGTCTGCTAGAGTGTTAGATTGAAGCCTGAAGCACACTTGACACCAGCCATGGTATTTCCATCAACTGCATGCAAAGGCTGGTCCATGAATAATGAAGATTTAGTGAAGCATTTGAACGATCATGTTAATATATTTTAGGGGCTAACAAATAAATGAACGACTCTGCCCTGGAAGAAGTGCAGCCAGAATTCTCCTTAGAGGCAAGGGTCACCCTACTTCATCTCAGGTGCTTTAGCTATGTTATTCAAAACTCACTTCCATATGTCAGTTCTGACTCAGCAACCCTGTGCGACAGGTTGGAACTGCCTCTGTTGGTTTCTGAGACTGTCACTATGGGAGCGGAAAGCCTCAGCCTTCTCCCACGGAGAAGCTAGTTGTTTTGAATCTTAAGATTAGTAGACCAGCGCAGGACCCAGTACCTCACCAGGGTCCCCAGTATGTTATCCGCAGGGTGCAGTGCCTAGAGGAGGACATCGAGCTTAGTAAACCAGAAGGTCGACGAAAAGAAGACTGCAACAGTCACTGCAAGCAGAGGCTCACACATAGCAGTAATTGGGAGGCTGGCTCAGGACGGAGCACTTTCCCCGCAGCTCGACATGGATCCAAATGGGCCACAATTGATGAATGGTAAGTACTATAAAACATAAACATGAGACATCCATGTTTTGGAAAGCACTGTACACTATCTGAAAGAGTGACTATAAAGATGACATAGTTCAATTTTGTTCTGTTCTGCATGGGGTTTAGCAACAAGTTCTTCTCTGATAGCATTGCTGGTAACAAAATAATATTGAAGATTTAAGCTTTAGTATGTTTAAATAAAATATTTATTTGATTTAAAAATCAACTTGCAATGAAATCCATGTAATATCTGCTGGGAATTCACATTTCCTACAATGAACTCAATATGCTGCCTCACTGGGTCCTGCACTCGTTGATTCTCAGCACTAAATGCTGGGGAAGCCATAGGCAGGACTGACTACCGCAATGATTTTGGGATAGGCCCAAAGGCATCATAACCTAGGAGGCTGTCTTTATACTGAAGTATGGATTTCCTTAGAGTCCTAGGTTGCACAAAGTTGTAAACACAATGACTTGTGGAAAGGCTGGTGGTTTGAACCAGGCCAGAGGCACTTCGGAAAACAAACATGGGGCTCTGCTTTGGGTCAAGCACAGCCTTAACAATCTTACAGAGCCGTGTTACTCAGCATGGATGGGGCCATCAGGATTCCCAATTAACCCCACTGAAACTAACAGCAATAATGAATTCCTTACATAAGAGCACGGAGCAACTGAGCTGTTGCGTACCCCTCCCCCTTCCCTGTCACAGAAAACAGGATAAAAGGCATATCTGTTTCTGAATATTTTATCTTCAGATTCTGCTCCTATCTCAGCTTGAAAGAAAAATAGTATACTTTCAGAAAAACACAGGAAATTAACTTTTAATTTCATATAAGCAAAGAATGCTTTTAATAGAATTATGTCCATGGAATATTGACAACATACCATGTGCCCTTAGGTTGCTTCTCGCTCCTAGTGTGATTCCCTATGACAGAGGTCAAATGCCCACGGGGGTTCCTACGCTATAAACTTCACATCAGCCAAAACAGACTTTTGATTAGCAGCTGAATCAGCTATTGGCATGATGTCTCTTATTCGGGCTAGACTTACACTATCTCTATGATATCTTGGAATGAAATTCAACTTGGTGTTATGTATTCTTTCCTTTAAATATGGTGACCTTAAAATAGGCTATGTCTCCCACAGGACATGGTATATTTTCATCCTCATTGCATTTATCAAACCATGTGCTATTATATGGTTTATTGGTTTTTACTAAGTTGGGAGTTGTGTGACCTCTATAGAGGTAGAGACATTATCTATTGTTTCCTCGAAGACTAGTTCTTAGAGCCATTCTTGTTGCCACTTGTCTGTCAGTTTATTGCAATCTGGTGGGTTGTATGATGCTGTGATGCTGGAAGCTATGTGACTGGTATTTCAAATGCCAGCAGGTTTATAGAGGGTGGACAGTTTCCGCAGAGTATCCAGACTAAAAGCAGACAACAAAGAAAGAATAGGCTGTCAATTTCTGAAGAATTAGCCATCAAAAATCGTTTAGACACCATCAAAATAGGGTCACATTTGGAAAACGTTATGAAAAGAAGCAGACTACTGTCAGAGACAGTGCTGAAAGGTGAGCCCCGCAGATTAGAAGGCACTCAAAATAAGAGGGAGGGAAAATGGCCGTTTTAAAGTAGAATCAACCAAGATGATGTGGATGGAGAAAAGCTTTCAGGACTGCTATTTCTGATGGGGCACTACTTAAGATGGTAGAAAGGGCTGCGACATCTACTAATAATCGTGGAGTGTACAAAGTATTAATCCAAGAAAAAGTTGTAAAAAATTAAATGGGGTGCATAAATATTGACATTCTAGACAGTAGTGCCCTAAATTGAATGGGTCTTGCTGATTTTGAGTAAAACACCACATGGTTTACTAGGCTATGAATAAAATAATCAAGAGAAATGATGTGGAATTAATCTTTAAATGGGGCATTAAAAACCTATCTTTAAGTACAATGCTGTTTATTATAGGATAATATCTATCTAAATTCAAGAAAATCTAATCAATACACCCATAATTCAAGCTTATATTCCCACAACTGAAGCTAGTTATGAAGAAAATTGAAGAATTTGATCAATGTCTCCAGTTGAAAATTGATCAAGCATGCAATTATGATGCATTGATAATTCTCAGCCACTTCAATGAAAAAGTTGGAAACAAAGAGGAAGGAACAGTAGTTGAAAAATACTGCCTTAGTTATAAAAATGAAGCTGGAAATCACATGATAGAATTTTGTAAAACCAATAACTTGTAAATTGTTTTGTTCAACAACACAAAAGATGATGTGTATGTATGTATTTATGTATAATGTGGACTTCTGAAGATGGAATACGTACAAATATATTTAACTACAATTACTGAATAATATCCATTTTTGTACTCCTTCCAAAGAAAGATGACGAAAAAGAATGCCAACATTATGATATCACATGCAAGCAAAATTTTGCTGAAGATCATGCATCAATGATTGCAGCAGTTCCTTGACTGGGAGATGTCAGAGGTTCAGGCCAGATTCAAAAGAGGACATGGAACAACGAACATCATTGCTGCGTGGATCATAAAACTCTATGGATAACCTTGAAAAGAATGGGAACTCATAACACTTCACTGTGCTCATGAGGAACTTGTACACAGATCAAGAGGCAGTTGTTCAAACAGAATGAGTCTGTACTTCATAGTTCAAAATCAGGAAAAGTGTGAGTCAGGTTGCATTCTCTCACCATGCTTATTAAATATGTATGCTCAGCAAATCAACAAAGAACCTAGTGTATATAAAGAAGAATGTGGCATCAGGATCGTAAGAAGGCTTATTAAAAATCTATGATATGCACATGACACAACCTGACTTGCTGAACATGAGGAAGACTTGAAGTACGTGCTGAGAAGATCAAAGATTGTAGACTTCAGCATGGATTACAGTCAATGTAAAGAAAACAAATATCCTCACTACTACCAGTAGGTAACATTGTGATAAATGGGGAAATGATTGAAGTTGTCAAGGATTTCATCTTGCTTGGATCCACAATGATCCTGGAAGCAGTAGTCAAGAGATCAAAGAAAGCATTTCATTGGGCAAATCTGTTGGACAAGACTTCTTTAAAGTGTTGAACATCAAGGAGGTTACTTTGAGGACTACGATGCACCTGACCTTGCACCTGTGGTATTTTCTTTTACTTTTTAAATCATTTTGGTGGGGGCTCATAGAACTCTTATTGCACTCCACACATACACCAATTATGTAAAGCACATTTGTACATTCGTTGCCCTCAACACTCTCAAAACATTTGCTCTTCACTTAAGCCCTTGGCATCAACTCCTCATTTTCCCCCTCCCTCCCCACTCCCCACTCCCTCATGAACCCTT
>NW_022103911.1:2036736-2038591 GCF_000313985.2 Echinops telfairi | reverse complement strand
ATATGATTTGTTGTTCTTTGATGCCTGATAACTGAGCCCTTCAGCACCTAGTGATCACAGAGGCTGGTGTGATTCTTCCATGTGGACTTTGTTACTTTTGAGCTAGATGGCTGCTTGTTTACCTTCAAGCCTTTAAGACCCCAGATGCTATATCTTTTTTTTCAATGGCCTCTTATGCATGTGAAATTTGGACATTGAATAAGAAGAATGAATGCAAAGAACATTTATTAACAAAGAAGGTTAAAATTACCATGGGCTGTCTGAGGAACAAACAAATCTGTCTTGGAAAAACTAGAGCCAGAATGCTCCTTAGAATCACAGACGATGAAGCTTCTTCTAACATACCTTGAACATACTTCCAGGAGACATTAGTCACTGGAGAAGGACATCATATTTGGTAAACTAACCAGGCAAAGCTAAAAAGCAAAACCCTGGACAAGGTGGATTGACACAGTGACTGCATGAATGGATTCAAACATAAGAATAATTGTGAGATTACTACAAGATAGGGCAGTGTTTTGTTCTGTTGTACAAAGGGTCACTAAAATTACAAACCAACTCAAAAACATCTAACAACAACAAGGAATCATAGTGGCTCTGTTGATTAAGCTATCTCCTCCCATAGGCATAGACATATCCATACTTTCAGAAACTATATATAGGGTTTCTGAGTCACAATCAAGTTTGGCAGCAGATTTTTGATTAAATATGGGCTGACATTCTAAGTCATAGACACTTAATAAAAATTCTTACACGTTGGCACAATTTTTACTCCTGTATTAATAATTAGCGAGATGAAGCTTAGTAAAAAATGTTATCTAAAATTACATGTCATTGATATGGGGAGGTTTGAAAGCTAATTTAAAACTCTTGACATAGCAAAGAATTTTCTCAGTATTCAATTTATAAAATGTTATTGTATTATATTAATAAAAGTTTACACAAAGGTAAATTAAAAAGCATTGCTACAAAAATCATAGAATCTGTTATAAATAAGCTTTTTTTTTACATTTCATTGGGAGCTCCTACAGATATTATAACAATCCATAGTTCAATTAGATCAAGCATAATTGTACAATTGCTGCCACCATCATTTTCAAAACATTCTTTCTTCTTGAACTCTTGGATATCAGCTCCCTTTTATCCCTACCCTACCCCCTATGAACACTTGTTGTTATATATTATTTCATTCATTAATCCATTCATTCATTTATTTTTATCTTATCCTACACCATTCAAAGTATACATTCACCTGCCAGTCTGCTATTCGTTCCCCTCACATGGGGTTATGTAGTCATCATTGCTATCAAATTCTCCCTTCCCTCGATTTCTCCCCCTCTCTTTCTGTACCCTCAGAGAATCATTATTCCCATACCTATTTCTGAAGGATTTATCCATCTTGGATTTCATGCATCGAACTATCTTAATTATACAAATGAACATAAGCAGGCCTAAAAAGATTAATGAGGAAAACTAAAACCGTAAGAGGAAAGGGAATAATATACATATATATTATATTTTTTAATCATTTGAATTAATACAACCGTATTCTTTTTTTTTAAATCATTTTATTAGGGGCTCATACAACTCTTATCACAATCCATACAAACATCAATGTGTAAAGTGCATTTGTACATTCATTGCCCTCATCATTCTCAAAACATTTCCTCTCCAATTAAACCCCCGGCATTAGGTCCTCATTTTTCCCCTCCCTCCCCGCTCCCCCATCCCTCATGAGCCCCTGACAATCTACAAATTGCCACCTTGTCATATCTTGCCCTGTCTGACGCCTCCCCTCACCCACCCCCCTGCCGTCCGTCCCCCAGGGAGGAGATCACATATAGCTCCCTGTAAT
>NW_022103911.1:2016752-2032843 GCF_000313985.2 Echinops telfairi | reverse complement strand
TCTTCATAACTTCTCGTGATAGTCCTGTGTCCTTCAAAAACATTTTATGATTATCCCAAGTTGTCACTATAACCTTTTGAGCTGATGTTTCTGACTAGAATTTAACTGATGAAGTAGATTCCCTCTGAAGCCAATATTCATTGGTCCCTTTACAGGAATCCTAATATGACTAAGGCAAGTGTGTTACTGAAATCATACATATGCAGCCATCCACTGATTACAGAAACAGACTTAGACATGTTTTCTTTGGAATCCACCGTGCATGTAGGACCTGGAACTCTAGAAACAATACTTTTTGACTCCCCATGAACAACACTGTCGCATGTTTTTCTTTAAATGGACATTTGGGGTTTTTTTGTTTTTTTATTTTTGTCTAAGACTTTTGGAGAAAGAAAAATACCCTAAAAATATTAAGCTCAATTAATCTTGGCTAATAAGATTGAAAACTATATACCTACACATATATTTTGTCTACATATACCAGGTGAGAAATCAAAAAGTTTTTTAATAATTTCTCTTTAAAATTATAAATACTTAAATATGGTATAATACAATTTCTAACAGTTTTCATTCTGGGTTTATTAATGTAATTTTATATACATTCGGAGAAAATGAGGAGAGGGAAGCAGCATGTTTTCTTATGTTATTCAATCTTCTATAGGCTTCCATCCAAACCAAGCAACTAAAATAAAATACAGCGTCCCTTCCCAAGAGGGTTTTGCTTGTTCCTTTTTTTGTCTCCATTCTCTCTACCACCTTCCCTTTCCGCCTGTGCTTTTGAATTTCCTTCTTTTTCCATCCACCCACGGGCACTTTTAAAATGGCTTTAGATGGGAGAGTGAGATCAGAAATATGCTTGTAGAACCCTGAATAAGGATCTGGCTCACATTCAACACAAATGCAATTATAAAGCTTACCCTTGCATGAAATATTTGCCTTCCTTGTCGTCAGCAGCATTAAACTTTAGGAAAGCCAGGACATCATATTTCTATATCAGAGCTAGGATCCTTGATTTATCTTTCTTTTTTATTTTTTAAAAGTTATTGCTTTTAAAGTTCACAGATATGTTAAAGCATCACCAAGTAAGAAATAGGAAAACATAAATTCTTTTTAAAAAGATCATTTTATTGGGGACTCATACAACTCTTATCACAATCCATACATACATCCACATAAATTCTATTAAAATCATTTTGGGACAATTACAACTGTCATTGGTTTTCTTTACCAAGGGTCTGGAATGTCAGAGCATACCATCCTAGAGTTAGTGAAGAACATTTTTGGGGTGCTCAATAAATATTAAATAATAATGTATTCTAGAGTGTATTATGCACAATGATCATATCAGTATAAAACTATGGAGTTCATGCTTCAATGGTGGTCACAGGCAAGTAATTAAGCAATTCTAAAGTAATTAATAAAAATATCTGATCTTTATCCTTGCGTACTCTAGAATTTTTTTCGACAAATAAGGGAAATAAAATGTAATACTTGTTTTGCTTTGGGAAAGTGTTATAGTTTTAAAGTGTGAATGTGGCCAAATAACACTGGATAAAAAAACATATATACATGTACATATAAATACATACATATATATGCATATATTTGTGTGAAAATGTAATGAAAGACCATGTAAGTCTCCACAAACCCCTTTCTGTATGGCACAATTTGTGCTTGACTTATCAACTGACTACTTGATAATTAAAGTCCTCCCAAGACCCAGAAGCAAGGCTTGGGAATTTACTTAGCTAATACTGTAGTCATTGAAATCCTATAGAGCACAATTCTACTCTGAAATACATAGAGTCGCCAGGAGTCAGAATTGACTCAAAAACAGTATATTTTGGTGTCAATTTGGTTACTAGAGTGTTATTTTTAGTTACTATTGTGTCAATTCCAATTTATGGTGACTGTACCTGCAAAATATAAAGTAGCTGTATTATTATAGAGTCATTTATGTCAGTTACTATATCTTATCCTACATTGTATCTGTGGAATATAATCTCATAAATAAGACTTTTTAGGAGATATTTGTTATACTGAAAATTTAGTCACTATATTTATAAATAATAGCTACAAATGTGGTGCTATATTAAAGTATATGAAGTCTTTGGGGTTTTTTGCACACACAAAAGAATAAAGCAATTAGAGGAATTCTAATAAATATTTCTAAAATATGAGAAACATTTACTTAGGGTTCTTAAGGTGCCAAGCATGCAGCTATGATTCTGTGACCCTTGACTCATTCGTCTTCCTGCAGGTAGTCCGCATGACAAGAAACCAAAATGGAGTTGAGAAAACTGATTCTTGGATCCGGATGAAAAACAACTCCATTGACATCAAGTCGATCCTAACAGAGTAAAACTGCTGAACGTAAATGTTTACACGAGTGTGTGGATTCATCTTTCTTCCACAAAGTAGTATCCTTCTGGCTAGCAGCTCAGTGCATAATCCACACCTTCAACACTCACTGCCATAGAGTCCAACTGGGCTCATAGTGATCCTATAGGACAAAGTAAATCTTACCCGGTGAGTTTCAGATTGGTTAACTCTTTACAGCAGTAGAATGCCCCATATACCTCCCTCCAAATAGGTGATGGTTCCAAACTGCAGATTGCAGCCCAACATGCAACCACTACACCAGCAGAGCTCTGAAAATCAAAGCATTGCCATGTTACGTTCCCCCTGGAGGCTCTGGGTGAAAATTTATCCTCTGCTTCTCCCAGCTCTGCAGCCTGCTAGCATCCTTTTCCTTGCGGCCTCATCACTCCAACCTTTAAGGCCAGTCTCTTTGAATCTCTTGGTACTACAACTTCTCATGCCCTTGTCCTTTGCGTATGTGTCTAAACTCTTTCTCTCTTCAATAAATGATCCTGGCAAAATTGGATCTTCATTTGCAGCAGAATGAAACAGGACCCATACCTCATTCTATGTACAAAAAGAGTTCAAGATGGATCAAAGACCTAACTGAAAACCCCAGAGTTATAAAGATTATCAACAAGAAAATAGAGACAAACTCCTTTGGCAGGAGACATGAACGGATAAATGACAAGACCTGTGATTCAGTGGATTAAAAAGACAAGCTGAGGACAGCATTTTTACTTATCAACAAAATTCACAGAGACCATCTAAGCTTGAAAGAGCTCATAATATAATGCACAGTGATAACACTTTAAAAATGGCTGATCTAACGAGTCCTGAAGTCCTCACACGGAGTATGCGAAAACACAGGGCAAAGAAATGCCTGGGATGAATGTGCATTCCAGGAAAGGTGTTGTATTTGGGGGGTTCTCCCAGAAGGGGGCAGAAGCCAAAGATTTCAGTACAAGTGCAAGGTGAATATGGTGTGTTAGTCCAGGTAGACTAGAGAAACAAATCTATAGAAACTCATACACATATAAGAAATAGTTCTGTATAAAGGGTAATTGTACATTAAGAAAGCATCCCAGCCCAGTCCAGATCAAGTCTATGAGTGCTATATTAGCCCATATGTCTGATACCAATCTATAAAATCCTCTTCAGTCTCACAAAACATGTGCAATGATGCCGAGTACAGATGATCACAGGCCAATGGGTAGAAAGTCTTTGGATCCAGTGGCATTTCAAGCATCTCAGTGCTGGCAGGGGTCTCCACATGGCTTTGCCAGCTTCCAGGGCTGCATCAGGGTAGGTCCATGTGGCTTTTCCTCAGGGATGTCTCGCAGGGAGTCAGCAGAGAGAGACGGTAGTGTCTCCTGCCTCCAAGGAGGAAATACTAGAGTTCCCAGAATTCTCAGGAGAAGGCCATGACCACCCAGAGGCCTCATTGACTATAATTCAATTGACAGACTAGACTCCACCCCTTCACTCTTAATCCTATCAAGTACCAAATTGACACCATATTATGTAACTACCACAGACGATAAACACAGTTGAGAATGGGGGTTGAGACAAGGAAGAAAGGAATGTCAAAAAAAGCAACGACTTTCTACTTTTATCAGTGTGGATAACTGAAACTCAATCATTTGGGAAGCTCAATCTAAATAGGATCCAGTGTAGCCCATATGCTTTTGAATTATCCTACTGATGTATATCGAATCTCATAGATACACAGAAAAATCCCAATGGAAAGCTGTAAAACGAGATTGTCCTAATACTCACAGAGGTGGCACAGCACACAGCTAAAACCAACACTCAGCTTTCCCGTGTAACATTTAGTTTCACTGTGAAGTTCTTTCCGACTCCTGGGGAGCTCCTATGTGTCAACATTGACCCGTACGCTAACAAGTTTTCAGTGTCTGATTTTTCAGAAGTAGAAAGCAAGGCCTTTCTTTGGAGGTGTCTCGGAAGAGATTCAAGCCCCCTATCTGACCACAACTGGGAGGGGTTATCTCTTTGTAACACCCAGAGATGCCAAGAGTTACTGTACCTCAAAAACTCAACCTCACTGCCATCAAGTCGCTTCTGACTCAAAGTGACCCTATAGAACAGGAAAGAATTGCCCTTGTTGGCTTCTGGGACTGTACCTCTGTATAGGAGAGGAAACCTTGTCTTTCTCCCAAGAATTATTTCACTAGCTCTTAATGTAAAGTTAAGATATGGCAAAATATTCTTATTTCATAATATAAGAGAGGAAAGATGTGCCAAGAACGTTCAGTCTAATAATTGTACATGGATATAACACTAAATTTCTGTCAAAATTGAGTGCATGCATGTATGCATGTATGTATGCATGTATGTATTGTTCTCCAAGTTTCCCTCCATTTAGAAGCTGCACGTTGGCATTGTGATTCTGTGTAAGCCATAGAAATAAAACAATATACCACTGAATGCACACTCATGTAATAGTTCGTTTGTTTTGGGGAAGCCTATTCCACGGTATTCGTCCTGGTGGCATAGTGATCATGCACTGGTCTGCGAACCCTAAGGTCAATGGTTCAAAATGACCAGCCATTCAGCAGAAGAAAGATGAGATTTTCTACTCCTGGAAAGAGTGGCAGCCTCAGAAACCCACAGGGGCAACTCTACCCTGTCCGACAGGGTGGCTGTGAGTCGAAATTGACGAGATGATAGGGAGTTTGGCTTTGAGTTGTGTTCCTGTGCTTCTCAAAAAAGATCTTATTTCATTACCTGACTTGTAAATTGGCTTTTCCTTGGAGAAGTATGCAAATTACTTGCAGTGTCCCTGCTTGAGCGCCTCCCTTCGGTTATGACTTTCCACTCCTTCCACTTGGAATTGATTCCATAGGCACGGGCTTGGGACTTCTGGTTTGGGTTTACACTGGATGCAATCCAGTGACTTATCAAACTAAGAGAGGGTTCGACCCTGAGGAATCTTATCACCTGCAGTGTTTAGGGATTGTTCTGTAATGGAAATAGAGAGGAGTTTGAACTCCTTGACATGAAAACCTTCAAGAAGCTATGGAATGCGGTCCTTGGTATTTCTGGTATCTTTTAAGTGTTGAGAGAGCAGAATTTCTCTTGTCAGTTGTCACAGGGAGGCTAACAATGAAAGCCATCTGTTCTTCGTTTCACTCCCCAAGGGCATCTTTCATTTTTCACCAACTTCCTGTTGTTGACAGCATGGTTCCTCTAGTTTCTCCCCCAAACTGTGAGGTCATCACCAGGCTCAGGCTCCTCAATGAACTGCTGATATGGTTCTCACCCCCTGAATGCCCGGTGCCCCAGGAATGCCAGCCTCCAATAATATCCTCTGCAGGAATATAGATTATGAAGAATACCAGTTTCTCGCTAAGTAATGCTGATGAGAGCAATGCGTGTGCTTGTGACAGAATCACATGAGAGCCGAGCTTGTTTCAGTGAGAACATTTTTCTTTATAAAGCAAATGGGAGAAATGGAAAAGAATAAGTAGGAATAGAACAAGGAAGGAAATAAGAAAGAGACACGAGGAGAAAAAGAAGGAAGGAGAGAAAAAGTGAGGAAGGGAGACAGAAAGGGGGGAGGAGTAGATGAGAAAGAAAAGAAAAAGGAATCTTTTTACCCCCCAAAACCATTTTATGGGGAATTAATGGAGTAATCATATTGTTCCATAGTCTCCATGTCCCCCACCCCCAACACTGTACTCTCAAAACCCTTATTCTACTTGCTGTCTCTATAGAGTCATCGATCCCAGGTTTCATACACCCAAAAAACAGGAAAACATAACAAAAATTGAAGAGGGTCACCCCCAATGACAAAATACATCTGAGATAAGCCCCAGTATGAACAAACAAAAAGATTACTGCAAATGTTGAAAATCAGACCAGTCTCAACGTGCGTCAGAGCAGGGATCACCTGCCATGGTTTTAACCATTCAAGTCAGGTGTATCATTTTGATCTTCTGTAGCCATCTCTCCAAGGCACGCTGCTTGGTAGCCAGTGGCTTCCCATCCTCTATTTTGGAGAGAGGGAACTCACCAGAGGCTTCTCTTTAAGTCAGGCTCATTACTTCACTGATGGTATAAAACTATCTCTCAAACACAAGTCCCAAATGCTTTCATTCAGTATTTATCCTAGATGGAGGATAATGAGAAATGGCAAATAGAAAAGACCAGGAAGTTCATACAGAAAATTTAAAGACTCTATTGATTATTTAAGAAATCAATTTGAATTGACAATAATTCTGCACAAAAATGTAACCAAATAATGTAATCAAGGGATCTTTGTTTTCTGTTGTTATTATGATAATACTACCCAAATAAATAAATAATTCCACTACTGAGAGGAAAATAATTTTCCAGGTCTGGTTATAGAATTCTTTTACTGCATGGTATCCAAGCCATCACATATTAGATACTTCAAAAAATATGAATTTACCATTCAAAATTTCAATAACCATTTTTGTCAACTAAATGTAGAACAAAACAAAGTGTGTAGACATTCTCTTACTGCAAAGGTAATGTATAAAGTAGATAAATATTCATGTTCTTTCAAATCACAAATTCAAAGTATGTATGCATAGTTATTCATAGATTTTAAGTTATATTTGCACATTTATAATTAAAATAATGAAGAATTCTCCTTGGCTTTAAGGATAATACAATCAAACAAATCACTTCAGGAGTTCCAAAAGTGTAGTGTTTGTCTAGTAGGCAGAATTTGGTTTATTTTAGAGCAGCAAATTATTCACTTGAGGGACTCATTAACTTGGGTCCCTAGTGTACTGTTTCTGAAATTGCTGCTGTAGCCTTTCATTATGTAATGCCTCATGTGAGGGGCTCTGTGGGTTGCCTGGTTGGCTCATTAAGAAGAGTTCTAGTCAAAGCCGTTCATGTTAGTGTCTCTGGATATGTCTAAGCTCATAAAGCACAAAATGCCAATGCTACATGTGGGGTTTAAGTTTGCATCAAGCCATGTATACATTGTTTCAGAGAACACGGAACATATAAAATAACAAATAGCAGTGAAGCTTCCAACGAAATTCTGTCCCACACAACATTCACAATGGTGCGAGACTCAAACTATGTCTTCCCTCATAATTGATAAATTGAAATTTATTAATATGCTATAAGCTGTAGATCAAAGTCATGAACATTTGTTTTCTAAGCCCTAATTCATAATTTGTATTAAATAAATTACTATCATTAAAATAAGGAAAAACATTTCTCAAATCTGAAGAAATTTTTAAATAAACTACATCTTTGAAGAAGAGACAATAAAGAAATCTCAGAAGGAAAATGATCAAGTTATATAGTTCATTATATTGATTCATGATTTTTCCACATTCTTCGTTTGACACAAAAGGAAACACCATAGCCTTTCTCACAGACCCTAAGCTAAAGTGAAAAATGCAAGAGAGTAGTTAATGGCTATCAGGCAGTTCATGTTTGGTGACCCCCCCAACCATAAAATTATTTTCATTGCTACTTCATAACTGCAATTTTGCTACTGTTATTAATTGGGAGACCCCTCTAAAAGGGTTATTCGACCCACAAAGGGGTCATGACCCACAGGTTGAGAACTGCTGCTCTAGGATCTGATGGAGGGATGGAAGTGAAGAAGGGCAAGAAAATTCTGGTCAATAAATGCCTGCAGTGGTGAAGACTTGGAATGGGGGTGAGTATTTGGAAGAAGAGAAAAAAATATTACACTTGTTTAAAGAATGGGGGTGGGGGGGTACAGAAAGGGACCATACACCGAGAATGACGAGAACTGGCTAGTCATTAGGAATGTGCTTAATTTACCTTGCTGCACTTGAGGTCCAAAGGAAAATGAAAAATAATAAAGAGATCAAGATGAGAGTCTGAGTTCATGTGTTTATCTAACTCCACTCTTAACATCCAATTGAAACAAAAATAGCAGCTAGTTAATATTAGTTCTAACAGACAAAAAGGAAACCATTAGTAAAATTCCTGGAAAATATAAAGCAGATTGGATTAAATTAATCATAAAACAAGCAAACAAACGTAACAAAGAGCCAACATAAAATTTTCCCACTCACATCCTGGAGGGGAAATGAAAGTGGAAACACAATTTTTGCTGTTTTAATGGCTCTTCAGTCACTCTCCACTCCTGGCAACACCCATCTGGCATAATAGGGCTCTTCTGGAGGAGGGGGGGTTTCAAGGCTGAGACTTTCAGAAGCTAATTTCAGGCCTGAATTCAGAGATGCTTCTAGGCATGTTCAAACCACAAAACTTCTGACTAGCAGTTGAATGGTTACTCTATGGGTCACCGGAAGATTCTCCAAACCCAGGAGAGGGCTAACAATGAATGCAGGCCATGGAACTGTTGGTGACACAATGGAATGGTTTTTATATCTACATCCATATTTGTCAACTATCCAGTCCCAGGATTTACTTCAAATTGAGGAAGATTTCAAAGTGGGATAGAAGACTCATCATGAAGATTGTGAGCAGGAGGCAAGAGACAAGAGCAGAATTGATCTGTAGGCTACCATAGTGGATCTAGAGGAGAAAGAGAGAGAGAGGAGGGGGAATAAGGTTCAGAAGTACATTAAATTTGTAAAAGCTCCTTATCACCAAGGATAAGCCCTTACTGATTTCTTCAACTAAGGGAATCTTTATTTTGCCCTTTTGTCCTCTGTGTCAGGAGCCTCGGTTACCACCTTAGTTACTAGTGGATTACTAGTAGGGTTGTTGATTACAAGATTAGCAGTTTGAAACTGCCAACCACTTCATAGAAGAAAAATGAGACTTTCTACTCCTGCGAAAGTAGAAGTGACTGTCTCAGAAACCAACAGGGCAGTTCTACTCTATCCCTTTGAGTCAATGTGTTCGTCTGGGTAAACTAGGGAAACAAATCCACAGAAACCCATATGTATAAGAGAGAGTTTGATATAAAGGGTAAGTGTACCTTAAGAAAGCATCCCCAGTGCTGCCCAAGCCCACAAGTCCAGCATTTACCCATATGTCCGACACCAGTCCACAAAGTCCTCCTCCATCTCACAAAACACACACTATGACACCGACTGCAGGAGAAAAGCCAAATCAGTGAGCATGTAGTAAGCATCTCAGCACTGGCAGGGGTCTCCACAGGGCTGCTTCAGCACCCAGGGCTGCGTCGGGTAGGTCCATGCGGCTTCTCCTCAGGGATGTCTTGTAGGAAGTGAGCCTTGCCAGCTGAAGCAGGGAACTGGCTAAGGCAGCTGCACCCTGGTCCATCCATCAGAAAGCAAGAAACTCAAGAACTAGAAAGATGAGGTTAATGGAGCCATTTATCCCTCCGCCCTTCAGTTAACCCCACATGTGTGTATTGGCCAGTTTGGCACAATAAACCTTAACTATCTCAGTCAGAATAAGCCTCAGTGACAGTGAGTTTGGCTTTGTTCATACAACCTTACCTACCCTGTACAGCCAGGAACACATACACACTGGAGGGATCTGTGCAGCCAGTAGACGGGATTTCCAGAGCCAGCCATGATAGCATTTGAGCTGAACAACCAAAAAGAGAGAAAGGCTTACCAATCCAGATCTTTATAATATTTCAAGATACAGTTTATCTGGAAGAATTGACATTGCATGGTGATTATGTGCTAAATAACAATAGACAGTAGGTTAAAAAAGAAAAGAAATTGTATCAATGAATGCTGAAACAAGACAGTACGAAATAGTTTCTTCTTCAAAAAGGACATTGTGGGAAACAGAAAGATTTCTCCCAAATCTCCCCCCAAATATGTTAGACTTAGGACACTGCTTGCAGCTAATGATAAATGATTGTCAAGCTACCTCCCTGAAGGCAGTCAATTACCAGACTATGGGATATTCTCCCTGCTGTTAAGGACAATGGGCTTCTTCTCCCTAAAGCTTGCAGTCATTGATTTGGTTCCTGTAGGTGGAGTTCACATCCTACTGATAATGGTCTATAGTTGAGCCAGGGAACAGGTCACACCAGCAAAGTTAGGCTGCCATCCTGAATCTAGGATCCGCCCATCTTGCCACAAGTATACCTCCAATCCCTTCTCTTCCTATTGCGTTTATACCCCTAGATCACCCCCCTCCCATTACTGTTTTACCCATAGCACAGCCCTTTCCTGTGATGTATGTCTTCACTTGTAATTAGGGGACTTGCATGTCACCAGAGAATATAAAAGCCTTGGTTAACATTAAATCTCTCTCTCCATGTTGAGGTTGAGGTGAGCATTGCTACCATGAAATGTGTCTGACTCCATTATTTCTAGCTCTCTTCTATCTCTCCTGCCTTTCATGACTCTACTATAATCTTTACTTATTTTAGCTGTACAATTGCACCTACCGGACCCGTGATGATGTTAGGGGCTGGATGCCCCTCGGAGGACATATAACTAGGTAGAATTAAAAAGAAGTTTTAAAAATGACCAACTCCTACAATGATCAACTTACAACCTCAGCCCACCCCCATGCACCCCACCAACACCACCATGGGGATGAGCAACAGAAACATGGGTGAATGGAGACAGCAGACGCTGTAAGATATGAAAATAAGAATAATTTATAATTTATCTGGGGTCCATGAAGGTGGGAGGGTGGAGGAAAAGAGGAGCTGATACCAAGAGCTCAAGCAGAAAGAAAATGTTTTGAAAATGATGATGGCAACATAGGTACAAATGTGTTTGATGCAATTAATGTATGGATTGCTATAAAAGCTGTAAGAGCCACCAATAAAATGATTTCTTAATAAATAAAATAAAGGCGAACTCAGGATGGTTCCAATTCATGGTGACTCCATGTACATCAGATTAGAACTGTACACTATAAGGCTCTCTAGTGGCGGATTTTGCAGAAGTGGACAGCGCAGCTTTTCTTTGGAGTTGTCTCTAGTTGGACTGGTACCTCCAAACTTTTGGTTAACAGTTGAAATCATTCAGCCTCACACCACCCACAGACTACAATAGACTCTCTGCAGGTCAATTTTCTTAACTTGAAAATGAATACTTATCAAAAAAGCTCAGTAGAAAATGTTTTCATTACGCGTGATACATTCGCAGGCATTTACTTTACTCTGTTACGGTTTTTCTCATGAAGTGGAAGCATATGCTATGTTCCTGAATCAGTTCACTTAAATTAATCTGTAAATTTAACACAGTCCCAATAAATGCCCCCATGTGATCTGGAGGGAAGCAGTATGTTTAGGGATGCCACTGTGGAAGGGAATTCCTCATGGAGAGGCCATTGGGGATCTCACTGAAACTTGCCTAGAGGTATTAAGCAGGCTTTTTACTTGTCAGATGCATTAGAAGTTTAAGAAAGTGCTTCAAATGGAGACTTCCTGGTTTAGAAAAATGGAGTACCTCTCTGAAAGACTTAACTTTTTTTTTATTGAAAAACAATGGAATTCCTTTGTTGACGAGTCTAGACCAAGTGCTGGAAGAGGATCTGGAGTAGACCCTGCCTTCCATACAGGAGACCTGGGTGCAGTCGCTGGCCAAGTGAACGCTGCCTATCTTCCACCCAAGTATCACTGGAGGCTTGTGTATTATTAGGAGGATGAATTGATATCTGCAGAGCTTCTAGACGAAGACAGACTAGAGAGAAAGCCTGATGATTGACTTCTGAAAATGTAGTCATGGAACGTTCTCTAAATCACACGGTCTGCTCCTGTTGTCAGAGCTCTCCATGAGTCACAGGCCTCTTGGCAGGAGCTGCAACAACAGAAGACGAAGTGACTGAGAATAAGGCTTTTCCCCTCTCACTTCTGTCTTCAAATAGACTTCTCTGGAACTTCTTTTTATGCTGCTGGGCACTACTTGAGGTAGATGGGACAGTTTATGCAGTTATTTTAAAATGTTATCAGAGACACATCTTTGTATATTTAAACTGACAGCTCAATAGAAGTCATAGTATCTGTTTGTCACCTCATCAGTCCGAGATCAGGCAGAACTGGGAATTCCACATGACAGCTGAGTGTGAGAACAGCCTGGAGGATGTTGTACAACCCCTGGTTCACATCTTCCCACCTCACTTCAGAAGGCTCCAGGGACGTGATACAAGAGAGAGAAAAACAAGAGGCGAGAGAGATAGTGGTGTTTTTACTTGGCTGATAACATGTATTGTCTCATCGTATTATCTAAGGTATATACCACGTCAGGCTTCCAATCAGTGGTTCACTTTTTCATGGGATCTTTTGTTAGTCCCTCCACAGGTTCCCTTCTAATCTGGCCTTTGATGCTCTCTCATTCCCAGACTTAGGTGAGGCACCATCATTCACCCTGACAATTCTTAGTTCCTTAACCTCCTGTCAGGGAGCTTTATAGAAGTGGGTCAGGTCTATCAACCCTCATCGGATCACAGGACAAGTTATGCAGAATCCCTGTTTTCTTATTCTACAATGGTGAACTGCTCCAATCAGCCTATCATGAATGAAACTCTCCTGGTAATAATCAATAACTGTCAATGTCCCACTTAACTACACAGGAAGAAATCCAGGTGTGTTAGGTTAGGGGGTCTAGAAAAATAAAACCAGTGACACTCATATATATATATATATAAGGAAGAACTTTATATCAAGAAGGAATTTAATATCTAGAAAGCATCTCAACCCAGTCCAACTCAAGTCCAAAGATCAGATGCTAGCACGGGCCCTCTTCAGACTTATGAAGCTGCGTGCCGACAGTATCAAAGGTGAACCAGGAATCAAGGCGATCACACATCTGTGGTTGCAGGGTCACGTGGATCCAAGGTCTGTGGGAACAAGGCAAGGCATACACAGATAGTAAGTTGGGTCCGAGGCTCAACAAACCGCATGGGGTCACCCCCCTGGAGGCATATTCAGGGTCTCAGGAAGCAGGAAGGTAAAGGGGGCAAGAAGGAATGTCTCCACTTGAGTTGCTTCATCTACAACAGGCTATACCCTGTTTCATCAGGTTACCACCTGATTGGCCAATTGGACTCTACTCCTACCACCCTCAGGGACCATCAAGTTGATGTAATCTCCAAAACACCATACCAGGTTTCCAGGCTTTAGCCTGAACATATCTAAAAGTCAGATAACAAGCAGCCGGGAAGCCAAATTCCAAAAAATCAAAAACCACAGCCATCAAATTGATATTAACTCGTTGTGACCCTATAGGACAGGGTAGGACTGCTCCGGTGAGTTTGCCAGATGTAACTCTTTCTGAGAGTAGAAAGCTCTTTCTCCAGAAGGGCAGCTGGCAGTTTGAAATTGCTGATGGTGTGGACCGCAGCCCAATGCATGAATCCATGGAGGCGTAGTGGTTGCACATTGGCCTACTAACTGGATTCTGGGAAGAAGAATCGGGAGTGGAGGAAGGCTTATTAACAATCTGTGATATGCAGATGACACAACTTCACTTTGCTGAAAGTGAGGAGGACTTGAAACATTTGCTGATGCAGATCAATGACTGCAACTTTCAGTGTGGAATACAAGTCACTGTAAAGAAACCCACTATTCTCATAACTCGACCAATAGGGTAACATCATGATAAACGGAGAAAAGACTGATGTTATCAAGGATTTCATCTTGCTCAGATCCACAATCAATGCTTATGGAAGCAGCAGTCATGAGGTCAAAGGACATGTTGCATTAGATAAATCTGCTACACAAGACATCTTCAAAGTGTTGAAAATCAAGAATTACTTTGAGGACTAAGATGCACATGACCCAAGCCAAGGGATTTTCCCTGGCCTCACGTGCATGTGAAAGTTGGGTATTCAATCAGAAAGACCAGCAAAGAAGAGATGCATTTGAATTATAGTGCTGCCGAACACACCGAAAGGACCATGGACTGACAAAAGAACAAAGACGTCTGTCTTGGGAGGAGTACAGCCAGCATATTCTGTAAAGGCATTCTGGACATAAGGCATTCTCGTGTACTTTGGATATGCTATCAGAGAGACCAGTCCCTGGAGAAGGACATTCTGCTTGGCAAAATAGAAGACCCTCAAGGAGCTAGGTTGACACAGCAGCTGCCACCAGGAGCTCAAACATCAAAGTAATTATGAGGATGGTGCGAGAGCAGGCAGGGTTCTGTTCTGGTCACTGTGCGTCAGACTGGACTCAAGGGGACCTAACAACAACAACAATATCATCATAAACCTACGGAGAATCTAGTGGTTCTTTTAAAAAACTTTTTATGGCAAATTGGGTGAAGGTTAACAAACTAGATCATCAGTTTTCATTCGCCAGTTCGAACATATATTTTAATCTCATTCATTGTAATCCCTCCACTGGTAGAGAACATTTCTCACTTCCTCCCTGTGCTTCCTCTTCTCGTTCCTCCCTCTTTCCTAACCTGTCTGAATTTTATCCCCGGGTACATGCTGCCTTAAAAAAAAAAGTCTGGTATGGTTGGTTGTTGTAAGGTATGCATATGGTGACTGTCTGGTCTCAGGGCTGTGGAGACTGATATTTGCTTAGTCTATTAGTCCTTTACACTTATTATTTCCATATAGCTTTTATTTTCTTCTCTTTGCTTTCCTGCAGACCAGGAATAACCAATTGTTCCACCTTAGTTGACTGTTCACAAGCTTTTAAGGTCCCCACTATTACTCACCACATAGGATGTGGAACATTCCCTTCCAGAACTATATTATGTCCATTTCCTTAGTAGCCCTGGAGACTATGGTCCTGAGCCCCCAGAACCAGTGACTCATCCCCTAGAGGTGTTTGATTATGCCTAAGAGTTTTCATAACGTTGCCTCTGTATGCTCCTCCGCATTCATATGTGCAGCAAAAGTAAATATGCATACATAAATATCTTCTGTCAAACCTAAATATTCATGGATACGCTCCGACTCTCTCTCCCACACCTGTTCAGTTGAATGTCTATCCATGCATTTACTCATAAAACACCGTATTGAACTGCATTACGCATGTAACAGTATTTACCTGTGTTGCTTGCAACTCTTATAAAACTCCCAGTGCCTTCCCCTGCCTCCATAATATTTTGGCAATCTCCTTCTTATTTTGTATTGCCTTCCCTTTTTCTAGTTAGTATTTACATTCTAGGGCACACAGGAAAAGTAAGTTCACCATAGTTGAATTAAGTTCAGCCATAGTTCTTTGAAATTAAATTAAGACCATTTATGGTGATTTAGCTATTAAGTTCATGTGTTAAGTGATATAGATACCTTAAAGTGTTTACTATTAAAAGTTCTAAGTTTTATTGTCTCTTGCCATTCTATGGTAGGTAACATTGAGAGCTCTGGGTTCAAGAGGGCTGAATTTCAAGACAAAGGATGTCCGGAGTCACTGCCCAAAGAGGCTCCCAACCCACTTCAAACTGTGAATTTACTGTTATATTAGCTATCAAGATTTGAGGACTTGTTATTGCAGCATGTCTATTATATTGTGTCTATTCTAAAAATTGATCCCCTGAGGTGGAGTGTTGATATAACAAATGTAAAACATAAGGCATTGGCTTAGCATTGAAATAAAATACAGAAAAACAAAACTGGTAGGGGAGAGTTCAAATACGATCCCATGTTACACAGGGGCAGAACAGTTGGATAAAATGTCCCTTATAATAACTCAAGAAGCAGATACGGTGCCTAATGAATTCACAACTTTAAAGGAAAATATGTTTTAAAAATATCTGACTAGTGTTTTCCTTGCTATTATTGGCTGTGTTTAATAAGTTATGACAAGAAAATGATGAGTTTAGAAAAGAATTATCTAGTTTGTAAATGATTATGTTGGGGAAATAAGAGCATGT
>NW_022103911.1:2006928-2016399 GCF_000313985.2 Echinops telfairi | reverse complement strand
TGAGTCCACCCTGACTACGGCAGTGGGTTTGGGGTTCGGTGAAAGCGTGTGTGTGTGTGTGTGTGTGTGTGTGTGTGTAGTGCTGGTAGGGGTAGGGGGATGGGTAGAGAGTGAAATCGGTATCAGGTGATCTGAAAAGTGAATTGTGGCAACAGAGGTAATTAATAGCAATTCCATTTCACGTTTGGGGGACACAGAAGGCTTCATTTCTGGATCTCCTTTCCAGATGGATTTGGTTAATGAGACATTCCTAGAAACGCATTTCTTTCTGGTTATATAATTACCCTTCTGTGAAAACCTTGGGAACTGTACATTTAAGCTAGTGGCAATGTAAAAGTGGAAGCAGTTGGCTACCAATGTAAGTCACTAATTTAAGATTAACCATCACAGAGAATATCTTGAATTGGAGGTAAGATAGGTTATATATAAACCTTTGTCATGTAACGCTACTGAGATTTGAGGTTTATTTATCCTCACAACAAACCCTGGAATATTCCTACGTAGTGTCCTAATATTGAAATGGTGCCAAGTGAGGCTGCTGCTACTGGATGACCCAATAAGGTGAAAATGATGGAATTGTGGTGGTGGGATGCACTCAGCAGCCTATACATGGAAGACATAGCGTCCGTGGCACCATGTTAGATTTATCTACAGAGCATTTATCAAATTCTTTTTTTCCAGATGAGCAAGAACTATCACAGATTAAATAGCCAAGACTCCTGAACTGCAAGGTAAAATTTTTCCTGATGCCTCAGCAAGAATATGGTAGTAAACTAGCCCTTTAAACGATTATTTTTTATTTGTATTTACACAATGTGGCCATCAGGTCTTATATTTAGAAAATGTTAGAATTTGAAGCATATGGCTTCTCTCAGATACCTTCAGAACTCCTCATACCAACACAAGGACAACCTCAGACATTACTTTCTACCATGGCAAACTCAGTTTCTTTCCGCTTCTCTCAATGTGTAATTATTTAGATTTTGAATGTATTTGTTTTCCTTCTTCTCTAGAGCAAAGGAAGCCACATCACAGGCAAATAAACTGCACGATGATTTTCAGAGATAATGGACTGCATTCTTCTTCATGATGTTTCTATTATATAGTCCATGTCTAAAATATAGTAGATGCACAAAATATGATCTAAAATAGCAAATAAATGAAGGAATTCATAATTGAACAAATGCATTTCTCACTGAAACCTCTGAAAGGATTTTAAAAGCCAGAAAAAATGTAGTCTAAGGCTCTATGAAGCTTCAGTGACAGTTGCTATAGCTTAGACCTGTTCCACTTATAAAGAAGCAGATTTACATTTTGGAATCAAAATAATGCTTTCTTTCTTTCTATGTTCAAATTGCTTTCCTGATTAAGGATAGAAAGACCAAGTAGGAGATAGAAAAATCTTAATCTTCCAAACACGTCTGATGCCTGTTGATGGGCTCTGTACTCTGTCAAACAGCGGTAGTCATCCACTGTTGGAAAGCGCTTCAATCGGCATAGCCACAAGAGTGGTGGAAGCTGCAAAGGCTCCATTCCCTCAGTAACACTGTGCCTTCCAGGCCCCCGCTGGGCACTCAGAAGATGTGTGCAAGGTCCAAGAGGGCTACAGAATTTGATCCATTGTTAACTTCCCTTTCATATACCCCATGCTTGAAATATCTTGGTAGTCCTCCACATTTTTCAAACTTCTCCTAATCTCATGAAATATTTTTACTTAAGAAAACAACAGTCTCTTAAGAGTCCCTCCCCCCATTCCATCCCCCCACCCCACCTCGCATGCCTGGGCATCCTCACTAAGAAGAGAGTTTTAGAAAGGGAATAACAACAATTCACAATGGAAGACCAAGAATGGGAAAGGAAAAGAATTAGAAATAAAACAGACAGGGCTTTAAGATTAAAGTCTGACTCTCATTAGAGCCATCTTTTTCTATTTCTTTGGGCTCCTGAAAACATAGGCCAACAGTTAGTTCGATAGTGATGTGATTCATGCCTCTGCCTCCCAGATGAATAAAATCTAAGCCATGAAAGACAAATAATAGCCTGGCTTGTTCCACAATTTTATTTTTCCCACCTCATATACAGAAATTATTTATTGCTATTCATGTACATTTCTTATTCCACCTTCCTTTTTCTTTTTTCTTTTTTTTTGCCTCTTGTCTTCTCTCTCGCCCATCATGCTTTTCTATCCCTTTCTTTTCCCCCTCTCTCTTTTCTTCACTCACATTTTTATTTATTTTCCTTTCAGGCATTTGAAAAGAAAACTCTGACTAGTTGTAATCATATTAAAACCTATTTTTTGACACAGTGACTGTAATCGCGGGCTCAAACATAGCAATTGTGAAGCGGGCCCAGGACTGAGTGGGGTTTTGTCTGTTGTCTACATTGAGTCACTAAGAACTGACTCAAAGGCACCTAACCACAGCAAAGTATAATTCAAGTGTTAGTTCGTTTGTTTGTTCAATGAAAATAAATGTGTATTAGGCTAGGTTCCTCAGAGCAGCACACCAGTGACTGTGCATGTATATGGAAAAGGATTTTGATTAAGAAATGGCTCCTGTCTAAGTGGCTAAGTACCGTCTGGTGCAAGTCCACACAGTAGAGCTATGCTGCTGGCTTCTCCTGACTCCCGGAGATGCAAGTAGTGATGAACAGGAAGCAGGAAGACTCTAGTGCAGTGGATGCAGAGCTGAATGAATCTGAGGTTGGCCAACTGAATCCAAGGCCATCACTTCCTTAATGGCTCTTGGGACTAGGGTTGGAGAACCAAATGCCCAGTTCAGATCCAGCAGCAGAAGGGAGGTCAAGTCCATAGTCTCAGGGTAGGCCACACGCCAAATGAAACCTACCTTAATTTTTTCACAGCGAGGACCAGATTATGGAGGTTGCATTTTACCTTCTTGTCTAACGGCTTGGCTACTTCAAAGAAGTTCCCATTATGACGTAGACCACACTACATTAGATCATATCATAGGAGAATCCTGGCTCACACAAGTTGACATAAAACCTACCTATCATAGTCCCCCTATTGTTGGTTAATTGACACCTGTACACATCTCCTTAAACCACACATAGTTTCCAAACAAAGGCAATAATCATATCAAACCTGTGGCTAACCTGATCTGTGTAATATGAGTACAACAGAAAACATACTAACCCTATTTACATCTTATATTTTATAAGTGAACAAAACAAAAATGTTTGATGCATAACCATTACAGTCTTTGTTTCTGTAGTGAGTCTTATGGCCATAGCTGATATTTAGAACTACCTTCTTCCATTACCCATTTTTTATTCCCTTTGCCCTCAACCACCCTCTTCATGGTTCTTTACCCAATGAGTCTGGGCCACATCAGAATTCAGTTGCTATAGTTAACCATTGACTTTATTCCTAGGACAGGGTAATACAAAGAGACAACCTAAACACTCTCCTGGATTCCAGGCATATTCTTCTTTACCTCCACTATGTCATATCAATCCAATATCCCCATGGTGTTCAGGATCAATTATACCACTCAGTACAGAAACATTCTTCTTTCCCTGTTAATCAAGAGGCATGAGGGCACCAAAACAGCCAAGAGACATCCTTAATTTCCATTCAATGGAACCAGTGCTAAATCTCCAGAATGGAGAATCCCTCGCTTTGGAACTAAGCTCTCCAAACCCAGAAATCATAGGGTTTCAAGGACAGGAAGCAAAAATATTGAGTGGGTCGTTAAGAGACTAGTAAGTGGTACCAACCCCATTTCCACCCCTTGGCTCCTGGACTCAGGCATCTCAGCCTCAGAGAAACAATACCATATATTGGATGCTGGTATAGAGAATCTATATAGCCTTCCTTGGAATAACTGGTGGTTTCAAACTGCTGACCTCACAGTCAGCAGCCCAATGAAACCCATTACACCACGAAGGCTCCTGGGATGACCATTAGAAATAAGTAAATTATAGTTTTCTGGATACTTGTTTGGGATTGGAAGATCCATTTCCAAGGTTCTCACTCAAGTGGCTGGCCTTTTGTATATGAGATCTCAGTTCTCTAAAAGGGCCTCCCCCACAGGGCTGACTGAACGCATTTGATTCATAACATGGTAGTTGGCTTCTACAAGAGCAAGCAACCAGAAGATCCAGAACAGACGCCATAATGATGCTTGTAATGCAACTTGAGAAGTCATGCACAGTCACTTGCAGTTTGTTTTATGGATCACATAGGATCGGTCACGATGCAATGTGGAAAAGGGTTGCACAAAGACATGATTAACAGGAAGGGACAACTTTCAAGATGGGATACCACAGACAAAGGAATGCATTCTGTTTTATTTGTTTTCTTCTGGAATATATACAATCTACTATCCAAACCAACAAAATCTAAAACTAAGAAATAAAGCAAAAATCATTTCCAGTGAGGTAGGTTCCATGGATGGTGGATATAAGTGAAATAATTACAACTTCAATTTTTTTGTTTATTGTGATGTTGCTTATTGTTCCAAGCGGAGAAATTTTTGTCCTTCTTCTTGAGGAGTTCTCTGCTAATTCTGTGCTTCTTCCCCGTCCATATGAAGTTGGTAATCTGTTTTTCCAATTCTTTGAAGAAGGATGGTGGTATTCGTATTGGGATAGCATTGAACTTATATAGTGCCTTGGGCAGAAGTGACATCTTTACTATATTGAGTCTGCCAATCCACGAGCATGGGATATTTTTCCATTTGTTGAGGTCACTCTTAATTTCTTGAAGTAGTGAATTGTAATTTTCCTCATAGAGATATTTCGTTTTGTTTTCAACCAGTTAAGGTGTAATCCATACTGAACTATAATTTTGGATCTTCATTAGTAAGTGCTGCAAGTCCTCTTTGCTTTTAGCAAGTAGGGTAGTGTGATCTGCATTTTCATATTATTAATGAAGTTTCCTCCATTCCTGATAACATATTCTTTTACATATAGTCCAGCTTCTCAGATTATTGTCCAGCATATGGAATGAGTGAATATGATGGAAGGATACAACCCTGATTCAAATCTTTCCTGATTTTAACCCATGTAATATGCCTTGTTCTGTTTGAAGTTCAGCTTGTTGATCATGAATAAGTCACAAGTATTAATCCAATTGGCTTCAGTAAGAGAAGAAAACTAGTTTATATGGCAAAAATCTTGGAAAATGTGCTCCCTATTTGGAGTTCAGATTTCCTATCAATTATTTTTTACCTTGAAATTTGTATATATCTTTGCATGCAAACATATGCACATACACACATATGCACATGTCTGTGTGAACACACACACCAGAAAGGTAAGTCAAAAAGTGCTGCTAAAAAATAGAATACTGTAGTAAATAAAGATGAAACAATGTGAAGCTTTTGTTTCTCCACATAACCTCCATCTAGACTTATATACTTCTAAAGGGACTGTGTTCTGTTTTTTTTAAATCATTTTATTGGGGCTCACACGACACATCATAATCCATACATACATCAATTGTGTAAAGCACACTTATACATTTGTTGCCCTACCATTCTCAAAATTCATTTTCTGCTTGGGTTCCTGGAATCAGCTCCTCATTTTCCTTTTTCCCCTCCCTCACCCTCCCAGCTTCCCCCTCCTTAGTGGACCCTTAATAATTTATAAATTATTATTATATCTTATATTACACTGCCCTGCATCTCCCTTCACCCACCCTTCTGTTGCCCAGCCCCCAGAGAGGAGGTTATAGGTAGATCCTTGTGATCAATTCCTCCTTTCTAACCCCCCTTCCCTCCCGGTATCGCCACTGTCACCGCTGGTCCTGAGGGGTTCATCTGTCCTAGATTCCCCGTGTTTCCAGTTCCCATCTGTACCGCTGTGCATCCTCTGGTTTAACCAAGTTTGCAAGGTAGAATTGGGGTCATGGTAGTTGGGGGGAGGAAGCATTTAAGAACTAGAGGAAGGTTGTGAGTTTCATTATTGCTACACTGAACCCTGAGGGACTCATCTCCTCCCCACTACCCCTCTGCAAGGGATGTGCAGTTGTCTACAGATGGGCATTGGGTCTCCATTACTCACTACCCTCATTCACGATGATATGATTCCCAAACCCCCCACCCCCGCCAATAACAATTTTTTATTGTCAGTTAGATGGGGGGTTGGATTTCATATCATCAACTTGGTTTAAAGAGTTTAAACTACTAATCAAACTCTCCCATCATTTCCCCTCCCCCTCCTTGATTTCTGGGCTCCATCTTACCGACGACTCTCTTCCGTCATGCCCATATTACCACCCCTCAACAGTCTAGCCCACTGCTTGACCTGTCTTCCTAAAAGTAGTAGTTTCATACCCAGCCCTGGTGGTGCAGTGGTTATGCGTTGGCTGCAATCTGGAACCAGCAGCTCCGTTGGAGAAAGACAGTTACAGACTCTGAAAGCCCACAAGGGGTCTCTGGGAGTCAGCGTGGACTCAACGGCAGGGAGCGAACCTTTCCACAAAGAATTATGGGCTCCTTGATTTACATCAGATCAAAATGCTAGTTTAGGTATCATGATTTAGGACTCAAATCATATCTTTTTGAATCTTCTTTGAGTTTGAGGCACCAAAAATGTCCTGAAGGGAATAATCAGGGCTATAGGGTGGACAAGATGGTTTCTCAGTGAAATTCTCATAGAACGGCACTTGCTGCCCTCAAAGAATGAGCAGGTGCATTGCCCTGACAGAAAAAGTTCTTTGGCGCAACTTCCTGACTTTGTTCTCACCAATGTAGTTTTCAATTTTATTAAAGATATTTCTTAATAAGGCTTTGTGATTGGCATTTGACCTTCAAGAAAATCTATTATGATTTGAAATCCTAAAAGACAGTTGTTGCCATATCATTCTGAATTTACCTCTCTTCTTTGATTTTAACTGGTCCCAGTTATTCCATAGAAAGCTGCTATGTGACTGGGTCTTGTTTTACAGGCACTGTAATGGCGGATTCTCAAGTGCGTGTATTTCTGAACTTGCCTACAGTCACCTTGTGATCCCCTAATGGTTAACCAGCTCTTCTTTGGGATAAAACTATGCATGTATGAACTGAAACAATAGTAACAATATTTTTAGACTTACCTTCTATTTCTTCATATAATTCCAAGCCTTATTGTAGTACCTTTTAAATTACTAAATGTTAATTATTAACTCTTAAATGCCAGGTTGTAGTGTTATTTAAATTACTCTAATAAAGGGAGGGCATTGGGTTGAAAACACTTTCTCTGGTTGTCAGTGCCATGGGAAACTCTTGGGCTCTGCTTTGTGGGCCCTGCCCAGCGGGCAATGTGACCCGGGGCTTCTTGTCTTGCAGACATTGTTTCCAAAGAGAATAGTCTTCCTTTGCCAAAGGGTTCCACACTGGCAGAATTAGGTCCCATTGATGCACCTATTTCATCTGGGCTATATTTACCGATTAAATTTTTTGGCACAGAAAAGCACGAATGGCCTGGATATTTAGGTACAAGCAGAAGAGAAAATTGTGAGGATATTTCCTTTAAGTATCTTAAAACATGGCTGCAGGGAGAAAGATTATAGAACAATGAAATGCTATTTAAAATGACCATTGTCTGCACAGCACAAGACATTTATCATAAAAGTAATACTGCACATTTTTTCCCTGTATACAAATATATGGCCATAAACTCTTTTCTTTGGTTGAATTACAATAAACCATCCCTCCATAAAAGCAGTAGCTATTTGTCATTAGATTTTATTTTTGACATTGTAGCATGAGTTAGGTAACTGTGCCAACCTGGCCGATAATCACATGTGGGGCTAATTGAAAGGCGGAGGGATAAATGGGTGCTGAACCTCGCCTTTCTAGTTCTTGGGTCTCTTGCTTTGTGATGGTCGCACCAGGGTGCAGCTGCCTTAGCAGTTCCCTGCTTCAGCTGGCAAGATTGACTTCCTACAAGACATCCCCAAGGAGAAGCCAGATGGACCTATCCCAATCCAGCCCTGGGTGTTGGAGCAGCCATTGGAGACCCCTGCTAGTGCTGAGATGCTTATTCATTCACTGACTCAGCTTTCCTCCTGCAGTCGGCATCATTGCCTCTGTTTTGTGAGGTGGAGGACTTTGTGGACTGGTGTTGGGTTAATGGGTTAATGTTGGACTTGTGGGCTTGGGCAGCATTGGGTTGGGATGTTTTCGTGATGCACACTTTCTTTACATAAAACTCTCTTATTCATGAGTTTCTGTGGATTTGTTTCTCTAAAGTACCTAGACTAATACAGAGCACCATTAAAATGTATTCATTTTCTTTAGAAATAAACGGTTGTAGTTTAATCATCTATTTTGAAGTTCTTCAATGTTTTTCTTCATCTGATGAATAAAGGTACCATTTATTCTTAATATAAGTTTTACAGTTTAAATTCACAATGCGCTCATGTTATTCATTAGGTAGAGAAAAGGATATCAGTTTTGCTATGACATTTTAGTGTATCACGTTGTACCTGGGAAAGGTATGATCATTGTATAGGTTAAGTGACTGCTGCTGAACAGAAAATAATAAAAAAAAGGTAAATCTTGGACTTAGAGAACTTTAGTTTTGATCCTAATGCAGTTACTATTAAATATATGACATTAGCAAAGCCATGTTATGAATGTGATCATTTGTCTCTATACATATACAAGAAGAAAGCATATGCATATACAAAAATGAAATGCTTGTTGGGGGAATAAAGAACGCAGCTAAGAAGCAGGTGGGTGAGGACTCGACCCTGCATTAACATGATGGGCCTGCCTCCCTAAGGCACTGCCGCCAGACATCCTTTCACATAAAGGATCCAGGTTCTCTCAAGAAATGATTCTTCATGCAAGAAAAAAGGATCAAACATTAGTAAATATGGTTAATCTATAGTTATCAGAGATGATCTGTGGTGCATAGATTGGTCAGCTGTTCAAAACCACCAGCAGTCTGCAGGAGAAAGACTGGACTTTCTACTCCTATAAAGAGTTACTGTCTCTGGATGTGACCCACTCCCCATGGATGTTGGGGGTGGGTCACTCTGGTTTTGGTTTATAGTTACTAGAACAATTCAAAACAAAGGAAATAATACATTAATTCCAACTCATGAGAACACCATATTTTATAGAGTAGACTGTTTTTCACAGGATTTTATTGGATATAGTGTTTTTAGAAGCAAATTGCCTTTTTATCAAGGTGCTGCTGATTTGGTTTGAAATACCAACCTGCAAGTTAGCAGCTGGTAGCAAATCACTTTCCCCATTCATATTAAAAAGATTTTCAAAAGCCTCACTGCCATAGAGTCAATGCTGACTCATTGTTAGCTGCCTGACAGAAACAGTACCTGTTAAGAGGATTAGAATGTCCATCTTTATCCCATGGGGCTGCCAGTGGGTTTGAACTTCACCATGTGGATCCAGCTTAATGCTTCAGCACTACTCCACCAGCTCTCTGCCCATAGACCATATGAATTTACATCTAAATCCACTACTCCACTACAGCTCTCTGCCCATAGACCATATG
>NW_022103911.1:1992868-2006828 GCF_000313985.2 Echinops telfairi | reverse complement strand
ATTTACATCTAAATCCACTACTCCACTACAGCTCTCTGCCCATAGACCATATGAATTTACATCTAAATCCTAATGAATGAACAGCTATACATTAAAACAAGAAAAGAAAAAGATATAGCACAAAACACACAATATAGGAGCATAAGAAAAATATATTGCTAACAATTTTAGAAAACTTTAAGTACATTTATACAAATGTGAAACTATTACTTCTTGGCATTGCTTTAATCAAGTCTAGGCACTGCTGAAGGCAGTTTTTCCCGCTCTCTAACCCTTCCCCAAAAGTTCTATGTTCTTTCATCTACAACCTGTCCAAAGAGCATCTCCAAGGGTGCCAAAAGAAGTATGAGGGAGCAAAACCGGGGCTGTCGAGGAGGGGACCAGTTAAGGCTTCCCAATGAAATTCTCGAAGGACGGCCCGTGCTACGCTAGAGTGAACAGATGCATTGTCTTGATGGAGAAAACAGGCCTCCGTTTAAAAGAACAACTGCTTTGGTGCAACTTTCCTGGCCTTTTTCCCACCTGTCTTCACTTTTCTTAAAATGTCTTCAAGGTCAGCCTCCATGATGATGCTTTGTCCTTTGAGAGACTCTCGAACATCCCTTGCTGCTTTGTCATTTCGTGTCTTCATGCCTGTTCTCAGTCAAAACTAGAGAGGAAGCTAGACACTGTAGTCATTTCTGAGAGGAGAAACAATGGACTGGAGAGACAAACTACTAACTCGATGTGTGTTAGTGTTGTGGAGTCCATTCTGATTCAGGGGATAATAGTCTCATGTGCCCCCAGTCCTGTCCCACCTTTGGGATGGTTGAGGAAGATGGCTGAGCAGTGCGATTCAGGAGTCCATTGCTGCAACCAGTTTGTATTTTAATTGTACTCCAACCTAAGGGGCAGACCAGAATTAAGACAGGGTGGCAATCACTTCAGGAGCAAAAGTTGAGCAGGTGTCAAAAACTGAACAATCAAGAAAAATTATATTAATGCAATCATTGAAAAGATCAAAGATATTATTTTAAATGTATGGCCAACATTACTAAGGGTTCTCCACCCACTCTTTACTCCAGGCTCCAATAAGGTTCAGCGTTGCACTGGTTTTGGGCTTGAACAATTTTCAGAATCTTTTCTAACTTAATAAGGGAAGTGAGCTCATTTTATATTCACTCCTGGTATCAGTCAAAGAAGGTCTGAAGTGAGTCTCAAATGGGGGGAAAGTCTAATAATTTAGAGCAATAACTATAAATAGATGGGAAATATACTGGAAAATTGATGAGGATTGGCGGATACATTCAGGGAAACATGATGAGTTAATTTATTGTGCCAACCTGGCCGATAAACACATATGGGATTTATTGAAGGGTGGAGGGATAAATGGCTCGGTGAGCCTCGCCTTTCTAGTTCTCCGGTCTCTTGCTTTGTGATGGTCGCACCAGGGTGCAGCTGCCTTAGCATTTCTACCTTCAGCTTGCAAGACTGACTTCCTACAAGACATCCCCAAGGAGAAGCCACATGGACCTGCCCCGTTGCAGCCCTGGTGCTGGAGCACCCGTGTGGAGACCCTGCCAGCACTGAGATGTTTACATGCTCACTGACTCGGCTTTCCTCCTGCAGTCGGCATCATTGCATCTGTTTTGTGAGATAGAGGAGGACTTTGTGGATTGGTGTTGGACATATGGGTTAATGTTGGACTTGTGGGCTTGGGCAGCACTGGGTTGGGATGTTTTCTTGATGCTCACTTAACCTTTATATAAAACTCTCTCTTATACATGAGTTTCTGTGGATTTGTTTCTCTAAAGTACCCAGACTAATACACATGACTAGTATATTGGAAAGGAGCTACATTGGAATAATTTACATGAAGACCAAGCACAGAAGCCAAACCAACATGAATAAATCAAAGAGGTTGTCCCCATCTGAAAATATCAGAAGAAATTCAGATGGATCCAAATACACAACAGAAAGATCCAGAACATTCCCCATGGTAGGTGAAAATCTCCTGGCCTCAGAAGGGTTTATTAAGGCCCACACAGTTACCAAAAAAGAGGGTCTGAGCCATTCAAGGCTGTATCAGACTGTCTGAGAACACGTCTGTCCCCCTCTAAGCCTACTCTAAGCTGGGCCTTGTATACATAAGCCTGGAACATGCCAGCATGGAGCCTAGTCTGGAAAACTGCTGGAGACCTCCTCACTTAGGCCAAGGGCACCTCATCAATCTTGAGGTACTCAATGAGCAACGTGATTGCCAGGGTACAATATACAGTACTCCAGCTTGAAACGGCTTGTCACTTATCATTTTCCACCTCCACAGCCCACCACATCTTGATTCAATTACCTTCTCAAATGGTGCGCAGTTACACAGGGGTTTCTAGGAGTTCCAGCTGGTAATGGGACTTTAGACCAGCTATGTATCCTATATGGCATAGTGGGAGTTTTAGAGAAAGAAAAACATTTTAAAAAATAAAACAACAAAAATTAAACATGGTGGGAAGGAAAACATGAAAAAGAAACGTTTTAAAAGGGTCTCTAAGTGGAGAAAATGTTTAGGATTGGAAACGTTGACTGATTTCTACGAATTATGCCTCAGAAAAGATTCAAGTTAATTCTATGCATATTCTGAGAAAGCTTCTGAATCCCTAGCAGAAAGAAAATATTTTCCATGTTCCACAGAGGAGGAAAAAAGCAAAAGCAAAAGGTGACTATTTTCAAAAATAAATAATGATTTCATTGAATTTCTCATCTGCAATAATGTAAATGAAAAGAGAATGGATTGAAATCTACTAACTACTGAGCAAAATATTATTGCATTTCAAACTAAGCATAATCATGTTAATTATTTACCAGCATGATAGAAGATAAATTCAATATGTAAGGATTCAAAATATGCAAAGTAGGTATGTTCCACCAGAGGCAACAAATAGAAAAATGATCTGTAATGCACTGAATTTCCCCTCACCCCCCTCTGAAAAAGATATGAAATTTTAATCATTGTTAATATTTTTACTGACATATAATTCGCATATAATACAATTTGAAAGTTTATCCTATTTCCAAGAGTTGTGCCACCATCACCACAGGCAAGTTTAGATCATTTGCTTCTTTCTTATACTCATTATTATTAGCTCCTCCTTCACACTCTACCTCCCTTGCAAAAACCCAAAGAAACGATGAATGCTGCTATCTCTATAGATTTGCCTATCCTGGATTTCATATACAGAAGAACATACAAAGAAGTAACAAAATAACACATAGAAAAGCCTTAATCGAATAGAAAACAAAATATGAAAAACTACAACAAGTTTAAAATGAGTCAACAGGGAGAACACTTTTTGAAGATATTGGGTTAAGATGCGATCCCACTGAGTAGCATGGGCCTTAAGTCGATATGATGATGACTTTATGCAGGTCGAAAAGAGACACCGAGAAACATATGGGTAGAGAAGACGGATGTCGGAAGACAGTGACTGAGAATAAGGTGATGTCCCTATAAGCCAAAGAACACTTGAGGGTGCAGGAAACTCGGAAGAAGCAAGAGATGATCTTTTCTTAGAGCCCTTAGAGAGAGCATGGTGCTGCCCAAACTTGATTTTGGGCTTCTAGCCTCCAGAACTGTGAAGCAATACTTTTTTGTTGTGTTAAGCCACCCAGTGGGTGCTACTTTGTCATGGCTATACTAGGACACTAGCAGAGAGTTGAATCAAAGAAGAAATTAATAAAACAAAACTTGAAGGAAGGAGAAAAGCATATGAAAATGTAATGTGAACGTGGACTTTGAAATAGTTACAAATAAATGAAGTGGCCACCTGTAGCTAATTTGGGACCATTAGAGTCTAAGAAAGAGATGTGGTCAGCTCCTTTGTTAACACTTTTTAGAGAAAGGTACTTGCCCTGGGCTTCCTCCTTCACTCTACCTCATGCCAAGAAATGGGACCATCTAGAGACCCGGCTTGGGAGACATTTGTTGGGGATGAGAGTCATCACACAAGCCCTAAGCTGAACATATTGACGCTGCTACTTCAGAGAGAACAAAAGTCTATTGTCTATTTAGTATCCCTTTGAAACAGCAGCTTAGTCAAATTATTATTTTGGGTAAAACAAAATTAATTTACCAGTAGTCAATAGTTGTTACCCTTAAAAAAAAAAAAAGACAAATCTTTCCAGCTCGATCTAATAGTTTCTATTCAAACACAATGAGTTTCTGTACTATAAAATCTAAAGACTCCTGGTTTCTGTTCTTGTTCCATTATTTTCTATAAAGAGACTTCAAAGAGGCCCCAATTTTATGGTTTGTTTTTAATCATGAAAAAGAGAATTGTTGTTGTTGGGTGCTGTAAAGTTCCACTCATAATGACCATATGTGGAATGGACAATGCAGTGGACAGTCCTGCCCGCCCGCCCTCACAATTGTTATATTTGAGCCCATCCTTGCAGCCACTCTGTCAATCTATGTTCTAGAGGGCTTTCCTCTTTTGGTGGCCCCTCTACTTTACCAACCACAATATCCTAGTCAAGAGATGGTCTCTCCTGATAACATGTCCAAAATATCTGAGATAAACGCTCACTAGCTTGGTTTCTCAAAAATATTCTGGCTGTACTTCTTGCAAGACAGATTTGTTAGTTCTTTTAACAATTTCAATATTTAGGATACTTTCAATATTTTTCAACTGTATCATAGTTCAAATGGAACAATCCTCCTTCTGTTTTCCTTATTCAACGTCCAACTTTCACATGTATATGAGTCGATTGAAACTGCCATCATTCAGGTCAGACTTACATTAGTCTTCAAAGTAATATTCTTGCTTTTGTACATTTTAATGAGTTCTTGGGAAATAGATGTACCGAATGCAACATGTCCTTTGAGTTCTTGACTGCTGCTCCCATAAGCCTTAATTATAGATGCTAGCAAGATGAAATCCTTAACAACTTCAATCTTTTCTCCATTTACCATGCTGTTGTCTGTTGGTCCAGTTGTGGGGATTTGGGCTTTCTTTACATTTTTACAAAAGGCTTCCATCTTTGATGCTCATCATCAAGCACTTCAATGTCTCCTCATTTTCAATAAGCAAGGCTGTGTCATCTGCATTTCCCAGGTTGTTAATAAGCCTTCCTCCAATACCGATGCCTCATTCTTCTGCATATGACCCAGTATCCCCAGTTATTTGCTCAGCATACACATCGCATAGATAGGCAAGAGAATACAACCCTGACTTACAGTCGTGCTGATTTTAAATCATATTTCTTTGAACAACTGCCACTTGACCCATGTACAAATTCCACATGAGCACAATGAAGTGTTCTGGAATCCCCATTCTTCTAAAGATGATTGGCAGCTTGTTATGTTCCACACAGTGAAATGTTTTGGCATAAAATATAAAATTAAATTAAACATTGCATAGACAATTAGTATACACATGGAATTCTCTTGAAATCAAATGTACTACATATCTAGGGAGAGATCATGGGGGAGCTTAATAACAGCATTTAACACCAGTGCAGGGGTTGACTGTGGAACAGACAACCAATTGCTCATATGCAAGTTCAGGTCGAGGTGAAGAAAATTAAAACAAGTCCACAAGAATAAAAAGAAGGGGACAAAAAACACTTGGGTATATCCTATGTAAATTCCAAGAACATCTCAAGAAAAGATTTGATGCATTGAAAACTAATGACAGCAGATCTGATTATCTGTGGGAGGATATCAAGAATTAAATTAATCTTTAAAAAGCAAATTTTCATGAAAAGGACAGGAAAGAAAAAACATATCAAAGTAGATTTCAAAAGAGACTTTGAAACTTGCTCTAAATTTCAGAGTAGAGGAAATGGTGACTTCAAAGAACTGAACAGAGAATTTCAAAGGGCATCTTGAGAAGACAAAGACAAATACTAAAATGAAATAGCAAAAGACTCTCGTGTTAGAAAACCAAAAAGGAAGAACACGTTTAGCATACCTTAAGCTGAAATAACCCAAGAAAAAACGTGAGCCTCAAGTTTCTATATTGAAAGATTGCATGGGCAAAATAATGCTGTAGGAATCACCAAAGAAGATAGAAAGAATTCACAAAGTCATTCTATGAAAATTAGTCGTCAATATTCCACCATTTCAGGAGATAGCATATGTATTAGTCTAGGTACTTTGGGGAAACAAATCCGGAGAAACTCATTATGAGAGAGAGCTTTATATAAAGATTAAATGTGCATAAGAAAACATCCCAACCCAGTGCTGCCCAAACCCACAAGTCCAACATTAACCCATATGTCCAACACCAGAGTCAATGATGCTAACTGCAGAAGGAAAGCTGAGTCAGTGAATGTGTAAGCATCTCAGCGCTGGCACTGGTCTCAACACGGGTGCTCCAGCACCCAGGACTGCATCAGGGTAGGTCCATGTGGCTTCCCCTTGGGGATGTCTTGCAGGAAGCCAGCTTTGCAAGCTGAAGCAGGGAACTGCTAAGGCAGCTGCACCCTAGTGCTACCATCACAAAGCAAGAGACCCGAGAACTAGAAAGGTGAGGCTCATGGAGCCATTTATCCCTCCGCCCTTCAATTAATCCCACATGTGTTTATCGGCCAGGTTGGCACAATAAACTAACTAACTCTATCCACCCCTAGCCAACCTGGCACCTGTACATAATTCTTTAGCTTCACAACTGCAATTAAGTAACACCTACACCTTAACCCTATAATCCTGTGAATTTTTTCCCCCATCTATGAAAGTTTATAATCCAACCATTTCATGCCTCTATCTCCCCCAATTTTGGGTATCCAATTACTATATTGTCCACTTATATGAAGCCAGTTCTCTGAGAAGACAATCATATTTTTCAACATGAAGAGTCATCATTCCAGTTGGAATCTTGTGAAGTCTGCATCCATAAGCAAAGTCAAATCCGGATAGGCCATCCATAAAGTCAGCAACAATATGCACCAGTTCACAGGCTCAAAAATCTCCAGCTGGTCAGGTTCTGGTCAACTCAATGTGGGCTGCCTCACTCAGCCTCCACAGGGTGCCCATTGGTCGCCTTGCCTCTAGACCATGGGCTCTCACCAAATACTCAAAAAGCCTAGCCCCCTCATGCTAGGTCATGAAATTTAGACGAGTCAACCCACTCTCATCTTCTTTTTCCTGTAAACCAAATCCACAGGTGTCAGTGGCCAAACTTAACCTGTATCTTTATTGCTGCATTTCTCCCACTTCCACTCAACAAGTAGATCCAGGTGGTCACCTACCAAGCATTTTAGCCTGCTCTCAGGCTCCCTTTAACATTCAGTCCTAGAGGGGAGTTTTCTTCATGGTTCCAGATTTTTTCCAGCTTCTGACAAAGACCACTGGTTCCTGAGTACTCCAAAGCACTGGGTAGGGCATATATTTTCAAAGCTTTCTTTGGCCTAAACCAATCTAAAGATCAAATTTTAATGGTTTAAGCAAGTGGGCTTACAAACTTTCTATTTTAATACTTCTTATATTTTCCTCAGGAAACAACCAAGTAAACAGTGTGGTCTTATCTGGCCTCTGGCTAGACCAAAAAGAAAAACTACAATGAGAGAGAGGTCAAACAAACATCTACTCTCCATCTTATGATTTGTTTCTCCAGTACCCCACTCCTAGTACCATAATGTATTAATCTAGATACTTTGGGGAAACAGATCCACAGAAACTCATTATAAGAGAGAGTTTTATATAAAGATTAGATGTTCATAAGAAAACATCCCAACCCAGTGCTGCCCAAGCCCACAAGTCCAACATTAACCCATTAACCCATATGTCCAACACCAAGCCACAAAGTCCTCCTCCATCTCACAAAACACACACTATGATGCCGACTGCAGAAGGAAAGCCAAATCAGTGAATGTGTCAGCATCTCAGCACTGGCAGGGGTCCCCACACAGCTGCTCCAGCACCTAGGGCTGCATCGGGATAGGTCCTTGTGGCTTCTCCTTGGGGATGTCTTTCAGGAAGTCAGCCTTGCAAGCTGAAGCAGGGAACTGCTAAGGCAGCTGCACCCTGGTGAGACCATCACAAAGCAAGAGACCAGAGAACTAGAAAGGTGAGAGCCACCGAGCCCTTTATCCTTCCACCCTTCAATTAATCCCACATGTGTTTATCGGCCAGGTTGGCACAATAAACTAACTCAGCTTATAAACAAAAAACCAATGTTACTGCAAAGGAAAGTTCAATCTGTACTGAAAGCATCAGCAAAAAACAGGAATTGAGAGAATATGAACGGAAATATTTCTACAAACGGATGAAGCCCTGGAACACTCATTGGTCTGTGTGAGAAAGATAGGAAGACAGTTGCTTGGCCAAGTGGCTAAAAAATATCAATATCTGCACCCATTCCAAAGCAGAATGCTCAAATTACAGAATGATACCATTAATATAACATGCAAATAAAATTTTGTTGAAGATCATCCAACAAGGTTGCAGCAGTACATTGACAGAGAACTAACTGTCAAAGGTTCAGGCTGGATTCAGAAGAGCACATGGAACAAGGAATATCATTGCTGACGTCAGATGGATCTTGGCTGGAAGTAGAGGAGACCATGAAGATGTTTACTTGTGTTTTGTTTACTCTTCTAAGTCTTACAACTGTGTGGCTCATAAAATCTATGGGTAGCCTTGAGAAGAATGGGAATTCCAGAACATTTGATTGTGATCATATGGAATTTGTACATGGAAAAAGAGACTGTTTTGGGAACAGAACAAGGGACTATTGCATGCTTTAAAATCATGTTTACATCACAGTTGCTTCCTCTCACCATATTTATATATCTGTATGCTGAGCAAATAATCAGAAAAGCTGGATGGATGATATGAAGACACATGTGGTATCAGGATTGAAGAAAGACTTGTTAACAACCTGCAATATGGTTGTTGTTGCAATATGAAAGTGAGGAGGATTTGAAGCGCTTGCTGATGAAGAGCAAGGACTGCAGTCTTCAGTAAGGATCATGACTTGAATGTAAAAACCAAAATCCTCACAACTGGACCTCTAGATGACATCATGATAAAAGGAGAAGAAGTTGAATTTGTCGAGGATTTTGCCTTTCTTGGATCCACTATCAATTTTCATGTAAGAAGCAGTCAAGAAAATCAAATGACACATTACATTGGGTAAATCTCCTGCACAAGACTTCTTTAGAGTACTGAAGAGAAAGGGTGTTGTTATATCTAGGAGTAAGGTGCTCCTGACCCAAACCAAAGCACTTCCAATTACCTCATATGCATGTGAAAGTGGACGTTGACTAAGGAAGACCTAAGAAGTATAGCTGATTTTGAATTGTGGTGCTGGAGATGAATATTGAAAGTCCCGTGGACTGCCAAAAGTGATGGGAGATGTACAGCCAGGGTGCTCCATAGAGACAAGGATCTCAAGACTTCATGCTAGATACTTTGGACATTGTCAAGAGAGACTAGTCCCTGGAAAAGGACAGCAGGCTTGGTTAAAGGAGAGAACCATCCCCCACCCCCCCCAAAAAAAAATAAACCAAAAAACAGGAAGGTCCTCAAGGAGCTGGATTGGCACAGTGGCTGCAGCAATGGGCTGAAGCACAGGAACCATAGTGAGGATGGAGCCGGACTGAGCCAAATTCCATTCTATTGCTCAGAGGGTTGACATGGGTTGGAACCAAGTTGATAGCACCTAGCAACAACAAGAAATATCTTTCTGGGATTTTCTGCTTTCAGCCAAGTTCTATATGATGTCAGCGGAGATATGTCCCTTTTCCAACAACCTTTTTTTGAATTGGGTAGCTCATTGTCAACATGCTACAGCAACTATTTTTGCATGATCTTCAGCAAAATCTTACTTGCATGTGATATCAATGATAATGTTCTATAATTTTTTTCATTCTATTGAGTCACCTTTATTTGGAATTGATACAAATCTGGATCTCTTCCAGATAGTTTGCTGGGCAGCTGTTTTCTAAATTCCTGGCATAGATGAGTCAAGCCTTCCAGTGCTTCCGAGCTTGATGATACATTTAATTGGCATTCTATCAATTCCTGGATCCTTATTTAGGCTAGTGTCTTCAGTGCAGCTTAGACTTCTTCCTTCATTGCCATTGGTTCTGGCTCAAATGGTACCTCTTGAAATGGTTCAATGTCGACCAGCTCGCTTTCATTCCATCTGCTTTTGATTCTTCCTGCATCATTCAGTATTTTCCTGTTGAGTCGTTCAATATTGCAATACAAGCTTTGCATTTTTATCTTTTTTTTTTTCAGTTAAAATAAACTGACGTGTTCTTCCCTTGTGGTTCTCTAACTCTAGGTCTCTGCAGATTTCACAATAATACTTTTTCTTCTTAAGTTACCCTTTGAAATATTTTGTTTATCTCCTCGACTTCATCATTTCTGCCATTTATCATAGTTTCTCCATCGTTAACAGCAACCTTCAGAGTCTCTTCTGACATTCATTTTGCTGTTTTCTTTCTGGCGCATCTCTTTAATAACACCTTGCTTTCTTCATTGATGATGTTCTTGGTGCCATCCCACCACTCAGCAGCTTTTATGTTGATTGTGTTCAATGGATCAAATCTGTTCTTGAGAGCGGCTCAAAATTCAGATGGGATAGACTCAAGTTTGTATTTGGGCTCTTGTGGAGTTGTTCTAATTTAATTATCTAATTAGATAATTAAATCAATTAGATAAGTATCTAATTAATTAATTAATCTAATTATCCTGAATTTAAATGTGAGCAATTGATGGTTTATTCCACAGTCGCTCCTGGCCTCGGTTTAGCTTCTGATATTAAGCCCCTGCATCATCTCTTCCTACAGTAAATACATTTTCTATATAGTCCATCTGGAGAAGTCCACCCCTACAGTCACCAGTTATGTTGTTGACAAAATGTGTTGTGGTGAAGAAGTAGCTGGTCTTCTAACAGTCTATAATACAATCTACAGCTTTGTTTCTATTATCAAGACCATACTTCCCAATTACTGTTCCTTCTGCTTTGTTTCCAATCCCCCATAATTATCAATACCTCAGTCCATATAGATTGCAAGTTTTATCCACCTCTGACTGGACATTGGTAAAATTACTTTATCTCTTCTAGTTTTATTTCACTAGTTTTAGTGATTGGTGCCATATTTGAGTAATAGTCGTGGATTTTCTTTTATGTGGATAGATATATCTTGTCACACACATCATTGTATTTCAACATAACTCTCAAAATGTCCTTTCTGATGATGTGATGCATGCAGTGCCATTTCTCTTGTTTATGTCCTTCCTATTGTAGTAAACCAGGTGATTTTCTGTTCCCAAATGGCCATTACTAGTCCATTTTAGCTCACTAATGTGTAACATGCTGGCCTTTATTTGTTCCATTTTAGACAACTTCTAAATTTTCTAGATTCATATATTTCCAAGTTCCAGTTATTAATAGACATTTGAGGCAGTTTTTTTCTTATTGTGAGTCATTGCCTACCAGCAAATGAGTGCCCTGAAGGCCTTAGTTCCACAGACTGAACTCTTTCCACCTTATTACTGTTGACTCCACTTTGAAAAGATAACTCTTCTTCAAACGTATTTTGAGTGCCTTTCAGCCAGAGGGCTCACTTTCTGGTACTATCTTTGATAATGTTCCACTGCTATTCTTGAGGCTTTCAGTATCTGACAATGTTCTGCTGACATTCATAAGGTTTTCAATAGCTAATTCCTCAGAAATGGATGGGCTATTCCTCTTCTATAGTCTGGTCTTAGTCTGGAGGCTCTGCAAAAACCTATTCACTTGGGGTGACCCTGCTGGCATTTGAAATGCTTGTAATAAACTTTCCACTATCACAGCAACACATAAGCCACCAAAATGAGACAAACTGATATATGGGTTGTGGTTCCTCCCCTTTCGCAACAATGGTGTCCTTTTTTAGGGATTATTCTCTCCTGATAACATATCCCAAAGCACACGAACCAAAGCCCGACAGGTTCCCTTCTTAGGACTATTCTGGCTGTACTTCTTCGGTTGTTCTTTTGGCAGTCTCTCTCTCTATTGTAATATTCTCCAACACCACCTTAAGTCAATTGCATCCGTACTTCTATGGTCTGCCTTTTCGAATGCCCAGGCCTCTGAGGCAATTGAAAGCATCGTTGCTTGAATTGGTGAACTGTAGTCCTCAAGTAGCAACCTTGCTCTTCAATGACTTGAAAGAGACCTTCTGCTGCAGATGGGCCCAATGCAATACATCATTTGACTCCTTGACTGCCACTGCCATGCATGTTGACTGTGCATCCAAGTAGGACGGAGTCAGGGACAACATCGACCTCTTCTCTTTTTATTATGATGCTGTCTATTGGTTCAGCTTCAAGAGGGTTTTTTTCCTTTACATTAAGTTGCAATCCATATTTAAGGTGGAATGTTGTCGGCAAGTGCTTCAAGTCCTTCTTGCTTTCAGCTACAGCTTGGTGTTATCTGCTTTTCTTGGTTATCATAGGTTCTTAATCAACCTTCTTCCAATCCTGATGCCATGCTCTTCCTCATATGGTCTAGCTTATTGGGTGAGCATACAAATGAAATCTGTATGGTGAAACAGTACCACCTTAATACTCATCCTTCCTGATGTTAAACCACTCAGTATTCCTTTGGACTGTTAAAATCACTGCTTCTTGGTCCATGCACAGGTTATATATGAGAGCACAATGAATTGTGCCTTTCTTTTTTAATGTTGTCCGTAGTTCATTATGATCTACAACAGATACATTTGCATAGCCAATTCAAAACAATTACACATCTTTCTGGTATTCTCTATGTTGGGACAAGATCCACCTGATAACTGTCATGATATCCGTTGCGTCACATCCTCTTCTGAATCTGGTTTAAATTTTTCCCAAGTCCCTGTCCTTGTACTGCTGCAGCTGTTTTTGAATGAACTTGAGCAAAATTTTACTTTTATGTGACATTAATGGTATCATTAGATAATTTTCATAGTCCGTTGGGTCACGTTTCTTTGAAGTAGAATTTCTTCCAATCAGTTGATGAATAGCTCTGCTGAATGCTGTTCAGTGTGGGCAACCTTGTTACCATTTGAGGTGCCGTAGCTTCCAGGATCACAGCAATACAAAGCCACTGAAGACAAGTAGTGGAAATCATATGATTATATTCTGCCCCAGGGAAAAGAAGAGTAATTCTCAGGAGACGCAGAGAATTTTTTCTTTTTTTGTCAGACATGCTTAAAAATAGAGGGAAAAACTCAGGGTTGGTCTTTTATTTTTGGTGGTGGTTGCTTTTTCTTTCATTCTTTCTGTGATTTTTTCCTTGCAATTTTTGATTCTGTAACATGTTTATTTTCATTAAAATTTATGGGACATTTTTTGAATCCTGATAGTACAGTATGTGAAGTGTCAGGCTTCTCACGTCAAGACAGATGATTGAAACCCTCCAGTTCTCCTTAGAAGATAGAAGAGGCTTTCTGCTCCAATAAAGATTTATCATCTTAGAAATCCTAAGAAGCAGTTCCATTCCGCCCTTTAGATTCTCAATGAGTCAGTCTCCACTCCATGGCCATGGGCTTGGTTTGGCTTTAACATAAACGTATAATCTTCATAAAATCTTCAGCTTCGTTTATGCCATGTATCTGGTGACAGTACCAATCAAGAATCATTTAAAATAAAAGTCATTGTTTACTCTGCATAATTAACACTAATAATTGGTTCTTTAACCCATCTGAGAACTGGCATGTAGTTACAACTTCTTGGAAGGTTCTTCTTCCCTCTAACGGGGCTCAAGATTGAGACCTTTTTTGGCATTCTCTAGAGGGGAAAGAGATGTGTGTGTTTGCCTCCTTGAAGTCTGCCCGGGACTCGTGGCAACCCTATGCACAATGCAATAAAACCGACGTTTCATTTCTCTTACCCCTAATCCACCAGGACAACCCACTCTTCGACGCGCCATCAAAACTGCAGGGTAACCTTATTCTTCTCTCAAGAAGTCCTTCAAAACAAGACTTACTGCTCTAGGTTTATGCTTTTTTT
>NW_022103911.1:1986588-1991930 GCF_000313985.2 Echinops telfairi | reverse complement strand
AGTAACAGACAAAACATACCCTGCTGACATCATAATTTCACTGAAACATTTCCAACACACACAAAACTAAGTGGGGGTGGAGTTTTTATCTTGCTCATCCCCCGCCAGTGGCAACAGGCACATCCAGCTGTTGTTTGTCTCCTGAAGCACTCCCTTTGCACTTTGCTGGTCTCATCAGCATATGTTTGGAGTATTCTAATAAGTCCCTTGTGTTATGACCAAGGCTAGTGTCCTTTGTGATAGAATTTGTTCTGATTAAGATTTCCAAGAAGTTAGTAAAAATAAAAGAGAGTTTAGAGCAAATGCTTCTGAGGAATACATGTGTCCGCATTTGCCTTCCTGACAAAGTAGTGAATGGTTGCCATCTGTTATAAAACTGAATATGTAATTAAAGTCATAAACCAGACAATGAACATAAGCCATTAAGAAGGTCGACATAATAAGGCATATCAAACTCAAAACAAGATTTTAAAGTAATTTGGGTGATGAAGTAAAAAGTGTCATGTTTCCTGCTCCATCATTATGGTCTTAAGCAGAAATTATTTTGGCCAAAGCAGATTAAAAATAGTGAATCCATTTGTTTTCTTTGTAGAGGAAAACAGTTCCATCAGGGCCATCACTATTAATCTGCCTCATAACAAAATCTTCTCCCTCACTGAGACTCAGAGTCCCGAAGAAAATTAGAGGAAAGTTTTTTTTTTAAATAAGTGTTTTCTGCTTATATGACTAGGTAATCGGTACTGAAACCCTCTATTTTTGAGTTCCAAAAACAGGGTCATAGTAGTCTAACAGTTTAGTAATATAGTTTGGTAATATACTGTATATACTCATGTATATGATGAGTTTTTCAGCACATTTTTAATGCAGTTTTTGTGGTAAAATTAGGTGCCTTGGCTGATATTTGGGTCAGCTTATACTCGAGTATATACGGTAGTCATGCAATGAGTTAGAATTGACTCAATGGCAGTTATTTTTTTTTTATGTGTTACTACATAAATAAATCCCGCATGCTAATTAGAATGTGTGGTGGTTTGGGAGAAATGGGTAAAGTATAACTGTATGTTTTTTCAAAGTACCTTTTTTTACATAAAACAACTCAATCTGAAAAATAACCTAGTTATTAAAAAGTCTTTTTATTAGCAATAAAGTACTTAATTCAGCTTGGATTTAAGAGGTGAATATCTATTCTTAACCCCAGAATATAGGCCCAATCCTCTAAATAATAGTAACAATGCTAACTTCCAAAAAAGCATTTGCAAAATGATATAAATACCGAGAAAAGCACATTAAGATAAGTCTTAGCCTCTTGTTTTCCTGTAGGTCTTCAATCAATATATTTGACTTGTTTGTTTGTTTTTCTGTAAAACTAGAACATTGACTTGGTGATTTCCCCTTTCGTTTAGCGTCACAAGCATTACCCAAAGTGCCCTGATAGAAATGCTTGGCCACGTAGGGGACGGTCGGAGTCAAATCGCTGGAGCCGAGCCTCAGCTGCAGCAGCTGCTGAGTGCTGTGGAACACAGGGCTGGACAACGGACTAGACAATGTAAAATCGCCACATCCATCTAGAATTCTGAAAGGAAAGAAGGACGGAAGGAAGGAGCAAGGGAAAGGCAGGAGGAAGTAAAGGAAAGATGTGCCTAATTAAGGAATGTCTCCAAGTTCAAAATGATTCATTAAATATTGTTATATTTGGTGATTGTCAAGACAGCTCTGGTTTAGGGTGACCCCAAATACGCAGAGCAAAAGGTTGTCCGGTCTTTTGCCATCTTCACGGTCAATGCTATTCTCAAATCCAGTGTTTGGCACAGTGAGTTACAAGTTGGCTACTAAGTGGAAGGTCAGCAGTTCAAAATCAATAAATGGTCCATGGGAGGTAGATGAGGCTTTCTACTCCCTTAAGGATGTAAAGCTTGGGAAAACCAGAGGAGCAGTTCTGTCCTTTCTGAGAGGATCGCTGAGTGGGATCGATTGAGAGTATTAAGGCATTTCTCTGTTCTTGCTGTCGACTTCATGGATTTTTAGTTCCTTGGTGGCATAGCGGGCACTGCTGGGCTACAATCTGCAAGGTCTGAATCTTGAAGGCACCGGCTGCTCCTCAGGAGAGACACGGGGCTTTCTCCTCCCTTCAACAGGGTCGCTATGAGTCGGCATCAATTTGACGGCAGTGAGTTTATCTGTTTATGGGTCCTGGTCTAGTGTGCTCAGACTAGGTCTGATCTAGGTCAAAGTGATCAGTTTTCGTGATTTTCAAAAGTAGCTCATCCAGCTTCCCTTTGTTTGGTACACTCTTTCTCAATATTTGAAACAATGGCTGAAATTTTGTCATGATGCTATTTGAAAAGTTGTTTGTTTTTTTTTCATAAAATAGAGGGAGACTTGGTGGACAGGCAACAGATATTTCCCGGTCTTCCTCACTAACAAAACCCTGATTTTTTTTTCCAGAATGGCAACATGCCCAGTACAAACGAATCACCTCCCCAGACTGTCTTGTAACTCTGAGGCAGCCATGTGGCAAGGTTCTTCAGGCCAATGAAAGCACAAATTTACTAGAGAGAGTTTTCAGGAAAGCTATTGTTCTCTCAGTGGGGGGAAAAGATTAATGTGTCATTTATTTGTTGAATAAATTGTTGGCATGTATTCTTTGCTCTTCGCACTTCTTACCTATCCTGTGCATGAAATGAGGGCATGCTGGGGGAGAGACATGCCAGCCATCTTGGGAGCATGAGAAAAATAATCATAACCTCAGGATAGAAGACATGTGGAAAGAGCCTGTGTCTCTGAAAATATTTTGAATCCAGGATACTAGTCTTGGAATGCTTATCTTGTTGGACTTGTTCGAGGTGAAGAAAGAAGAATTCTGACTGCTTTGGCATAAACCAACCCCTAGCTGATAGAAAAGCCAAGATTTTCTTTCCGGTTGTCCTTCCCTCCCAAATGTCCGTGGATATTTTGGAATAGTGTGAATGAGGATGGTAGTTCACAGCTTCTGATTTATAGAAACCAAAATGGGGAACTGGAAGACACAGTATAAAATGGAATGAAGTTAAGACTGAGTTTAGGTAGACATTCACAAAAACAAACAGACTGTCTATGCTACATAGAGTCACTAATTCTTCTTCATATAAACTCAACTCCAAAACAGACTGCCACCGAGTCAATGTCAGCTCATAGTGACCCTAAATGACAGGGTAGAACTGCCCCCTGAATTTCCAAGACTCTAAGTGTACACAGGAGTATAAATTCCTGTCTGTCTCCCGCAGAGTAATGGGTGGTTTCCAACTGCAGACCTTGTTGATTGCAGCCCACCTTGTAACCAGTGTGTCACCAAGGCTCGGTCTTCCCATACAGTAGTACCCCTAAATGCAGCAGTGTTTGTGAGATTGAACAGTATGAACCAAGGCTGGCAGAGAGGCATGGAGAGAACCCGTCGGCAGGATTGCTTGAGAGATGGCAGCGGAGTAGTGATACAACATTTGGTAAGATAAGGAGTCAAGGAAATGATGGGAACTTCCAATAATTATAGACTCGGACCTTTTCTTGGGACCTTAATCATTTAAATTTAAAGCTCTGGTATAGTATCAAAGTAGAGCTTTTATTTAGGAATGTAAGTGGGGCATCTCAGACCAAACTAAAATTTATCATATATATATGATATATCTGATAGTCTCTTGGATATTTTTGATATGGAGGTTATATTTGTGGAGAACTGAGGTTGGCAATAAAAAGAGGTTGGAAGATGTGATTGCGCAATCCACGGAGGTGAAGCAGGTGAGGAGTAAGATAGAAGGGAACACAGATAGACAAGGTAATTTGAGTTCTAATGCAAATCTAGCCAGCCAGGCTGATGGCAAAGTGATCATAGCAATTAAAAGACATGACCTTGCCTGTCTCATCTTACTAAAGGATAGTGATTATGTCCATTACATTCATGGAATTCTGTGGTGGGACTAAAGAGAAAAATAATAGATTTACTTGCTACATTAGCACCGTGGTTCTCAACCTTCCTAATGCCATGACCCTTTAATACAGTTCTTCATGTTGTAGTGACTCCCCCAACCATAACATTATTTTCATTGCTACTTCATAACTGTAAGTTTGCTATTGTCATAATTCGGGCGACCCCTGTGAAAGGGCCGTTCAATCCCCGAAGGTTTCAAGACCCACAGGTTGAGAACCGCTGCATTAGCATTACAGATGTGATCCTGGGTCTCTAGCACCTCAGTAAAGACTTTTGAGCAATGCCAGGATTTCAAAAGGATAGACAAGCTGCCATTTCTTTTGCTTCCTAGAAACATACAGAGATATAAACCTTAGTGGACATGTTTGAATTAGAGATAACCGGTCTCATATCTGGGTTTGCTGCTTTTGTTGATTGGGCTTCCAGATGGGAGTGGGACTCAAGAAAGACAGCCGTTCCCTATCTACTCTACACTTGACTGCAAGAAGCCAGACAAGTGCCCTTTGAAACATCAGAGGTGAGGCGTGGGGCTGGGATCTGAAAACTCACTGGGTGGAAACCACCAGCCACTCCGTGAGAGAAACGGGACTTTCTGCTCCCAGGAACGGTGCAGCCTTGGAAACACACGATGTAGTTCTAGCCCATCCTGCGGGGTCAGTGTGAGTCAGCTTCGACTCAGGGACAATGCGTTTTTTTGTTGATTTTTAAAGGTATAACATAAGCTGAATTGTCATATGAATTCTGTGAGAAGTCCTATATTTTTGAAGTAAATCGAATGCCTTGATATATAGATATTCATCTTTTGCAAAAATTTCTTTGGGCCTGATAGACGTGGTAGAGGCTAGAAACAGGACACCGAGTCAATATCACGACAGTATAACCTGGGTCATTCATGAAGAAATGACCGATAGCTGACCCACTTATCTCAGAGAAGCAGTCCATGAAAAAGTCAAAATAAAATATAAGGAGTAGACCAGACTTCATGCTGAAATCAACTGAAAATTGCATAAGCAGGTGATTTTTGCCAGCAACAGGCCGATTCTTGCTTTACGGCCAGCCCTCTGTCCCCACACCTATGTTCTTGCAGAGAGTGTCCCATGACAGGTTGACTGAGAAGGAAGAAAACACAGGCCTGATTCACAGACTGCTGTTACTAGCACTATGTCGACATTTGTGGTGTTACAGTCTACTTGGGGTGGCTCTAAAGGACAAGGAGGACAGGAAATTCCTCCCCAAAGGCAAAACTGTCAGACACCACATCTTGTGGTTTTACTCTGCAATTATAAACTGAGACATAACCTCTAACAAGTTGAGAATTGACAGGGGAATACTAGACACTTGATGACTAGAATAATTGAGAATATGTATCTCTCACTGTCTT
>NW_022103911.1:1978660-1983982 GCF_000313985.2 Echinops telfairi | reverse complement strand
TATGTGCATATATTTATAGGTTTAGTATTAAGGCAGCAGATGAACCAATTACAATAATCTAAGTATTGCCTCCTCTCTGGGGGATGGACAGCAGAAAAGAGGGCAGAGGGAAACATCAGACAGGGTAACTTATGACAAAACTATAGAAATTTATGAACTATGAAGGGTTCATGAGGGAGAGGGAAGTGGGGAAGGAGGGGGAAAATAAGCAACTGATATTAGGGGCTAGAGTGGGAGGCAAATGTTTTGAGAATGATGTGGGCAACAAATGTGCATATGTGCTTGACACGATGGATGGATGTATGGACTGTGATGAGAATTGTACAAGCCCCCAATAAAATAATTTTTTTTAAAAAATACAAACAGCCCAACTGCAATGACAGAATGAAACAAAGAGAAACCTCTATCAATAACAAAACAGAAAATATTAGTAAGTATCACTAATAAATATATTTGTAAAATATTAGTCCAATTAGGCATTGGGTCAAAAAGGAGCTCAATGACATGGTGTCACATTTGTCCTAACTACAGCTGCAACAATCCATTCTGCAATGTACTCTGTCTGGTAACAAGGTCTTTCCAATCTCTGGTCCATAGTTAGAAGGAATTCATCAGAGTCCTAATTCATATCACATGGCGGACCTTGAAAATAGGTTTTGAGTTTTGGCTTTCATTGTCATCAATAGCCATATTCAGAATTTAAACTCTAATACCATTCCCTCCTCCTAATTTGGCTTTTATTATTTACAATCCTTGGATCACACATGCTGGTGTGCTTCTTCCTTGGGCACTTAGCGAACACCTCAGTTAGATGGCTGCTTGTTTTAAGACAAATCTTTAAGACCCAGATGCTATTCTTTCCAATAGCGAGGAATCATCTGCTTCCTTCACCATGTTTTGCTGTGGAACCCATAGGTTCAATGACCACTTCATGGGGATAAATTTTGAGCAGGGCCATGTCATAAGAATTAATTGTTCTCACTTTGGGATATGGTTAAGTACAAACTCAAGATCCATTTGTATATATATATTTTTTACATATGTCCCTGGTTCACTTTAAAGGCATCATTATTATTTTATTGAAGGACATAAATTATCCATAGGGCATATGAGAATGCTGTAGATATTAATATTAATTTAGTAGATGGTATGGAATTAAAAACATCATCAAGGAAAATAATTTGTACATGTATAAGACAGTTTTTAGACCAAAATACATGGATTGTTGATTTGTACACATTAACAACTTAAGTGACAGTTTCATTTTCTTTGTATTTATTTTTCCACAAATTTTTGGAAACCCTTCATACATAAATGTAGATAGAGAAATGTAGATTTCTGTAGATAGAGATTTTGTAGATAAATGATAAGATATATAGCGATATACCCAAAACCCAATGCCATTGAGTAGATTTTGAATCAAAACCACCTTACAGAGCGTGTAGATCTGCTCCCTGAGGCTTCCAAGATTGTAAACCTTCATAGAAGCAGACAGCCTTTTTCCTGAAGGGTCACTGATGGATTTGAGCCCAGGTGGCATAGTGGTTGCATGTTGGGCTGGTAACCACAAGATCCAGAGTTCAAAACCATGCACTTCCAGAGGAGAAAGAGGCTTTCTACCCCTATAAAGAGTAGAAAGTATCTTGGAAACCTACACAGGTTCTATAGGACCTCTATGAGACAGAACCTACTCTATAGTAGTGAGTGTTTTACACTTTTATGTTAGTAGCCTCATATAACCTACTGTGCCACCAGGAATATATGTACAAAAAGCAAACTCACTGCCACTGAGTCAATGCCAACTCATTATGCACCTACCCCTGTGGGTGTTTGAAGCTACAGGAGTAGAAAGTATCACCTTTCTTCCATAGAGTGGCTGATTATTTTGAAGTGCTGACATTAGTTAGGCTAGCATCCTAACTAATGTAGCCCGCTTGCTACCATGGTTCCTTACCCACTGAGGTTCAAAGAACTTTTTTTCCAGATGTTTAAAGAAAAAGCAAAACCAAATTTGATATGGGATTGACATAATGTATGAGTCATTTACATAATTTATTTCACTGTGTGTATATATGTGTGTATATATATATATATACATATATATTCACAAAGAGCGAGAGAGATGTTTATATTAAGCAAATAGCTCACACAGTTGTCAAGGGAGTCAAGTTCCAAGACCATGAGTCAGATGTCAGGGTGGAGGCTTCTCTTGGCTTTTCTAGCTGTAGGGGATGATGACCCCAAGTTGAGTTGGTAAGATGGCAGGTTACTAGCTGCAGGAGTAAATGAATCCAATGTCTACCAGTTAGATGGTAGGTTGTTAAGAACTCTAAGCTAGAACATTGACTCAAGTCAAAAAATCAGAAGTTGGATGACATGCCAGATGCCAGATCCAGACCTAGTAAAAAGCAAGCAAGGTGACACACCCTCAAGGAAAGTTCCTTTCAATTGATTTGCTACACCCAAAGCAGATTCTTATCGTGGAGGAAATTACATTATGTTGGATTTTATAACAGGGGATTATTACCTCTTAACAACCAAACCACTGAGATTTCTGGCCCGGTCAAATTGAAACAGCATCTATTGCAGGATAGATATAGATATCAATTTTTACCATCTTCTGCAGTTGAAAATTGATTAAACATACAAAGAAGATGAAACAATAATTAATAATGATTCAAATGCAAAAGTGAGCAACAAGGAAAAAGGATAAGTGGTGGGAAAGCATGGTCTCTGTCCTATAAGCAATGCAGGAGATGGTTTAATGGGATTTGGCTAGACGAACAATGTATTCATCATGAATGCATTTTTCAACCACATAAACAGCAAGTGTAAATGGGCATTTCACCATATAGATGACGCAGGATCACATCAACTATAGCTAGTCAACAAATTGACAGAGAAGTTCAGTATCATCTGTCAGTACAAGGCCAGGGGCCAACTGTGGAACACACCATCAATTGCTCATTTAAAGTTCAAGTTGGAGCCAAATAAAATCAAAATTATTCCACAAAACCAGAAATATAATCTTGAGTATATCCTATCTGAATCTGAAAACCATCTCAAGAATATTTTTTTAATTTTTTTGCTGTTGTTTTTTGCTTATATATCAGACAGTTTTCTTACATAAATTCATTTCAATCTCTACAGAAAAAATATAAATTCAGCCTTACTGTCTACAGATAGGAAATTGAACCCTACGAAGTGAAAAAAGTCACTAGGACTTGTAGGCTTCTAAAAAGATTAATAGGATACTGGAAGTTAAAATCATACTCAGATGACCAAGTATGCAGGCACACCTTGGAAATATTGTGGGTTCTCAAGAAGAGATTGATGCATTGAACATTAATTGTCTGTACTAAATACCAAACACCTTCTGAGATGACATCTAGAACATTATTGCTGAGGAAAGCAAATGGCCACAAATGACAGGAAAAATTTTAAAGGCGAAAACGGAAGCAAAGGACACTGAAACATGTTCTTCATTATATAAGTGTTAAGGGACGAAATTATAAAGTTACTGGAGCTGAGAATATTATTTCCAAGGGCAGATGGAGAAGATACAGTAAAATATTTTAATAAAATGTATAAAATTGTGAAAGTAGAAAATCACAAGGAAATAACAGTCGACATGTTTCAAGATGAACGAACTAAAGAAAAAAATACAAGCATGGGGTTGCAATATTGAAGAATTCTATCGTCAAAAAAAACTGAATTATGTAAGAATCATCAAAAGAATATGGAAAAACACATGAACTCATTGGTCAAACAAGAACTGGTCAACATTCGCCTATTTCTGGAAGTGGTATATGTTCAAAAATCCAAGGTACAGAAGAAAAACGTACAAGACACCTTGCAGATGTTGGCAGAAAAATATTCAGGAATTGAAGGGTTACCAATTGAGATGTCTCAACAGATTCAATACTGGAAATTCTCATCTATTCCAAGAAATTTGGAAGACAAGTACACATCTAGACAACTTAAAGATATGTATATTCTACCTATTCCATTTTAGACAAAGATGATCTAACAGAATGAAAGCATTAGCAAAAATACCATTTACCTAATATATGCAACTAAAATTTTGCTGAAGACAATTGAAGAATAATTGCAGCAGTATGCCTACAGGCAATTATCAAAAATTCAAGCTGTAGTCATAAGAGGACAAGGAATGAGATTTATCATTCCTGATATTAGATAGATCGTAACTAAAGCAGACAAATGTTGAGGTAGTTAGATGATTTTATGTCAACTTGAAGATACATGAAAGTATAGGGGTGGCATCCAACCTGTCGATCAGGTCACAGCTTGATGGTGCTTCCTTGGGGATGTGACCTTCTCATAAGGAGGATCCTGGGAACCTGCCCCCTCTCCCTCTGCCACTTTGCCTTCCTGCTTTCTGTGACTCTGGTGGCCACCCTAACAGTTGCTACTGCTTTGCCAGGTTTCCACCAACCTTGGATCCACTTGACCCTGCACCCACTGGCCTTGTGACCTCTCTGCGTTCAGCATCATTGGATGTAGCAAAGTGAGTTTGAAAGGGGTGTATGAATTAGTATTGGACTAAGAACTTGAGTTGGACTGGGCTGGGATGCTTTCTTGATATATAATTAATTTCTGAATATAAAGCTGTTTCTTCTACACATATGAGTATCATTGGATTTGTTTGTCTAGTCAACCCAGGTTAACACAGATGTTTACCAGAAAGTTGTGTTTCATGGATTTAGCAAAAACATTTAACACAAAGAATTACATAATGCACAATGCTCATAGTGCCATAGTTAATAAGCACAGTTTCAAGTAATTAAGAGAAAGACAGAAAAGTGTGTGTGTGTGTGTGTGTGTGTGTGTGTGTGTTACTCCTGGCTATTCCATAAATCAACGATATCATTTCCCTTAAGTCTAATAGAAATATTTTAGTATACTTTCTTTCTTGCTCCTTCCCACTTTCTGAATCTTTGTTTGGACAAATGTCCTTCAGGTCTCATTTTAAACATTGCCCCAGGGTATATTCCTTACTGGGGTCTGGTTCACTTCTCAGGTTTGTCTATTGTTGGGCTGAGTGTTTACCGCCAGGGTGGTTTCAGGTTGGGGTGTAAAGGGTGTTAAAAGGTCACAGTATTTAGAATTCCACAATGCTCTCTCACACCAGTAAGTTTGGTCCTTTTGGGGATTTTGAATCTTGTTCTACATTTTCCTCTGTCACTCTCCAGGACCTTCTATTGGGATGCCAGTTAGAATGACCACTAGTGGTGGCCAGGCGCCATCTGCTTATTCTGGGCTTAGTCTAGTTAGTTGTGGTTCGCTTGGTTCATTAGTCCT
>NW_022103911.1:1965449-1977349 GCF_000313985.2 Echinops telfairi | reverse complement strand
GCAAAAACCGCGATAGAGTGAAGCCGCGGAAGTCAAAGCGCGAAGTGGCGAGGGTTCACTGTATTTGATTTCTTAACTGCTTTTCAATGAGCATTAATCTTGTATCCAAGTAAAATTATATTATGTTTCCATGCATCATGATGTTATCTATTGGTTCAGTTGTGAAGATTTTTGTTTTCTTTACATTGAGTTGCAAATCATACTGAAGGCTGATTTTCTTGATCTTCATTAGCAGGTGCTTCAAGTTTTCTTTGCTTTCAGTAAGCAAGGTAGTGTCAAGTATATGTGCTGTCCTGTGCATATTGCAGGTTGGTCATAAGTCTTCCTCCTATCTTGATGCCATATTCTCTTTTATCATACATAAATATGTTTTTATTTGATGCCATTGAGTCCAATCGGCTCTTAGCAGTCCTATGTACTTCAGGACAAAAATGTTTCTCAGTCCTATATCATCCTCATAATTATTCCTAAGTGTGAGCCCATTGTTCCAGTCATTATATCATCCAATTCATTGAATGTCTTCATATATTATCTTTAATACTCTGAGGTTCAATTTTAGTTAAGTTTATTTTTCAATTTAAATAGTTTTATTGACATATAATTTACACATCATACAGTTCAATACCTTAAACATATTAAAAAGAATTATGTAATCACCACATGACCAATTTTAGAATATTTTCTTCTTTTATGTACTTATTATTACTAGCTCCCCACTCCCCACCCCACCCCCACCCCTTCCAAATTCACCTGGTATAAACTATTAATCCAGTCACCATGTTTATAGATTTACCTATTCTGGATGTTGTGTAATGAAAAATATACAAAGCAAAAACAAAACAACAATAACAAAAGAGAAAATTCAATTGCAAATATAACAGAAAATAATAAAAACAAAAATAAATTTAAATAGAGATCAATGGTAGATCAAATCATAAGCTGTTAAATTTCAACCTAAATACATCTGCATTAGTCTATCTCCAATCCACCTTGTCTGATAGCAAGATATTTACATCCCTGGTAAATAATCAAATGGAATTCACTGAAAGTTTAATTTATGAGCGAACCAGGCAAATGGATTTTTGGATTTCATTGTTATCCGTAGCCTCTGCAAACCAGGTGATTAGAATTTAAGCTCCAATGCCATTGCCTCTCCCACTCTTGGATTTCATTATTTATAATCTTTGGGTTATGCAGCCCAGGTTCTTCAGGTGGATTTAACTAACTTAGATGGCTGCTTATTTGAGGATAAGCCTTCAAGGCTCCAGATGCTATTTCTTCTGATAACATGGCACCACCTACCTTCCTCACCACACTTTACTATAACACTCATAACTTCAACTATCTCTTCATGAGTACAATACTGAGTAGCTCAGTATTTCACATAGTCAAGCTTCTAGAATTATTTGCTCAGATTCAATACAAAATAAATGAGTATAATGATAGGACACAACCATGACATATACCTTTTATAATGATAAACCATGCAGTATTTTCTTGTCCTGTTCAAACAGCAGCCTCCTGAACTGTGTACAGTTTCCACAAGAGCATAATGAATACATTCCCATTCTTCTTAATGTTATCCATAGTTTGTTAAGATGTACTCAGTCAAATGCCTTTGCATAGTCAATACAACAGAAGTATCCATCATTCTGGTGCTCTGCTGTCAACCAAGATCCATCAGAGGTTAGCAATGATATCTCTTATTCCAAATCCTCTTCTTAACCTGGTTTGAATTTCTGGAAGCTACCTACTTCAGTCCATTTTAAATAATATTCAACAAAATATTAGTTGCATATGATATTAGTTATCACTCGCTGCTATAGAGTTGATTCTGACTCATAACAACCCTATAAGACAGGGTGGAACTGCTCCTGTGGGTTTCTGAGACTTTTGAGTCATTCTTTACTGGAATAGAAAGTCTTGTTTTCCTTCTGAGGAGAATTACTGATTCTGTGGTTATCAGCCCAAGGTATAACCGCTATGCCACAAGGTCTCCTGATATTAACAATATTGTTGGATTATTTTGTATTCTATTGGGCCACCTTTCTTTGGAATGGTCAAAAATATGGAGTGCTTGCAGTTGGTTGGACAGACTATTGGCTTTCAAATATCTCGACATCAATTACTGAGCTTGTTCAATGTTTCATGGGCTTGTTTAAATATTTCATTTGGTATTCTGTCAACCCCTTGAGCCTTCTTCTTCACTCGTACCTTCAGTGCAGTTTGGGCTCATTCTTTAGATAACTCATGTGCTTGATCATGTGCTACCTCTTGAAATGGAGGAATGTTGAGTGATTCTTTTGTACACTGTGCATTCCTTTAGATGTTTCCTGCAGCAGTCAATATATATATGTGTGTTACTCTGCGTTGACTAGAGAAACAAATCCAAAGGCCTTCATATATGTACAAGAGCTTTATATCAAAGAGAAATTAATAAAACATACCAGCCCAGTCCAGATCAAGCCCATATGTCTGATATGAGCCCCAAAGTCCAATTCTAGTCCATAAATCCCTCTTCAGACTCACACAGCACATGCAATGATGAAAATGCCGGAAGATCATAGGCCAATGGATGCAACGTCTTGTGGATCCAATGGCAGTAGAACCATCTCTAGGACTCTCGCAGGTCTCAGTGTGGCTCCATGTGGCTTGTCAACAGGAAGGGGAAAGCAGAGAGACTGTGTGTGACTTGCTTACAGGAAGAAGGAGGGAGGCCTTCCTCAGAAAGCCAGTCCCTCCGTCACCCTCCAATCAAGCCGCAACCTGATTGACATGCTAAACTCTGCCCTACAGGAGCCACGTTGGCACACCAAAAAAAATGTATATTTCCTTAGTTATTCAATATTATAAGTTGAGGCTTCAATTATTTCTTCATTTCTTTCAGCTTGAGGTTTGGTGAGCCTATTCTTCTTGGCTTTCCACCCCCAGGTCTGTGCATATTTCATTTTAATATTCTAATTTTTCTTAAGCTGCCTTTTAAAATGTTCTGTTCAGCTCTTTTATTTAATATTTCTTCCATTTGTTCTATAATGCCACCATTTTTCTGTCAGTTGGTTTTACAGTTGTTTTATAGAAATGACTTCTGTGTTACTGTGATGTTAGATGTTATGATGATGGTATGTCAACAGCCAGCTGGGTCACCCAACATGGAAATTTTAGTGGATCGTCCAGAACAAAAACAGACAAAAGAGACAGACTCAGCTGCCCACTTCAAAGGAAGCAACCATTGAACCTTATATATCACTTCAAAATAGTGTCAGATGCTGAAGGCCTAATGATGGCAGCAGATTACTGGAGAGAGTGCCGGAAAACGGAGCCCTTTGGTCTGAGCACACTTGCAATGTGACCGAGGAGGAGTTGCTTTCTCAGAGTGGAGTTGATCATGGTGGCAGGAATGGAGTCAAGCCTGTGGCAGCTGAGGCTCTGGGATCCTCCTTTGCAGCTGGAGCATGGCTCCAGGTAGGGAGAAATAAGCTGAAGAAATCTGCTAATAATCAGAACTTGGAATGTGTTTAGTATGAATTTAGGAAAATTGGAAGTAGTCAAAATAAAATGGAATGCAGAAATATCAATATCCTAGGCATGAGTGAGATTAAATGAAGCATTACAAATTTTGCAAGACCAATCATTTTTTCAACAACAGAAAAGTAACTATACACATGGACTTTTCTAGATGGAATACGCAGAAATCAAATTGACTATATCTCAGGCAAGACACAATGGAGAAGCTCAGTATTATAAACAGCTAAAACCAGGTCAGGGGCTGACTGTGGAACAAACCACCAATGGCTCATAGGCAAGTTCAGGATAAAGCTGAAAAAATTGCAGCTAGTCCACAGGAGTCAAAACACGACCTTGAGTCTGTCCCACCTGAACTCTGAGAACTTCCCCAGAACAGATCGGGTGTGTTGAACACTGATGACAGAACCCTGAGGAGCCGCAGAAGAACAACATTCGTGAAGAAAATAAAAGGTAGTTAAAAAGACAAGAAAGAACGAAAAGGCGAAAATGAATATTGAAATAGACTCTGAAATGTGTTTTTATCATCAAGGAGATAAGCAAATGAAAGAAATGAAGTCAAAGCTCTAAATAGAACATTTCAAAGGGCATCTCCAGAAGACAAAGGCAAATATTGTATTTAAATATGCAAAGACCTACAGTTAGAAAACCAAAAAAAAAAAGGAAAAGTTTGTTCAACATATCTTAAACTGAAAGAACTCAAGCCTCAATTTGCAATATACAAAGATTCCATGGGAAAAATATGGAATGATACAGGAAGCATCATAAGAATAACAGTCATTGTACCAAAAAGACCTAGTCGACCTACAATCGACCATTTTAAGAAGTAGCATGGGACGAACCAATGGTGGTAGGGAAGAGATCCAAGCTGTCTGCACTGATAGCATTTGCCAAAAAATAAGGCTCCAGGAATTGATAGAACACCAGTTGAAATGTTTCATAAAACTGACTACTAACTGGAATCACTCACTATTCTATGGCAGAAAATGTGGAAGACAGCTGTTTGGCCAACTGACTGGAAGAGATCCATATTTGTACCAATTCCAAAGAAAGGTGATGCAACAGCATCCTCAAATTATAGAACAATGTCATCCATACCCCATACAAGTAAAATTTTGCTGAAGATAATCCAATGACAGCTGCAGTCGCACATTGATAGAGAGCTGTCAGAGGGTCAGGCTCCATTCAGAAGAGGACATGGAACAATTGAACCTTATATATCACTTCAAAATAGTGTCAGATGCTGAAGGCCTAATGATGGCCTAATGATATCATTGCTGGTGTCCGACGAATCTTAGCTGGAAGCAGAGAATACCAAAATGATGTATACTTGTGTTTTATTGACCTAAACCAAGGTTTCAACTGTGTGGATCATAACAAACCTTGGGTAACCTTGAGAAAAACTAGAATTCCAAAACATTTCATTGTGTTCATGCCGAACTTGCACCTGGGTCATGAGGCAGTTGTGTGGGTGAAACAAGGAAATTCCACATGGTTAAAACCAGGAGAGGTGTGCATCTCATACTTATGCAATCTATAAGCTCAGCAAATCTGTATTATCTGAAAAAGAATGTGACATCAGAATTGAAAGAAGACTTATTAACAGCCTGCAATATGTAGGTGACACAACCTTGCTTGCTGAAAATGAGGAGGACTTGAAGCATTTACAAATGAAGATCAAGGCTTACCACCTTCAGTAGGAATTATAAGTCAGTGTGAAGAAAACAAAAATCCTCACAATTGTAATAGTAGGTAACACTGCAATAATTGGATTAAAGACTGAATTTGTCAAGGGTTTCATTTTACTCGGATCCACAATCAATGCTTATGGAAGCAGCACCCAGTAAATCAAGTGATGCATCAGCTCTGGGCAAATTTGCTACATGTGATTGTTTTAAAGTTTTTTAAAGCAAGTATGTTATCGTGAGGACGAAGGTGCACCTGACACAAACCAGGGCATTTTCATTTTCCTCTTATGCATTTGAAAGTTGGACTAGATAGGGAAGGAAGATAGAGGAAAATGATGCATTTGAATTATGGAATTTGCCAGAAGAACAGACAAATGTGTCTTGGAGGCAGTATGGAGGCAAGGACGGCGAGGCTTTTATTTGCATCCTTGGATATGTTGTCAGGACAGACCCCTAAAACTTAGTCACTGGATGTGACCCTGCTGGTTTTTTAAATACCAGTGTCATATCTTCTACCATCACGCCACCCACAGTCCTTCACTGTTTGAAATATCCCATGGTGGAAACGCTTCAGTGGAACTTTTAGACTAAGCCGAAATAGGAAGAAAAACTTGACAACTTCGTCCTAAAAATTAGTAAGTAAAAATCTATGGATTACAACATGTTCTGATCCAATTTTTATGTTAGTAAAAGGGAGCCCTGGTGGTGCTTAAGGGTAAGCATTGGCTACTAACTTCAGGGTCAGAAATTAAAGCCACCTACTTCTGCAAGGTACAAAGCAGAGCACTGTCTGTTCCTACAGGGATTGGCACAGCCTTGGAAGCACTATTCCAGGTGACAATGCATCAAAACTGACCTGATAGCAGTGGTTTTCACGTGTGTTTTGGCACTTTTGTTACGCTTCTTGGAGTATTTGTCATAGTTTACTCCTTTGATAGAAATTAGTTCTGAATATTTTCTAAATGTGGTATAACTATTATCTAAAAAATCCTGCTAAACATAGGGAGTTGAAACAATGATTAAACCAGGATGATGAACAGGTTCATTCTGAATCAGCATCTCCAGTCTAACAAGATCTCTAGGAGGTTCTCATAGGGATCTTGTTAAAATCTGTATGTTGATTCAATATATCTGAGATGGAAAACTCAGTAGAGGGTCAAACTGGAAAGAATTAGTTCTCATAGACTATTATCATGTTTTCCTCTATAAAACAGTGATGCTGCCTATCTGACAAGTAGTTCAGAAACACCTTCCACTAAGTCTAGACCTTAGCTACTTCAAGGATTTCTTCTATCTTATGAAATTTTGATTTCCTGGCTTTGTGACTTGACCCCTGCTCATAAGAAACAAGTCCTTCAGTAAATCGTAGTCTGTGTGAACTGTCTACGCAACGAGGCCCCTGTAGACAGAGATCAATATAACTGAGATAAGGGACAGATGTACTCTCTCACAAATCACTTATTTCAATTAGCCTAAAATGAGCAGGGGAATGGGTGAATGGAGAGGCCATTGCACTATTGTATGATCTTCCTAGGGAAAGTAATGAGTTCATTCTTGGAAGAGGGTAGGTGAACTTAACTTTGGACAAGTCAACTCCTTATTCAGATGCCACTGCATTGTGCATCTCAAAGAACTTCTGACTTGTTCAGAGATGCCTGGCATTCTGGGCATTCGGTAACCCATACTAGAAGAAAAGTTTTAAGCAAGGCAAAAGGCCTCTATGCTACAGGGCAAGTTCAAAGTCGGCAACCATACAAATGTTACTTTCACGCCAGCTTCACAAGTCGACTAGACTGGCCTTCTCTTGTCCTTAGAGAGTAATCAAATGAAAACACACTTGTACACACACACACACACACACACACACCACTCCAGCAAATGGCATCTCTTCCACCTTGTACACCGACTGCCACAGCTGCTGGCCCGACAGGGTATTCAATCACATAAATGTCTTATGTTTGAAGGCCGTTTCCACCTCCAATCATGCAGGTTGTTTTTCAGCACATCTGACAAAACAGGCTGGATCTGCCCAGCTCCCTAGGAGAGGAAGTGCAACAAAAGACATCCAGCTGTGCTGAATTAAAAGGTCCTCATTCATCACCTTCCATCACTCAAGAAAGCAAAAGGAGGGTGATGTTATTTATAAGCTATTTAAGGGTGTGATTATTCACCTGTAATTAAAAGGAATGGTTTGATTTGGCTTACAGCCTGGAGGAGCATGAATGCTTTTATTTTGCCAGGTTATGAATTTTTCCAAGCACTAAATGGATCCTGAGAATGAGGCAATAAGACGGAGGAACTTTGTAAAGTTGAATTTTCCTCAACTTGTAGTCACTTGCTTTAAAAAAAAAAATCAAGTTCATTGTTACTTTATACTTCTGCTTTGGAGAGTTGCTCCAGAGAATAAGAATTGAGTGAAACTTCTCGTTCCTCTACAGGAGTAAGTCAATGGGAAAGACTTTAGATGACCCCAGGAGGGAAACCCCGAGGAAATGCCTTTATTGCAGATGTATAAAGTCACTTTCCTCAGAAGATGACCTATTTTTAAAGAATACTGTGATCTGTCTTCTTCTGTATTCAGTTAAAAGCTGCAATTGGCAGGAATATGAAGGAGAGACCGTCTTTAAATATGTTTTTGTATCTGAAGTCTGGAAGATGGATTCTAGAATGTGCCAAGCAATCCTTACCCAGAATTCTTCTGACACCACCCTTTCTATTCCAGGAGGATTTCAAGGAACTTTTAGGCACATTAAAACACAATGCAAACATAAGTATGACGAGAAAAATGGGAAAACAGACAAAGCATGCCAGGACAAGTAAGATTATGCTCAAGAAATCAAAAGTGTATCACGTTCTTATGAATTTACTAGAGGTGACCCCCAAATGTAGCCTGAGTTTTCAAATAGCCAGTAGAAAGCTAGAGTCTCAGATCAGTTATATCATTTGTAATTCCTGCAAAGTTGAAACAAGGAAAGCACATATATCTCTCAGATACTTTAATTACCATGATCCCAAAGAGCTAGGTTTGGGTGAAATAAAACAAACCAAAATAATGACAATAAAAATGATATTCCATCTGCTTTCTTTTCAATTGAGCTTTTCATCTGTTTTACTTTGCTATTACTGTTCTTTTTTTAAATGTTTTTGCACAGAAAATCCAGGATATGTAAATCTATAGAGACAGTAACTGGATTAATTAATAATTCCTTGGGTTCAGAGCAGGGGGATGTTGGGAAGAAATGAGGGCTCAGAATGATAAATACAAGAATAAAGAAAATGGTGTAAAACTGACTATGGTGATGATTGTACAACTCTTCTTGATGTGATTGAGCTATTGAATTGTGTGATATGTGAATTATTTGTCAATAAAGTTTTTTTAAATCAATATTCAAAAATTATGTGCTGGCAAAGATTTCAGCAACAATGATTACTTTTCCTGTTTTCATAGGATTCATATATTTTCTGACACCAGTAAGGAGGGAAACAAAACACAACGAACCCTCAGGGCACCGTGCATTATTGTTGGAGACTGGTAGAGTGTATCTGTCTTTGACACCGCCCTTGGTCAGCAGAAACATGCTCCTGGTGGGCAGTATCTATGTAGGGATTGGGAGCCTGGTGATTTGGGGTTTTCGCCACAGTGCACTGCACTGAGCCTAGGGAGGGAAAGGAAAGGGGCCATTGAAATTTAAGCTGCTTGGATGCCTATATAATATGTATTTGATATTTTGAAAACACTTTACACTTGCCAGTAAGTAAATCCAGATGGTATTCAAATAAGTTGAGCCAATATTATTATCCTGACTTGTTGATGAGACGAGCCAGGCCCTGATTGATTTGCCCAAGGCCTTTCAATTGCTAAGAAGCCACTATACAATGTTTTTGGTACCACTTCCTGTGCATCCAGTGGGCAAAGAGAGTCCTGGAAGAAACTACCGGTTTTCATATTTCCTGTCCTTGGCTCAGCCCAGCAGGTCACAGAAGTTTCTAAACAAAGGAGAAAATATCTATTCTCTAAACCTCATGATTTCCCTCTGCAGTCATTTTTTTTACAAAGCACTTGATGGTTCTTTTTCAGATTCACTGCCTATTTTCCACTAGGCCATGTTTATTCATCTGAGGTTCTTTTCCTGAGCAGTTATGCAGCACACTTTTCCTCTAATCCCTTATTAAAACGAGAGCTATTTAAAACTCTGAGGTCCAGAGAAATCAAAGGTTATCTTTCTTTCTACTCAATATGTTAGTAGAAATGTATATGTTCTATATTTTGCATATGTTCTAAGTTTGCAGGCATATATCCTCATTTCTAGGCAATGCTAAAATTAGTGTTAATGAATTTTACCATCTTCAGAATGGGTATTGTTCATTTTTTCCCAGAAGCAAGTTTTCCTCTTTCCTGGTGAGGAAAATCAATTGATTTGACAGTTTATTTTAAAAAGAAAAACAAAACAAAACTTCAGTCCCTCTCAAATTTACTAAATCAGACTCTTTAATAATGATCTAGACAAGTGTATAAGAAATTACATCAGAAAAAGCTGACTACCATCCAACTTCAACCACTCCTGCTGTTTAATAGCTCTGTAACCTTGGGCAAGTAGCTTACACTCTCTGGGTCTATCTTTCTTTGTATGTAAAATAAGGATCCAGCTCCTTGAACCCCACTGCTTTCATGTAGATTCCAAATGTAGTGACCCTGTAGGATAGAGTGGAAGTTCTTCATCACATTTCCAACACTGTAAATCTTTATAGGAGTAGTTTGCCTCATTTTTATCCCACTGAGCTGCCAAAGGGTTCAGACCACTGACCTCCTGTCAACAGTTCAATGCTTAATCCGCTGTGCTACCAAATTTCCTCTAGCTCCCTTAAACACACACACACACACACACACACACACACACACACACACTGCAGTGAATCTCTTCTGACTCATAGCAACCCTATAGCATGGACAAAACTACCCTCTTAGTTTGCCAAGGCTTTAAGTCTTGATGAACAGCAAACACCACCTTTCTCCCAGAGTGGCTGGTGGGGTTGAACTGCAGACTACCATCTGGGCTCTCTCTTATTAGCCTGAGAATGCGTCCTTGTAGAAAAATTACAACCTTTTGGAGGCCCAAATTTAAAGTCAGGAAAAACCAAAACCTATATTCACTGCCATCGAGTAGATGTGAAGGTCTTGGGTTGTCCTGCCATCAACAAGATGGACAGTTCGAAACCACCAGTGGCTGGGGAAGGGTAGGGGGCCGGGTTTCTAGTCACATCAGAAACTTACTACCCTGCCCTATTCTGCCTTGTCCTATTCTGCCCTGGCCTAAAGGGTCCCTCTGAAAGGCAGGATACTGATGAAAGATTCAGTGAAGGAAGTGAAGTACAAGACAATATTTGAATTCGTGCCTAAAGAACTGTGATTGACCTTGAGAAGAATTTACTTTGCCAAGTCCTAGCTAGTCAACATGAGTTGGAATCAACTCAAGAGCAATGGATGTGTTTCAGTGTTTGCTTTAGCTTCCAAACAGACTTACTCAAGCTCTAAAGTTGTTGAGAAGACTTTAGTTTTTATACCAAGAATTGATTTTAAGACTAACAATATAGACAGCAATGTTGCTAGCAAGCAGCGATCCTCAGCAATTATACTAGAAGAAGTTAATCCTGAGTTCTGTTAACAGGTGGTCACTCAAGTTTTGAGCCTTTCCTTTCTCAGTTTTTGTCCTGCTCCCAGGGAAGAATTCAGACCAAGGAAAGCATTCACGCTCGAGTCGGTTAAAAGGCTTGAATTGAACTAGTTTATGAAGGAGATCTTTTGGCATGGGTTATCAAAGTGCCCCCAGGTAATATGTAGAATGAACAACTTGGTTCTTAATCTGCTAACGGTAGACCCGACCACTTGTGTGTCCGTTTGTCTTACTGTGGGGGTTTGTGTGTTGTTATGGTTCTAGAAGCTATATCACTGGCATTTCAAATGCCAGCAAGTTGACCCAAAGTGAACAGGAAATAGTCACAGAAGCTGGATTATATGAAGAAGAATGCAACATGGGACTAGAGGAAAATGTATTAACAAGCTGCAATATGACTCAACCTTGTTTGCTGAAATCGAGAAGGACTTGCAACCTTTACTGATAAGGACCAAGGATTGTAGCCTTCAGTATGGATTACAACCCAGCTTAAAGAAAGACCAAAATCCTCACAACAGGACACAGGTAACGTCATGATCCATAGAGAAAAAATTGAAGTTGTCAAGGATTTTGTCTTGCTTAGATTCACAGTTAATGCTCATGGAAACAGCAGTCAAGAGATCAAAAGATGTGTTGCCCTGGGGAAATCTGCTGTACAAAACTTCCTTAAACTATTGAAAAGCAAGGACTAAGATGTACCTGACTCAAGCCACGGTATTTTCAGTTGCCTCCTATGCATGTGAAAGTTGGACACTGAATAAGGAAGACCAAAAAAGAATCAATAAATTTAAGCTATGGTGTTTGCAAAGAATATTGAATGTACTGTGAGCTGCCAAAAGGGCAAACAACTCTGTCTTGGAAGAAAGCCAGAGTGCTCCTTAGAGGCAAGGACGACCAGACTTGATCATATTTACTTTGTGGTCAGGAGAGACCAGTCCCTGGAGAAGGATCTCATATTTGGCAGAGTTAAAGGGCAGTCCAAAAGAGGAAGGGCCCCTGAAGAGCTGGGTGGACACAG
>NW_022103911.1:1963011-1964843 GCF_000313985.2 Echinops telfairi | reverse complement strand
TGGGTGCTGGAGAAGCCGTGGGGAGACCCCTGTCAGCACTGAGATGCTTACACATTTACTGACTTGGCTTTCCTCCTGCAGTCGGCATCATAGTGTGTGCTTTGTGACGTGGAGGAGGACTTTGTGGATTGGTGTTGGACATATGGGTTAATGGGTTACAATGTTGGACTTGTGGGTGTGCGCAGCATTGGGTTGGGATGTTTTCTTGATGCACACTAATCTTTACATAAAACTCTCTCTTATACATGAGTTGCTGTGGATTTGTTTCTCTAAAGTACCCACACTAACACAGGTAGGGTGAATACCCTGTCTTTCCCTCCCCACACTCTTTCACAAATGCCATCTCTTCTACCAATAAGGAAATATGTCTCATCTGACCTTTACTTTCCATGGTACTGGGCACACATGGGGGAAGTATATCTCCACTTTCCTTTTGTCTTAGTATTCCTTACTTGTCCACCTCCTTTCCATTTCAATAGTTCTAACCAAACAAAATATATGAATTCAATCTACAATAGTCAAATTATAAATAAACCTCTCCATCATTTTATATATTTTGTATGCTATTCGTGCTTCTAGTGTGTATGTGCTTCAATTTTAAATCCAGATCTATGTTGGTAATGGTGTGACTTTAAGAAATCTTTTAAGTAACTCATGTAAGTAAATTACTAAAGTACAGAAAACGGAATCCATTTATTTCATCTGAGAACAGTTTTCTACTCAAATGAATTGAAAACCTCAGCAGGCATAGAATGCTCAAGAAGACAAAGCGCAGGGGCTTGATCTCGGCTAAAGAGTGGAAACGCTGAGACAATATGTCAAAATGAAGAACAGAATGAACATACGGAAATACATTTCTTAATTAGTTCACCCAAACTGTTTGCTAAAAAGCTGGATGGCACAGGTCATTAGTGTCTTTTGGCTTTCGACTGGAATAGCACAACCATTGTTGACACCCTTCAAAGCTACGCCACCGAAAAGCCCTCCCCACAGAGGAGGAACAAAGCTTTAAAGTTCTTTTGTTCTTCTGAAATGCCTCAAAATTCATTGAGTTGTCCTTTTTCACCCTAAGGGACTTTGGGACGTAATTAAATTCGTGTTTGGAGACAAGGAATACATACTAGTCCCTCACAAAAGAAACAAAGTCACTTCCACACTCGCCTCTAAACTGCAACATGCAAGTCATATATTTAAACAACAATGTAATTATGGGTTTCTTTCCAAATAAAAGAGCCAAATAAATATACATTTTTAAAAATCTATCTATAACCTTTTCTTTCTGTTGTATACTTGGCTCACCAATTCTGATTATTTTATTTCAAGAAATAAGTCAGTTGATATTTTCACAAAATCATTAACATTTTAGGAGGGATAAAGTTAAGTACAAAAGGAAAAAAAATGACATCCAGAGATTTACGTTTACATTGTCATGAAAGCACCCTCTTCCTTTGGATGTACTCTGGGGAACCTCTATATTTTGTGTCTAAATTCTCTAAAATGGGCAAAACCATACTAAGATAAAAAAAAATCCCCTTCCTGTTATTTAGTTAATACAATCTGTTAAAAAAATTAAATCTTCTTTAAGAAAGGTCATACTTTGTGTCTTAAAAAAATCCCATAGGGTATGCACCCCCATGTTCATTGCAGCACAAAAGCAAGAAGCCAGAAACAACACAAATGTCTATCAGTAGAAGAATGAATGAAGAGCCTATGGGGCACACATACAATGGAGTACTATGTGTAAAATACAGCGATGAAACCATGAACCACCTCATGACATGGAGGAGCCTGGAAAGCAGTGTGCTGGGTGAAGTTAGTCAATCATGAAAGGA
>NW_022103911.1:1960937-1962417 GCF_000313985.2 Echinops telfairi | reverse complement strand
GGGGCTTAAGTGGAGAGGAAATGTTTTGAGAATGATGAGGGCAATGAATGTACAAATGTGCTTTACACACTTGATGTGTGTATGGATTGTGATAAGAGTTGTATGAGCCCCTAATAAAATGATTAAAAAAAAAAACATTAAGAGGAAGGCAGGGCCCTGCCCCCAGGGCATGTAAGCTTTTAATCTGGTCTCCCAAGCAATGAGATAGAGACACTCCTAGCATCCAGGAAGCATATATCGCCCCACTCTATATAAATACATTATAGAACACACATTCCCACAGGAGACTGTACTTCAGCTGAGGGCCACTTTTTCAAAGGTGGGAGAGGGAGAAGAACATACAACATTATACTAAGATCATCCCATACCAACAGACATCCCTCCCAGAGTGAAAAGGTAACTGTACTGGAAATTTAAGTCAAAATGCGGGAGGAGAGAAGGCAATTATTTTTCTGTTTGTAGAAAATGTGGGGGAACAACTTCCCATTGGGGAAAAAGATTTTTTTAACTTAATAATACTTACATAGAATTCAAGGGAAGTATACTCCTAGTACTATGAACAGCATTCATGAAGAAAATGAAGGGTCATTAAAAAATACAAGAAAGAAAGAAAATATCAACATAGATAGCAGAAAAGACTGAAACCTGTCCTTAATTATAGCGTAGCTAAAGTAAATGGAAAAAATGATGAAATCAATATCTTAATAGAAATTTTCAAAGCGCAGCTGGAAAAGACAAAGTCAAATGCTAACATGAGATGTGCAAAGATCTAGAGTAAGAAAATAAAACAGGAAGAACATACTCAGCATAACTTAAACTGAAAGAAGTTAAAAAAAATCAAGTCTCGATTTGGAACATTGAAAGATTCTATCGGCAAAATTATTCAGGCAGCGAAGATGGAAAGAATACACAGTCACTGTACCAAACAGAACTGGTCAACATTCCATCATTTCAGGAGGTAACATATGAACAAGAACCAATGGTGTTAAGGAAAAAGTCCAAGCTGTACTGATAGCAATAGCCGAAAACAAGACTCCGGGCGTTGATGGAATACCAATTGGATTGTTTCATCAAACTGATGTAGCACTGGAAGCACTCACCAGTGCCAGGAAATGTGGAAGATGGCTACTTGACCAACTGACTGGAAAAGATCCATATTTGTACCCAGTCCAAAGAAACGTGTCCCACCAGAATTCTCAAATTACAAAATAATATCCCTGATATCACATGCCAGAAAAATTGTATTGAACGTTATCCAACAACAGTTGCAGCAGTACATTGACAGGGAGCTGTCAGAGGTCCAGGCCACATCCTGAAGAGGACATAGGACCATTGCTTATGTCAGATGGATCATGACTTAGGCCAAGAATGCCAGTGTCCCTCCAGATGTGGAATCCTGCTGTGGAGCAATTGAACCAAAATAACCACCTCAAGCTGAACAGAAAGATAGATATCACAACTGGATTCATTAGAAAACTGA
>NW_022103911.1:1927904-1960837 GCF_000313985.2 Echinops telfairi | reverse complement strand
CAGAGTAACCAGGACTGCATCTAAATGGTTCACTGATTACAAGATTACAAGCTGTTTTATACTTTCATGTTCTCTTACAAATGTTAGCAAACTAGGAGTAATTCATGGAGACAAAAGTTAATAAGTAAATGCAGCAATGGAAAATATTTTACCCCCTGTCTGCCAGGCTCCCTTCCACAAAACAGGGGCTATCTCCTACTGTTTGCAGCTCAAAAGATTCCACAGAGGAGTGGTTAATTAGCATATAAAGACTCCTTTTATTATTTTAAGGTTTACCAAAACTGGCAGACTATTAGAGAGGACAGAGTTCACCTGTATTACAATAGTTTGATTTATGGCTTATGATTGGTAGCCTCCAAACAAAAAAGACATTGACTTGTGTTTTATTGACTGTGGAGTGGCATTTGACTCTGTGGATCTCAAGGAACTATGGATAACGTGGTAAACCATTGGAATTCCACAACAAGTTGATGTGTTCATGCAAAGCCTATACACAGACCAAGAAACAGGTGTCTGAACAGAACACGTGGATATTACATCATTTAAAACCAGTACAGATGTGGGAGAAATGGGACTGTATGAAGAAATATGTGGCATCAGGACTGGAAGAAAGCACACTAACAACCTGCTACATGCAGATGAACCCATCTTGGCTGCTGAAAGTGCAGATCAAAGAACAGCCTTAACTATAGATGAAAACTCAATGCAATGAAAACCCAAATCCTCACACCTGGACCAGTGTACCACATCAGGATAGTAGGAGAAAAGTTTGACGTTATCAAGGATTTAGGCTTACTTCAATCCATGGTCACCGTCTGTGGAAGCAGTCGGCGAGAAATCAAATGATGGATTGCGCTAGGTAAATCTGCTGCCCAAGACTTCTTTAAGGTCTTTTAAAATGTCACTTTGTGAATTCTGAAGCACTTAATCAAGACTTAGTATTTTCAGTTTCCTCCTACGCATGTGGAAGTTGGACAATGACTTAGGAAGATGGGAGACTTAACGTATTTGAATTCTGATGTTGACAAAGAGCGTTAAAAATGAAATGGACTTCCAGAAGAACAAATGACTCCCTCTCTGATAAGTACAGTCAAAATGCTCCTTAGAAGCAAGGACAGCGATACTGTATCTTACATACTTTGGACATGTTTTCAAGAGACCAGTTCTGGAAAAGGAATATCATGCTTGGGAAAGTAAAGGATCAACAAATAAGAAGACGACTCTATAGGAGATGGATTGACACTGCAGATGCAATAATGGGCTCAAACTTAAGCAAAAATTGTGAGGATTTCAGCACAGGGCTGGCAGCCTTTTATTCAGGGAAGACACGAAAGCACCTGACAATACCCACATAGGTTCTATACACCTAACGAAACAAATCAAGAGGTAGCAAAGGAAGATGCTAAATATTACCCCATCATGTAAAATGGAAAGAAATGGCTTGGTGAGGGACAGCGCATAGCAGGTAGCAGGAGAGGGGCTTGTTCCTCTCCATGCCTAGGGGCCCCTACAGGAAGCTGGAAGCCAATACAGTCTAAGGGGCATATGCCAATTCAAGCCTGAGTCAGGTGGGCTTAATTCAGCCAATAGGGTCAACCAGTACCGTCGACCATGCCTTGGGTGGTAAGCCCGAAAGGCCAGAACCACCACCTCTTTTCCTGCTGCTCCTTTGCCTTCCACTTGGCCTTGCGGTGGTCTCTCTCTTTCTCTGGCCTCATGTGGGCATGCGGTTCCATGAGGTTGCCTGGATTCAGTTACTCTAAAGCCTTAAACTGCTTCTGTCCTTTATAAAAACTCACTCAGATCACAAACCAGGCTTTGGCATGAATTCTTTCTCATGAGAATCCAAGAACCGAGGTAGTTCCCATGCGAGAAATCTAACACAAACATTGCTTTGGTTATGGGAAGATTAACCAGAGGAGATTTTGAAATTGTTGCGCAAGCTCACATGGGTCATTTTTCTCTCTCTGTATCTGTTGAAGGGATGAGAAACAAGAGCTCGAATCTCCCATTCTCCAGAATCTGAGCCCAGCTCCATGGAGAAGCAGGGTAGCAGTCGTCCAACAGTTATGTAATCCCCATATATCCCTGAAAGAAGTCAGAGTGGTTTAGGAGACACCTATGGCAACTTCAATAGAAGTCCATGCATAAGACTAGAGATATTAAGGACCTGAGATAAATATTTTAGCCAAATCTTAAGACCTTTAATAACGTGTTTGCTTCTGACAAAATTAATTTTGTAGGTAATATATTTCTGTATTATCCTGAGCTTCTAAAGTATTTAAAGCTAAATATAGTTACATTTTTTTCAATTATGATAGTTTTTTGGGTGCTGCTGTTATTACCAAGTCATCTTAGACACATACAGGCTTCATATACAACAGTACAAAGCTTCGCCCAGTTCTTTGCCAACATTATGATCACTGCTCTGGAACTCCTTGCGGCCATCCCATTGAGCATTGCCCTCAACGTTGCTGATCACTTACCAAATACGGCTTTTTGTAGTAATGGGTCTTTCTTGATGACTCTCCAAAGTGAGCAAGTGAGTACATTCTTTAAATAAAAATATTTAATTTGTAGAATTTATCCTTTCTTTTTATAAAATGTAAGCTATCCAATTTTTAATCCATTATACGAGCAGCTGCACTCTGAGTCATCAACCAGATATAATTCAACCTGATAACAGGATGACATTTCAAGGACAAAGGGTTCTCATAAATACAACAATAACCCACTGGTTTTAGAAAAACACAATTGGCAAAACCTAAAGATGTCTATCTATTTATTTATTCATGTATTTAATTTAGACTCTATTGTCACTAATCGGGAGCCCCAGTAGTGCAGTAGGTGTTGGATTACTAATGGCAAGGTCTGCAGGTGACACCCACCAGCGCTTCTGTGGGAGAAAGAGGACGGTTTCTGGTCCTCTAAAGATTTGCAGCCTTGGAAACTCAAAGGAGCCGTTCTACACCGCTGTGGCCCGTTGCCAGAGTCAGAATGGACTTCATAGGCCGGAGGTTGGTTTGGTTGTCAGTACCCAGTTCAGTGACCCTCACCTCCCATAAAACAAGCAAACCGCTGACCCTGAGTCCATTTCTACTCACGATGACTCGTGTGGCAGAGTAGGCCTACTCTGAACTCAATACTCTCAAGACTGTGAACTTTTCCAATGATTGCCAGACCCTTCTACTGGCCGACCTCTCCTTAGGCTCAATCTGCCAAACGTCCAGTTCGTAGTTGAGCATTTAACTTATTCTAATACACAGGAAATTCCCTAAGTGCAAACAAACAAAAATGAAAAGCAAACCTCAGTGCAATCCAGTAGATTCTGACTCCTAGTGACGCTCATATGACAGATGTTGCCCACAGAGTTTGCAAGAGTAGAAATCTTTGTGAAAACAGTCTGCCATAGCTTTCTCCTGCAAAGCAACTGGTGGGTCCAAACCTCCAACCAAGTGCTTTAACTACTGCACCACCAGGACTCCAGTGAACTCTCTAAATGAAGAGAAAGAGGGAGAAGGAGATGATCATTAGAGGTGAGTTGAAAGTCAAAGCAGTTTTACAAGTGCTTTTCTCAGTATAGTTCTTTTGAGAATAAAAACAAAAGTACAAGTCAAAAATGCAAAGCCCTCTTTCATTGGAGGTCACAGATAAGTATTACACGGATTATTAAATTCATTCATTTCTGAGAATGGCGAAGGGTGAGTTTCCTTGTCATTAGTGATAAAAATAGAGAGTAATATATTTAAGTGCATTGTATCAGTCATTTGTCAGTGTGGATAATAATATTTAGTCTTTCCAGAGGGCTTCACAATTTGATCCACTGACAGCGCCATTTTCTTCATTTCCTGACCAGCAGCATTGTCAGATTACTGGGCATGGCAGACAGCTGGTGCTTTTAACCCAGCAGATGGTTTTGTGTCTGAGCTGTAATCATCCTACAGGCAGAATCCAAGATGTTGTTTTTCTCGCACCCTTCGCCCATATGCTGACTTCTTCCCAAAGACGAAGGGAGTGTGCACATAAACACAGCACAGGGGGTAGGGGGGTTTAATCAAGGCAGTCCCCAGTGTACAAAGAGCTCAGCACTTTCCCAGTAGAGCAGGATTGCAAAACATCCACCGAGGTCATTTGAAATGGTTCCTACATATTAAGCCTGGTTGGGGTCAGTACAATGTTTGTCAAAAGCGGAGTAACATATGGTTCGCCTTTAAAGGAAAAGGTAATTTATGCTCCCTCTTCCCTGATGTTGATTAAAACTATTTTGGCTCTGTTGTTGATGTGGTTGCCCATTGGGTGGTTTCCAACTCGTCGTGACCCGACATGACAGAAAGGAATTGCCCCGTAGCATTCGCTAGGCTGTCATTTTTATGAGAAAGGATCATTGGCTCTGTAATGGTCAAACATTCAGCTGTGAACCAGAAGTTTGGCACACAAGACACTCTGGGAAATAAAGATGCGGCAATCTGTTTCGGTAAAGATACACAGTCTTGAAATTATACACTATCCCATAGAGCCACAGTGAATTGAAATCAACTCCATGACAATGAGTTTGGATTCTTGGTTAATTCAGATGGGAATCGATTGCTAGGCATTTCTCGTTGAAATTAATATTGGATCAGAACTATCCATTGGATACCAAGTGCTTATCATTGTGCCACCAGGAACTCTTATTTTTGCTATTGATTTTTGTCATTAGTGCCATGTGGAGTACAACAAAACACCCAGTCCTAATCATTCTCAGAATCATTTCGATGTTGTGGCCATTGTTTATGCCATCGTGTCCATCCATCTCGTTGACATCTGCCTCCTCTTCACTCACCCTCCACTTTATCATGCACGATGGCCTTCTCAAGAGACAGGTCTCTCTCAACAATAAATCCCAAATAAGTGAGATGAACTCTAGCAATCCTTTCTTCTAATGATCATGGCTCTGCTGCTTCCAACCTAGATTTCTTTGTTCCTGGGCATATTCAGGGTTTCTCACCACCACCATAATTAAATGCACCAGTTCTCCTATCTTCTGAATTCATTGTCCAACTTTCATCATTGAATATGCTACTGCTGAGTCAGGCAGACGTTCATCCTCAAAATGACATCTTCGTTCTTTAGGTCTTTAAAGAGGTCTTGTGCAGCAGATTTGGCCAATGTGATACACCGTTTGATTTCTTGACTACAGCATCCATGGCAATTGATTGTAGACCCAAGTAAAATCAAATCCTTGACAAATTTAATTCCTTCTCCTTTTACCATAGCGTTGCTTATTGGTCCGGTTTTAATATTTTTGTTTATTATGCTATAATCCTCCTTGGAAGCTGCTGTCACCTTCATCAGTGAGTGTGTCAGGTTCTCCATGTGTTCAGCAAATAAGAGCCCATGCACTGGGCTGCTAATCTCAAAACCCACAGTGGGAAACCACCAGCTGCTTCACGGGAGAGAGACAAGGCTTTCTACTCCTGTCAAGCGTCACAGTCTGGGAAACCCACAGGCGGAGTTCCACCCTGTCCAATAGGGTGGCTCTGAGCCGGCATTAACTTGAGGAAAGTAAGTGGGTGAGTGAAGGTTGTATCCATTGAATATTACAGGCTGTTCGTGAGTCTTCCTTCAATCTTGGTGCCACATCCTTGTGTCTGTAGTAAAGTTGTCATCAAAGGTACGCAGCCATAAAGCAAGACATCCACCTTCTGGATCTCTGTCTTCTACAGCGTGGACCTCTGAGAGATCATCTGACACCAAGGTGCCTGAGTCTGGTCATAGCTCCACTCCTCATGGGCTTCATCATTGTAAGCAGAGGACTTAGAGCACCCTAGGCCATCGCAAGTGCTGCGGTTTGAGACGGGCTCCTCAAGCTGGTTCCACTTCGCGGCAACCCCAAGCACACCCAAAGCAAGCATTGCCAGAGCCGGTGTCATCCTTGCACCCATCACTAGGTCTGCGCCTAAGTCCTTTGTCGCAGTCACTCTTCCAAGCCATCGTTTTGAGGCCTTTTCCTCTTGTCATTGATCTCATACTTTACCAAATCGGGTGTTCTTCTCCCGGGGACCGATTCCTCCGGATCATGTCTACGTTAGACAAAGTCTTACCACCCTCGCTCTAAGGAGCTTTCTGGCTGTATTTCTTTCAAGGCAGACTTGTTCCTTCATCTGGCAGCCGATTGAATATCCTTCGGCAGCATCATAATGCCAGTACTTCAATTCTTTAGCCTTTCTAGGCTTTGCATCTATGATAGGGGAACCTACCTCATAGGTTGTGAGATAAATTTAATTAATATACATGCAACAGTGTCGATCACATAGTTAGCATGCAATCGATGGTAGCTATAAGAAGGCTTCAAAAGGTTTTGTGGGAAATTTAATGAAAAGATAAGACTTTTTTTTTTCTGGGAACTTTCTGAAGTCCCTTTGGATTATTGTCACCATTTGTGAAAACAGTGCTAAAAATTATTGTCACCATTTGTGAAAACAGTGCTAAGGCCACGTGTGACCTCCTCTGACTGCACTGCAGATAAAGAAACTCCACCTCTTCAACAGGACCAGGCCAATGGTCACGAAACAGAGGTCAGATAGGCCTCCACCTCCCACCCTTCTTTACCCTATGCTGACACCACATGTCTAAAGGAAGGTAGTTCCTAAAGAAAGATAAGTTCTCAAAAAAAAATAATTATAAAGAAAATTCCCAAAGAAAGAAAAGTCCATTAAAAATGAGAAAGCGCAACCCAGTGGTACAACTTACCTCCCTCAACAATATTAAATATCAAACAAAACCCAATATTAAATAGCATAGAGGTTTGAGGTTTGATTTTAAGATATATACTTAGTTTTAATTTTAAATAATTTATGTCATGACAGCCGCATACTTCTTTTTGGTATTTTCTTTTTAAAGAATGTCTTTGATGGATTGTTATGTTAGATTTTAACAGTATGAAACTATCAAACAGGTTAATATCCGAGACCTTATAAAATTGGGAAAAAGCTAAGGCGTATCTGCTACCTAGATTCCTTTCAAAATGCAAAGTTCTTTGATTCTCCACATCACAAGAAATGGAAATTTGATAGCTTTTATGTGCCCCTAACAAATCAGAAGGACTTTTTATGGGGAGTGAATCAAAGTGTCCCACCTAATACTAAAATTTTAATATATATTTAAAAACTAATACCCTTTTCAGAGTGTAGTATGTTCTTTTATTAAAATGATTTATCCCTGAATGTTTTGTCAGGTATATGCAACAACTGACAATTTCATCCTTATAATGCTCATATTTATAAGCACTGTAGATATTTTTCATTAATAATAAAATGTCATGCACATCATGGACTTTCAAATGGAAGCATTTTGACAATGAAATATTTCTCTAACTACTTAGACACATGTACTGTTTGCATTTGAAAACATTTTTCGTGTTTCCAATTACTCATGTTTACATGTGATTTTAAAAATCATTCTCTAAACAGCAGCCAAGTATGCAAAAATGAAACTGTGTTTAGAAAACAGGCTGCAATAAATGAAAGATGAATTATAAAATTAATCTTTTAAAGAAAATCTTGTTAGGCTAGTGGAATTGATGAATATAAAGTGGGCATATAAATACAAGAAACTTGTTAAATCAGAACTATTCAAACAAAGATGGGAGCAATAGAATTTAGGCTCCTTGATTACTCATGTAATATAGAATACTTTCAAACTACGAATGCTATTAATTCATGGATCTTTCTCCTTCACCCACAGTACAATTAGGTTTTGCTGTGTAACAAACGAACTAAACCTTTAGAATATTCAAGCAGCAACTTGTGGAATGGTTTATCATCTTTAGCTGGTGTGTCAGGTTGGGCTCTGCAGAGACACAAACTCAGTGATGCTTGTATGTGCAGGATACAGGGCTGCTAGGCGTCATCGAGTCAGTCCCAACCCCTATAATTTCTGTGATAGCAATGATATTGCTCTATAATTTGAGCCTTCTGTTGGGTCACCTTTCTTTGGAATGAGTATAAATATGGATCTGTTCCAGTCAGTTGGCCAAATAGTTCTCTTCTGAATTTCCTTGCATAGATGAGTGTTTCCAGTGCTTCACCAGCTTGTGGAATCATTTCAATTGTTATTCCATCAATTCCTGCATCCTTGTTTTTTGGCTAATGCTTTCTGTGAAGGTTAAGCTTCTTCCTGCAGCACCATTGGCTCTTGCTCATATGCTAGCTCCTGAAATGGTTGAATGTTGACAAGTTCTTTTTTGGTACAGTGACCCTGTGTATTCTTTCTGTCTTGCATACAGAAACCAATTTATATCAAGAGATGGCTTTCACAATTGTAGAAATAAGTAAATCTGTTTCAAGTCAAATTTCTCCTGACTTTTGGAAGCTGATAAACAGGAGGCAGGATGATGAAGCAAAGACAACAGGGGACACAGGTTGGTGAATGCTGAGCTCTTAAGTAGGTCGAGCCCCATGCAAGATCCAACCCCAGCAGAGGGCCAACGGCTAGAGTGGGACTCTGCATGGTCTATCTGTCTTATCCAAAGGCCACAGCCAAGTTACTGTCCTCAGAATGGGACCCAGTTGAGAAGCTTGGAGTGTCTAGTTGACATAGTTCCTAGTCCTCACATTTGGTCATCCTGGGTTTTCACATGGTGTAACTTTAAGAAAGATCCTTATAGTGAAAATACTTTTGTTCTTACTTATTATATCAAGGGCCAAAACTGGCCACATGGCTGGTCTGTATTCAAATGGACACAAAGAGTTTCCACCTTTTTATGCTATTTGTTGGCCTGTCAATGTACCTCACACATCGACATGACCACCTGTGGGTCCATGGATCCTTGCATTTTATGGCTATGCTGAACGGGTTTCAGTCTGAGACCTGGTAGGGAACAAAAACAGAGCCCTGAATTAGAGACAGAGGCCAGAATGGTTCCCTTGATTAGGCCTTCTCTCTTAAAGAAATCCTTAAGCTGTTTTAAACAGAACTGGCACAATCTTGTGGACCCCGTGCACCTAACATAATCTAATGGAGACAGAGCATGCCTGACTCACCAGAACCCTTAAAAAGCAGCAAGGCCCACATGGAAGAAGCACACCAACCTGTGTGATCATGAGATGTAGAAGGCACCAGGTATCAGGCATCAAAGAAGAAAAAATCATATCAGTGTTTGCCCACCTTCCCAATTTGATCAATGAAGACAAATGTGTCCATAAGCAAATGTGGTGAAAAAAGCTGATGGTGCCTGGCTACCAAAAGATATAGCATCTGGGGTCTTAAAAGCTCGAAGATAAACAAGCGGCCATCTAGCTCAGAAGCAACAAAACCCACATGGAAGAAGCACACCAGCTTCTGCGTTCACAAGGTGTCGAAGGGATCAGGTATCAGGCATCAAAGAACAAAAATTCATATCATTGAAAATGAGGGGGAGTGCAGAGTGGAGACCCAAAGCACATCTGTAGGCAACTGGACACCCCCTTGCTGAAGGGTCGCAGTGGAAGATGAGCCAGTCAGGCTGCAGGGTAGCAACAATGAAACATACAAGATTCCTCCCCCCACTATCATGATCCCAATTCTACCTTACAAATCTGGCTAGATCAGAGGATGTACACTGGTATAGATAGGAACTGGAAACATAGGGACCCCAGGACAGATGATCCCTTCAGGACCAGTGGTGAGAGTGCTGATACCGGAAGGGTGGAGGGGAGGTAAGGGAAAGGGGGAACCGATTACACGGATCTACATATAACCTCCTCCCTGGGGAATGGACAACAGAAAAGTGGGGGAAGGGAGACGTCAGACAGTGTAAGATATGACAAAATAATGATAATTTATTAATTATCAAGGGTTCATGAGGGAGGGGGAAGTGCGGAGGGAGGGGGGGAAATGAGGACCTGATACCAAGGGCTCAAGTAGAAACAAATGTTTTGAGAATGATGATGGCAACAAATGTACAAATATGCTTGACACGATGTCTGTATGTATGGCTTGTGATAAGAGTTGTACGAGCCCCCAATAAAATGATTTTTAAACAAATAAAAAAGCCAGCAGCACATAGCTTACACAAGGACATTAATATGCCTGGGTTGCTAGATGTGGCTTCCTTCCTCTAAGGAGCCACTAATAAAATTCTCCAGTCTTCCTTCTATTTCTAACCAGAGTAAGTCTTTCATTCAGTAAAGACAAGAACCTAGTTCCAGTAATACAGTGAACTTCCAAACTAAGAGGGACTGGGAAGAAAAGCCAAACAATTGATTTCCAAATTCAGCCAATGAAAACCCTTTGGAGGACAGTGGTACTATGTGGAATCAGTCTTGAGGAGGGTTCTAGACTGAGTCCATTTAGTTCCATTGTACATGGGTTATGATTAGAAGGGAAGACATTAGACAGGAGCTCCAATGGGAAATGAATATGAAGATCCTCAGTGGCTTAGTCCATACAAATCAAATAGCATATTTTCCATGGTGATAATTAAAAACATGTTTAAGAGCATGAGGACACATAACTAGAGACCTGGCATATTCTGAAAAGTACCCTGAAAAAAGAAAATTTGGAGTGAGGTTTGAAAGAGGTGTAAGAAAAGGGTGGAATAGGAAAGGGAATGAATCTTTACTACAATTATAATTTCATATATTATTTCTAGGCTTCGTCATTTGTTGAAGGCTTAGGTTACATCAATTTTTTTCCTCACCATTAAGTATCTAGTGCCTATAAAACACTTGATGTGTGATTGAGCCTCAACAAAGAATTGTAAGACAGTAGATTAACTATTGTATATGTCAGTAAAGCCTAACTTTAAAATTTACATATATATATTTCAGAATTATTCTTTAATGTAAGAATTATTTTTAAGCCATATAGTTGAACGCACTACCATCTGTTGAACAATCCTAGTCTAAATTTTATCAACAGTAAAGTTATAAAATTGTTTTTGATATTTTGGCATTATATGATGCTTGGCAGCTTTTTGTTTTTGTTTTGTTTATCATCTTATTGGGGGATCATACAACTCATCACAATCCATCCATCCATCCATTGTGTCAAGCTCATTTGTACATTTGTTGCCATCATCATTCTCAAAACATTTTCTTTCCACTTGAGCCCTTGGTATCAGCTCATTTTTCCCCTCTCTCCCCACCTCCCACCCCCTCAGGAACCATTGATAATTTATAAATTATTATTATTTTTTCATGTCTTACACTGTCCAACATCTCCCTTCCCCCACTTTTCTGTTGTCTGTTCCCCAGGGAGGGGGTTAAAAGTAGAACCTTGTGATCAGTTTCCCCTTTCTACCCCACCTTCCCTCCACCCTCCTGGTATCTCCACTCTCACCACTGGTTCTGAGGGATTCATCTGTCCTAGATTCCCTGTGTTTCCAGTTCCTATCTGTACCAGTGTACATCCTCTGATCTAACCAGATTTGTAAGGTAGAATTGGGATCATGATAGTGGGGGGAGGAGGGAGGAAGCATTAAAGAACTAGGGGAAAGTTGTATGTTTCATCGTTGCTATACTGCACCCTAACTGGCTCATCTCCTCCCCATCACCCTTCTGTAAGAGGATGTCCAGTTGCCTACATATGGGCTTTGGGTCCCCATTCCGTACTCCCCCTCATTCACAAAGATATGATTTTTTTGTGCTTTGATGCCTGATGCCTGATCCCATTGACACCTCGTGATCCCAAAGGCTGGTGTACTTCTTCTTTGTGGGCTTTGTTGCTTCTCAGTTAGATGGCCACTTGTTTGAATTAAACAGAAAGATCTAGCATAGGAATAATTTCCTGTCAGAATAAGGACATAGTCCTTTAACTTATCTTACTTTACTTAATATTTATAATATTTTAATTTCATTTATATAATTTAAGTAACAGAGGATGTAATTATATATAAAGATAAAATTGCTCAATAATATCAGAAAATGGAGAGCTTATAAAAACTGAAAAATAAAATATAAAACATAGGATAAATAACAAAATAAATAAGTAAATAATATGAGGAGGTAACCCCCCAAAAAAGAGAAAAAAGCTCCACTGGGAGGAGCTTTCATAATAAGCATTTTTCCTGCTAGCCAAGTGTCAACCAACTGCTGTGAGGTCGTGCACCCAGTGGCATTGCCTTGGAAGGTTCTCTCTGGTCACAGTAAATTTTTTCGTTTCACTCAAACATCATTTTTTTTTTTGATGGCCAATGTAAAAGAACAGCATGCTGCTGTGAAATTTTGTTTCCTGCTCACAAAAAATGCTGCAGAAACTTGTGATATTGAATACAGCTTATAAGGACAGCAACATGGGAAAAACTCAAGTGTACAAGTGGTTTTCTTATTTCAAAAAAGGTGAAATGTCAATTGATGACAAACCTCGTTCTGCAAACCTGGCAACTTCCCAAATGAACAAATATGTCAACTTATAGTACATTTAGAGCTCATTCTACCTGGGCAGACTGTTAATCAAGCTATCTATTTAGAGCAGCAGTTCTCAATATGTGGGTCACAACCCCTTTGGGGGTTGAATGACCCTTTCACAAGGGTCACCTAAGACCATCAGAAAACACATAAATATTTCACAATATATAATTACATATTGGTTTGTGTACAATCACTATGCTTTAATTATGTTTACTTATGTTCAGTTTGTAACAATGAAAATACATCCTGCATATCAGATATTTACGTTATGATTCATGACAGTAGCAAAATTACAGTTATGAAGCAGCAATGGAAATAATTTTATGGTTGGAGGTCACCAAAGCATGAGGAACTGTATTAAAGGGTTGCAGCCTATGGAAGGTTGAGAATTACTGATGTAGAGGTTCTGAAAAGATTGCATAACCGTGTGTGGCAAAAGGGAAAAAAAAAAGGCCTGATTTGTGGTAGATAGGGGACTGGTTTGCAACCACGACAATGTACCTGCTCACACAACCATCTGAGTGTGCCAGTTTTGGGCAAAAAACAGCATGCCTCTCTTGTCCCGTGCACCTTATTCACCTAACATTGCTCCATGAGATTCCTTTTTGTTTCTGAGAATGCAGAGGGACCTGAAAGAACAGCAATTGGATGACATAGAAGAGGTTAAGAGAAAAAATGAGGGATGTGCTGTCAGTCATCCAAACGGATGAGTTTGAAAATTGTTTCCAATAATAGGATAGCAGATTTGACAACTGTATTGAGTGTAATGAAGAGTACTTTGAAGGTAATAAGGTTGTTGTGTAAAAACATAATTAAATACATAGCTTTGAAAAAAATGTTGATTGTGGGTGGTTCCCCCTTATATAATAAATATAATGGTAATATTCTCATTCTAATGAATCTGTCCTAAATTTTTGAATTATTTACATATGACCCATTAAAAATTACGCTGAATTTTCAAAACTTGTAACACATGGGGCCAGCTTATGAAGCATCTGGATGGAAATTCCCCAAATAAAAGCATGCACTCCAGCAAGACAATTTCAAAAGATTATAACCCAGAGGCTATGTCCCCCAAGCTGCATGTGTAGCAGGAAGTAGTTTAGCCCCACATGTCATGACAGAATAGCTGATACTCCTCTCAATAGGGCATTTTTAAATCGAAATACTGACGACAAAGCAGTGGATATTTTTAAATATGTTTCAGATTTCAGTCAAATAAAAACAACATTGAGTCAAACATATTTTGAACTTCTTGTACACAAAATAATGTATTTTATTCCCAATAGTTTGTAAGGTTTATAAGGCAAGATTCATTTTATTTAAGAATCTGTCTGACCTAGGACATAAGTAAGTTCAGAACATGTATGTGATGTGATCTTTCTTTCTCAATGCAATTTAAGTGGCATTGGGGCTCAAGAAAGAGACTCTGGAGATTGATTATCTGGGTTTAACCCAGACACCTCTTCACAAAATGTATAGAGTAATGTGAATAGTCCTCCATAAGTTCAAATTAAAAACCAAAAATGTAATGGCAAGAAATAACATAAACAAACAAGAAAAGAATGGGAAAAAATAAGAAAAAGCAATATAGTACCTGTAATACAAATAGTCCAAGGAAGACAAATTTTAAGTCAAACTGTATCCATAATTACATTAAATATAAATGATCTGTATGTTTCAATTAAAAGGCAAAAGTAAATGAAAGTACACACATCATTTAAATATTTTTTTTTATTTTTTACAATGTGTATAAAGTGGAAGAGCAGAAAATGATTAAATTTTTGAAATATTGAAAAATAATAATAATTAGCCAAAATGGCTTGCAAATATCACCTGGTCCCAAATGGATTTTATTTCTATGTGGGAAACTGGACGTAGACAAATTCCCTACGCTAATAGTAAAGCATCTGGGAGGCCAAGACTCGGGAGACGGAGATGATTCCCGTCACATCCTGCTGACTGAAAATGACCCCTACAAACTCCCCCCTTCATAGCGCTACTTTAAAATGCTTCTTACAAGCACATGGCTGCTTACTACTCTCCAGGAGGCTGTCTGTCCTTAAGAGCCATCAAACTCTATTGTCTGTCCCTCTCAAAGCAGTGGACTCCCTTCTGCTACTAATCCCCCACCCCTCGCCCCCCAGGTGAGAGCTCAGAATCATCCAAGGTTAAGCCGCCTGCCTTCTGAACTCTAGTACCTGGACTATATAAGCCTGTTGGAGCACACATTCACTCTCTTCCTTGTGTCTGGCTTCAGGGAAAGCTTATTTCAGTCAAGAGCCATCTGCTGTCTGGAGAGACCAGAGCCTGGAGAAGGACATGGTGTTTGGTAAAGTAGGGGGACAGTGTAAAAGAGGACTGCCATCCACAAGATGCAATGGTAGTGGTTGCATCAATGGGCTCAACCATAAGAACAATTGGGTGAGATGACACGGGACTATGCTTCGTTCTGCCGTACGGTTGCCATGACCCAGAACTGACTCGACGGCACCCAACAACTACGAGTGTTCCACATCCTCTTCTGAATCTGCTGTGAACCTCTGGCAGCTCTCTGTCAATGTCCTGCTCCCACCTTGTTGGAGGATCTTCAGCAGCAATGTACCGATGTTCTATAATTTGAGCATTCTTTTGGGTCACCTTTTTTGGGAATAGATACCAATAGGGATCTTTCCTAGTCAGTGGTTCAAGTAGCTGCCTGCTAATCTTCGTCAGCTTGCTGCAACATTGCAATTGGTATTTCATCATTTTGTGGAGCCTTGTTTTGGGCTAATGCTTTCAGGCAGCTTGAACTTCTTCTTTCAGTACCTTCAGTTCTTGATTAGATGCTACCTCCTGAAATGGTGGGGCGTTGACTAGTTCTTGTTCACCCAGTGACTGTTTATTCTTTTCATCTTCCAGCGGCTTTAGAATCATTTAAATTGGTATTCTGTCAATGGGTGGAGCCTTGCTTTTGGGGAATGTTTGCAGTACATCTTGGATTTCTTTCTTCAATATCATTGGTTACCACCTGCTAACAAGCTACACAATTTACTTACTACTTACAATGCTTATTACTCATAGTTGTTCTCTCCTTGCTACTATATATGTATATATACTCAAGACAGAGATTTTGCTTTCTCTATGATACAGTGTCAGGCTCATGGTAGGTACTCATTAAAGATTTGTTGAATGAATGAATGAATGTGAAAAGCTTACCTTTGTAAGGGAGAGAGATATGATATAGGAACTACTAGTTAGTTTAATTTTATGTTGCAACACACACACAACAACAACAACTACAAAAGAACCTCCTGACTTACTTTGTGTTTTATGGAATTGCAAGAACTTTTGAAAACATACACACAAATATATTCAGAACAAAAGTTTATTAAAAATAAACTACATAAATATTTAATGATGGTTTCAACTGCCCTCAGATACAAAAATGTGTAGGAGAAGGTGAACTATACTTAAGGGCTTATTCTTAGGAAACCGTGATCTATAGTCCTATTTCAGAGTCACACACTATTAGGACAAAAGATGGGGATTCAGGCTGTGTATAAGGAATGACTCTGTAACTAATATGTCAACGATGCATCTCTGAAATGCTATCCCAGGTTTCACAGGATAATTGCTATCTGATAGGTCCTAGATTGGTAGTTGATGAGTGATTGACTCTATTGACATGGTATTTCCAGAGGATTCTCTAGATAATCTTTGTAATTAGTACATTGGAATTGGGTCCTATAACCACTTAATGTTTTTCTTTTTAAAACCAACACACAGGGATGTTTGCATTGGAATTATATCTTTGTCAGTTGCTTGTTTGATTAAAATATAACAACAATCTAGATGTTTTATATACTAATTGCAAAATGAAGTGTAAATATATAAAACAAATGGAAACAGGCCAAACAAAACTGAATTCACTGTCATCAATTCAATTCTGACTCACAGAGACAATATCTTATCATTTTAAACACTTATCTAAATCTTATCACAAGCAGGGACAAATCTCTTAATAATTGATCACATCATTCATAGGGTGTCCAGGGGGACCGAAGCCATCTCCACACAAATGTAGTCACTAAGGTCCCTCTTACCTCCTCTGAGATCCTGCAAAATCTGAGCATCTTAATTTTATTTATTTATTCTGCTTCCAACAGCTGTGACGATGAGAAATGCCATCATGGCTGAATCATAACTTTTCCAGGCAACAAAGGAAAGAATGCAGCATCAATTTGTCTAGAAAACATTTTGTTCTGGGATATGCACTTTATTCAGGCTTCTGGGTAAGGCACTGATACATGCTAAATCAAGGGAAACTAAAATAATGTAAGTGCTCTATAAAGGACTGACAGAAAAATTCATCTTTGTTGAATTCAATACAGCTTTTTAAAAACAAATTCGATATGATTATCTGTCAATAGACTTCGTTGGATTTTTCATTAACTTAAGAATAAAGTGCCCCATGGCCATATTGTTAGGTGCCATGAAGTCAGTTACAACTCAAGGACACTCCCATAATCTGGATTCTCTAGAGAAGCAAAACTAGTGAATGTCTCTATGCATATATACATGCAAACTCACTTCCATTGAGTCGTTTCCAACTCAAAGCAACACTGTGCATGGGGTTCCAGAGGTGTTAAATCTTGAGGTGGTAACTCACTGCCCTTGAGACGATTCTAATCTATAGCAACACTATATGAGATTTCTAAGGTGGTAACATGTTTAGCCTCAGGTTTCTCCTTCAGAGCATATGGTGGGTTTGCACTTCCATTTTAGAGGTTAACTGCCCAACATTTAACCCAGCAGTACCACCAGGGCTCTTTTTAGATATACACAGAGTGGTGCATCTCAAGAATATGGTTCACCCAGTTGGAGCCATGGGCAAGTTCCAAGTCCATGGTCAGATGGCAGGCTGCAGGCTTTTCTTGACTTGCATCATCAGAGGAGCTGGTGATGAACCCAAGAGTGCCAGGAAAACGAACTTCTGACTGCAGAGGCAAGTGTACCTAAGTTCGCCAGGTAAAAGGTCAGGCCTCTGAGGAGTTTGGGGGTTGGCAGCTCAGATGGCAGGTCATTGCCTCAAGTCTCAAGAACCAGAGGTCACCAAGCCAGATATGACATCCAGAGCCACTGAAAAGTTAACAAGACTTTCAACAGTATCTATTTACATTGGAAATAGGCTCCCACCTCCAGAAGACCTTTTAATGGGGAGTTATTAGGCTTTTCCAGCCAAGCACTGATAATCTTGACTTAGCCAAGTTGACACAAAGCCTTAACTATCTCAGCCCCACCCTTGATCAACTTGGGCTTTGTACACATTTCCTTAAAACATATATAATCTCTTAAAAATATGAAATTATAAAATCATGCTTGCACCTAACATAATATAACGAACAAGTACAAACTAAAAACACATCAACAGCATTTACACCTTACATTTTGTAAGTGAACAAAACAAATATATTTTATGCACAAATAATAGAAGGAAATATTCATGAAAATTATAGTCCTCATTTCTGCAACCAATCATGTGGCTGTAGCTGGTATTTAAAAACACTGTCTTTCACCACCCATTCTATATTCCTTTTGCTTTCATCTGCAGATAAGAGTTGTACGCCTAGCATTTCATAACTTATTCTTTCTCATTACCATGGAGTCAAAGCCAATTCATAGTGACCTTTAAGGCAGAGTAGAGCAGTCCCATCGGTTTCTGAGATTGTAACTCTTTACAGGGGTAGAAAGCCCTAGTTGTTTTTCCCCCCTAGGAGCAGATAGTGGTTTTGAACTGCTGACCTTGCAGACTGCAGCCCAACTCAAAACCACTATGTTCTAGTGTCCCTAATAACTCCCACTCATGCTATAAAATATCTCAGGCTGGGTTCTCTGGAGAAGCAAAACCAGTGAGCTTTAGACATCAAGGAAATGGCTAACACAGTTATAGAAGTGGGCAAGTTCTAAGTCCATGGGTCAGATGTAAGGCTAGGTGTTTCTCCTGATTTATATAGTTTCAGAGCTTGATTATCAAAGACATCATCCCAGTTCTAGCTTACAAATCTGGTGAGACCAGAGGATGTACACTGGTACAGACAGGAACTGGAAACACAGGGAATCCAGGACAGATGAACCCCTCAGGACCAGTGGTGAGAGTGGCGATACCAGGAGGGTGGAGGGAAGGTGGGGTAGAAAAGGGAAAAGGATCACAAGGATCTACATATAACCCCCTCCCTGGGGGATGGACAACAGAAAAGTGGGTGAAGGGAGACGTCTGACAGTGTGAGATATGGCAAACTAATAATAATTTATAAATTATCAAGGGTTCATGAGAGAGGGGGAACGGGGAGGGAGGGGAGAAAATGAGGAGCTGATATCAAGGGCTCAAGTAGAAAGCAAATGTTTTGAGAATGATGATGGCAACAAATCTACAAGTGTGCTTGACACAATGGATGGATGGATGGATTGTGATGAGTTGTATGAGCCCCTAATAAAATGATTTTTCTTTTAAAAAGACATCATCTGAGTACAAAGACAAATGAATCCAAGGTTAGCTGGCCAGGCTTAAGGCTACAAATGTGAATGAAATAAAAGTCAGCAGGTCAAATGTGTGGCTACAGAGCTGAATTGATATCCCAAGGTTGGCAGGTAAGGTGGCAAACCACCTGTGACTCCCAGAATTGACATATGGCAGGCCATGAGCTCAAGTCCAATGAACAAGAGGTCAAAAAGTTAAGTGTACGGTTCTAACCCAGCAAAAAGCAAGCAAGCTTTTCCACAGAATTTACTTAGATTGGAAGCAAGCCACAGCCTGGATGAGGTCTCAGAATGGGGGATAAAGTCTTAACTGCCACAACCGGCCCAGGCAAGAGAAAGAAACACTGCCTGGCCATGTACCATCCTCTTTTTTTGAGCTCATTGCTGCAGGCACTGTGTCACAAGTTTTATTTGAGAACTTCCTCTATTATACTGACTCTGTATCAAGCACAATATCCTTCTGTAATAACTCGTCATCACTCCAGATCACATGTCCAGAGTATGTGACACAAAGTCTTATTATCCTTGCTTCTAAGGAGAATTCTGGCTATATTTCTTCTAACACAGGCATGTTTGTTTCTCTGGTAGTGTGTGGAACATTTAATATTCTTCACCAACACCATAATTCAAAATCCATTCTCATATTAAAAAAAAGTGAAAGGTGTATTCTCTAGGATATAAGTTGAAAAAAAACCCACCAAAATAGACATTGGTATTTTAAAATAGATAGTATCTCATTAATAATGTCTAATGAAGAGTTTGGTAGTATCCTGTGTAAACGTCCATGCTGCTAGCCACAGGTTAACAGTTTGAACCCATCAGCCAGTATTTGAAAGAGGACGCCATCTACTTCTTTAAATATTTGTAGTCTCAAAAAGCCTAGGGGGTACTTCTACTTTGTCCTATGGGGTCCCTACGAGTCAAATGGCAGTGGGTTTGGTTTGGGTTTGGCTGAGTAGATCATAGAGGTGTTCAGCAGAGAAAGAAACAGAAGTGGAGTGTCATGGAGGAAATTAATAGAGAAAGTGCTTTTAAAGGTTAAGCAGAGTTTGGAAAGGAAACAGAGAAGGGGAAGATATTTCATGATAAAGTATGGGGATAGGAGCAAAGATAGAATCTGACTGATGTAAAAGCTTTGTGTGTGGATAAGAAAATCATGGACCCTTATCCTGACTGAAACTTTAAGAAACTTCAGCATCATATCAAATGTGTATCATATATCAAATATATATATATATATCCATTTATATATATCTGTATACTTAGTTGTTAGGTGCCTTCAAAGACAGTTCTGATTCATAATAACCTTATGTGTAGCATAACAAACAAAAAAACCTGTGCCATCCTTATAATTGTTGTTATGTGTGTGTGATTGAAAAATAATATTTATCTTCCTGGGCACATGTAGAATAAGCGGTGGGATGCTATACACAAAGTGGATGGTTCTCCAATGGAGAATCTTCTCCCATGAGGATTTACAGACTTAGAAAGGCCATATAGACAGGGTCTTTATAAGTCATGACTCAGTGCCAATAAACTTCCAACTGGTATGCCCAAGTTATGCGTTTACCATACAAATGAGCTAGGACTGTGGTTATGGCTTCCAGGCATGGCTAATCCTGAGAGTAGTTCCCATGGGTTGCATCGATCACAAGGTCTGTTCAGCAAATGAGAATTTCAAAGTTTTCTTTTTTAATTGTCCCTGAAGCTTTATGAGTTATAAAACAAAACAAAACAAAAAACCAGACTTGCCCTGCCTGCCTGGCTAAAGGTCCTCTGAAGGTTTGATATTTCTTTCCAATGAAGCCTTTTGTTCAGACACGCACCGTAAGCACCTGCAGTCTCAGAGTGAAGTGCCATGCCAAGGTTACAGCAGAGACTGCTAGCTGACAACAAAGATGTGTGGTTTCCCTCCCTGGTGTGTAGTTATTGCTGAGATGCAGCTGTCCAGCCAAGAGTTGCGTATCCCAATCCTTGTATCTGTGTGAGGTCCTTCAGCTCAGTTCTGGGGAATGGAAAGTGGGCAGAAGAGATATTTTAAAAATAAAATTCTACCATAAGAATCTCCACTCTTTCAATTGCCTGTCTTGAGGTAGGAGATTGAGGCTGACAATGACCTAGGAAACCAAGTGTTACATAAACCTGGTCCCTGATTGTTACAGAGAGGAGTGCTCCATCATCACGTAGACCGGATGGGAGTGAGCAGTAGATGTCCATTTTGTTTAATCGTCCGAGAATCTCGGTTTATTTGTTTCCACAGTTAACATTACATTGTTAATAAAGGGGTATGAATTTGAGACCAGGCCTTGCCCAGTAGCAGTGATGGCCAAACCACAGAGTATAACTTGACATTTACCATCGCCTCAAGAAAAACAATAGACATGAAGATGTCTCCTTAGGCAGAAAGATGAGAAAATACCAGACTACTGTTTAAGACGTTACCAAGAAGTCTGGTGACTTATCTCCTAAGCTGATCCAAAACTAGAAATCTTGAGGCAAACTACTAACTGTTTGTAAATTTAAGGATTTTCCAGACCAGTGAGGTTGAGATAAGTTTTGAATAAACATCCAAATGTCTGGGTCCTCATTTATAACCCCAAATAAATCTCTAAACCTTCGAGGCCTTTATATTAATCACGGTTATTATTACAGCAGTTATTGGATGAAATCATCTGGAAGTAGAGGAGCATAAAGCAGTAGCTATAAAATTTCTTCACAGAGAAGGAAGTTGTTGGTTCTTCTTCAGGCCACTTTCTCTTGGTAATTATTTCTAAATCATTACCTTATGTCAACCTTCAATACAACAGAAACCCAATCTTGCATGACTCTGAAAGGGACCTAGAGGGGTACCTGTCAAAAGTAATCATTGTGCTTAAGAAAGAGTGACTGTCTGATTCTAGTCAGAGAATACATTTATGTCAAAGGAGGAAGACTAGGAGAATTTAATAGCCTTAGCATCACGACAAAGAATGATTATACAAAGAACGATGAGTGAAAAACCCACTAAAAACATACAGTCCACCTTTCTTAGCAAACTCTTTCTCTAAATGAATGTTCCGTTTAAAAAGTCCATCCACTTGAAAGGAAGGAGTTTACTGTCCTTCTGCTAACTCAGCTTCATGAGCCATTTGCTCGGCTTGTCCTGTGTCTTGATGTCTTACGTTTCCCATAGTTGTCAGCATTTGTTCTCACCTTTCACTCACTTGTTCCTTTTCACACATTGACAGCTTCCTTCATCAAATTTAATGGCCTCCTTTAGAGGAAGGAATAATTGAATAGCCAGATCCCCTTATTTCAATCACCCAAAGGACCCAATTCCTTAGCAGCCTTCCAGACCATTAAACGTGTGTCCCAGGCCTATAAATTGTATACAGGATGGTGATGAAGAAATCACCAGGTGTTCATCATGCTCACAAAACACATGCCCGCACACAGGGGTCACCTTTGACTGAAGCACCCTATCTCCATCCCGCTCTCTCTTTGTTGTCCCCTTACTATTTTAAGACTCGTGCAGTGCTTATTTTGTTGCCATAACTGGGAGTTGTTTTCCTCTGAAGAGCATTCTAAGATGTAATTATACAGCAGTGCTAGACAAAAAGGGAGTTATGTTACCAAAATTCTGTCAAGGTATGCAGGGAGGAACATTTCAAGCTTGAAGCTCCCTGAATTGTCATTTCAATAGTGTTAGAAATGTTCTCATTTCCTGAATACAAAACACAATCAGACCTCTATCACTACATTGAGCAGTGAGTTATTGTTGTATGCTCCTTAATTCTGCTCTGAGCCTCCCAAAGGACTTAGCGACTCCTCCGAGCCTCCTTACCTTCCACTGACCAACTTCACGTAGAATTGCTGCCATTCGTTTCAAGGTTGACTGACTAAAGCACTGTATCTTTTTAGTGATAAAAAAATCACTAAGGGAGCATTTTCCCAATTATTGTCATGGCCAGAACCATAGGAAAATTGCTGATACGTGGATATCACACAGAGATAAATGGGTAAACAGATAAAGCTGCTCATGGCTAGAAGTAATTATCCAGGGATCTCAGGCTGCCCTCAGTCCTGGCTGATGGTCCCTGAATCTGAAAGGCATTGGTGGCTCAGCACAGCTATCACCCTTTCAGCAACATTATCTTAGTACTTCAGTGTGCCTGGCACACTCATTGAAGTAGGAAGTTCAAGGAGGAGCTCAGAAGACCAGCCAGATAAGTGTGTGATAAATGAGATTCAATTCTAGCTTGGGCCTTCTGAAGGACAGACTACTCTCGCATGGATGTCTGTGATAATGGTGTCAGCACTGTGAAACCAGAGGTACTCTGAGTGACCTAAAGATGTTGGCCCATATGAACACATTGGAACCACAATGAATAGAATACATATCCTTGAAGTTTTCATTTGTATGAGCTGTACATGCCGTTTCGTCTTGTCACTTTCTGGAATATACACCAACAGCTGTAATTGACAGACTTCTGCATGTATCATGTTATGCTCAACTATCACTCACTGGACATGAATTTTGTTGAAGGCAGAAGCTAAAGTAGTGGGGTTTGTAGGTTTAGCAAAGCAAATGAAGTGATCTATCAGAATATATGCTCCTTAATATAATTATAAAAATCATATTTTTCATTAAAATACATGAATGCAGAGGATACAAGATCTGGATTGTTGGTTGTACTCCCTAAACTCCCAGCTGACTTACAAAAGAGACGTTAAACATCTGAATACCTTGAAATGCATGTGGAAGAAAAGAAAAGTAAAATGACTTTACTTAAAAATTACCAAATTTGTTCTTTGGTCATTTGAAACTGTGAATATGCTTCCCCAAATCAAGATTAAAGTAAACAAACAAAAGTAACACAAACACTTACTCTTATCTTTCAAATATGCCCTTTGATAATTACTTATTCTTTCCATCTCCCTAAATTATCTGATCTAATTGCCTCCTGTCATTTTCCTCTCCCAATTTCCAAAATCTACAAATTGCAAGCAGATGGTCATGATGACCCAAACCATCCAATGTACAAATCAGGCTGAATGTGTTTGGTTTTAGACCATTTTTTATCACATCTTCCTGGTTGCTCTCTAGTACCATTGTTTTTAAGTTTAGTTTGGCAACTTTGAAGTTTATTCAAAGAGAAATAAGGATGCATTAATAAGAATACATTTCTTCCAGAAACAATAGAAAGAGCCTTCAAAATTTTATGGGAAAAAATCAATACTTTTTCACAGAAGTTCATGAAAAAAATTCAGTATCTTTTGATTTTATTTTTCCACAAAATTTGGTTTTAATTAAAAGATCATTTTATTGGGGGCTTTTACAACTCTTATTACAATTCAAGCACCAATTCTATCAGGCGTATTTGTACATATGTTGTCATCATTCTTGTCTAGACATTTACTTTCTATTGAGCCCTTGGGATCAGCTCCTCTTTTTTCCCTCTCTCCCCTCACCATCGTGACCCCTTGATAAATTATAAATTATTCTTATTTTCATATTACACACCGACCACTGTTGCCCTTTCCCCATGGTTTCTGTTGTTTGTCCCCTTTGAGGGTGTGTGTGTGTGTGTGTGTGTGTGTGTGTATTCATCAATGCAATCGGTTCCCCCTTCCTCCCCACTTTCCCCCCCTTCCCCTTCCCCTCTGGTATCACTATTCCCATTCCTGTTCCTGGACTCTGGGTGCCAATTCACAGACTTTTTGAAACTCCTCATATATTAAAGTTCACATGGAGAATTTGAGAAATAAAGTCACAACTGAGAAAAATCTAAGCAGGATTTTATTTATAGTGATCTGAATGTGTGAATTGGACAACTCAGTTAAAGGTAAAAGAAGAAAATTGAAAGAACAATATAATTTTTCACCATTTGTCCTAAGACGAACCTAAGGAATTTTCTTTCAGACCGTGGCTTGTCTCGGTGTGACTCCCTTAGGAAAACATTATAAGAACCATATTCGTCATCTCTCTAGAACAGGTGTCTCAAGTTCTGGACTGTAGTTCTCTAGGTCATTCAAACACTTAAAAAAGAGTAGTGATTTCATGCTGGTTCATTGATGATCCAGTCACTTTCAAGGACCGTAAGAAAGACCTTCCCTCTAGTTTCCAATCCGGAAAAGAACACTATGGCACTCTGAACTGTGTAGTAGATGAGGATTAATGAGCTCTAACTTCTAACCTCTCCCATATCAAACTAACTTAAGATTTAGATCCTTCTCTAAAGCTCCATTGGCCTAAGATAGCGTGGGAGTACGCCTCACAGTCTCCTTTTATTCACGTTAATTATTCTATCTCACTAGCATGCAGGAGCTGAGAACACCTGAGACTACTCTGTACGTAATTACTTACCTCCAACAAGTCTCCTAATAGGGATGTACTGCCTAGTCGGGACTATAGTCATATACTCAATGTCTCTACTAGCAAAAGGACAGTGAGAGTATGCTCCTTTCACAAGCATGGCATGGCGATGGGGTCAGGGGCAAAAATACCAGCTTTTATCATGAATTTCATACAGAACATTTTAAGTCCTGATGAAATATCTCTTAACTGATCAACAAAATATTTCTTTATCTCAGACAGCTAGTGGTGTTAATATATTATAAACACGTAGGACTCCCAGCTGTCATTAAGGTGGTTTCATCTCATAGTGACCAGATGTGTGTCCCAGTAAAACTGTGCTCCATATGGTTTTCAATGGTTGGTTTCTCATAAGTAGATTACCAGGACTTTCTTGCCCAGCACATCTGGGTGGACTCAAACCTTACTAACCATAGCAGCAAGGTACATGGTCCATTTGTACCACCTGGGAGACTAGTCTTCACCAGATTATAGGAAAAAGTTCTTCTCATCCTTACATGAGAAAACAAAAAGGTAAAAGATAATAAGAATAAGATGGTTCCATAGGCCTGTATGCCATAACTATAAGCCTATAAAACAAAAAGCACTTCACTGCCATCAAGTCAATTCTGACTTACGGCAGCTCTATAGGTCAGACTACAGGGGGTTCCCAGACTGTAACTGCTTACAGGAATAGGAAGCTTCATTTTCCCCCAAAGACCAGCTGGTGGTTTCAAACTGCAAAACAGCTCACCCTTGCTTACCACACAGTCAGTACTTTAAATAAAAAATGCAATAGTTGAATTGAATAAACAAAAATCAGTCATGTGTTTTTCTTCCTGAGTCAACCAGTGCACAGTGGCCCCATACTCCCTTGAAGATGTCTGCATGAATGAGGGGAATTCATAAAGTTTGTGGTAGATAGAACTGAATGACAATGAAATTCCCCATGAATTTTTGAAAAGCTTCTCCCATATCTCTTCTACAAGGATGCCTATGTAAGAATTTGGGCAGGATCCAGAGCTCATGTACGTGGATCTTGCCAGTAAAGAGCAAGCCAGTGGAACAGAAAAAGTAAGAAGCATGACTGGACAGATTTGAAAAATTTCATACTTAATGTGTGTAAATTTAGAAAGTATGGCAGTGAGGGTAACTATAAACCTTTTGCAGCAGTGTGTGTATTAGAATACTGTTGATTGAGCTAGACAAAAATCATCTATTTGTGACTCTGAAAATAAACACACAAACAAGGCACAAATGACAAAAAGAGGGCTGAAGGTAGACCACACAGCTTCTCTAGTGGTTAATTAGAGCTGTTATATGTAACTCTTTCTTTGAATAAGAATAAAAATAAAATAAAATGCAGACGAGGACAATTAAACTAGACAAGAGGAAATTTTAATCAAACAAAATGATGAGCATAACTTTTTTATTAACTAGAGGGACATAAAATGGTAGAACATTTAGAACTTTTTATTGAACCCTAAGAGAAATAATAATGTCTTTAAAAACCTGTAATTGGTTTGTGACCAAAAAAAGTTGTAAGGATGACAGATCTAGATGGAAAGTTATTGATAAGCAATAAAAATAAGACTTAAAAACTGATATAAGAAGAGATGACAAAGATAGAAAAATGAAATGTACAAATTAAAATTTATATGTACACAAAAATTGTTTTGAAAAATTAAATAAAGGAGTGGTGGGAACAATTTTCAAAATACAGAGCAAAAAGACTATTATAAATTTAAAAGTAAAGAAAATATCAAAGCATCCAAGAGAAACAAAATGATGGATTATCCACAAAGAAAAAAATGTAGAATGCCATACATTTTGTCATAGACACCCTGTGAGATAGAGTTATACAAGAGGTGACAGTTCGCCTCAGTAAAGATTTACAGCAATGAGAACTCTAGGGGATAATCAGTCCTATGCTGTCTTAACAGGTCTCTCAGTGGGGAGCAACTCAATGACATACGGAACCTGGCACTATCAGAGGAGGATTGGCTGGACTCCTAACAGCAAAGTCAATGGTTCAAACTCACCAGACTCTCCAAAAGAAAGACAAGGCTTCTGCTTCCATAGCAGCTTAAAACCCCAGAAACCCTCTGAGTCATAGTGGATTAGATGACATTGGTCTGGGTAATATCAAGAGGCAAAAGACTAAGAACTTAGTATTAGGGCAGTAGTATTGTGGGTAAGGCCAGAATTCTTATTATTAATAAATTATATGCGGTAGAAAAACAAGAAATTATCAAATATAAGTGCTTATTTGGTGCCAGATGAAAAATAAATATATAATTTAAAAATGGAAAAAATTAATTGAACAATGTTATCATTTATAATTATTTCTTTAAAAATGTTTAGTCTAAAATATCCAAAGATAAGATAAAGGCCTACAAACTTAGCAGGAAAAAAATAAGACAGAGATAAAAGAGAAGCAAAACGGTGATATATATGTACATAAAGAAAGTTATATCGGGGACTTACAGGAAGATGGAGACAAAGTGGCACATACCAGATGAACTCTGCAGAATTCAGCTCAGGAGAGTTGCTTAGAGGGAAATTCAATGCTATTGGAAAGCACAAGGATCATCGTAAAGATAAGTAGGCACAGACCCAAGGGATCTTGAGGGGTTGGGGGCTTTTGGCTTACCTCAGTGGAAGCCGCTTGGGGCTTGACATTGACCCTGCCACTGTCTCTGCCAGAGTGGGGACCATTTGGAGCCTGTAGAGGGACTTGGTCTCAACACAGCAACATGCAGCTCCACAGGCAGGGATCAGGGTTCAGCTACGTTGTTACTTTTGTTTCCATCTCTTCTCTCTATCCCCCCACAGTCTTGGAGGGCTGTGCAGGGGTTTTTTCTCAACATATCCACAGCTTGCCACCACCGCCTTCTCAGGTGGGGACTAAACCCTTGTAGCTCCACGGGCGGGGATTGGGGATGGGGATTGGGATTCAGCTACATTGTTGCTTTTGTTTCTCTTTCTTCTCTATATCCCCGCACAATCTCAGAGGGCTCGTTTTATTTTTTTCCCCCTCTTTGTCTCTTTCTTGTCTCACACTTCACTGCTGACCTTCAGACCATTCCCCTTACCCTAGGGCATTTACTCCTGCACCACACCCAGCTAGGTGAACTCTAGCCTGTGAAGCTAGCCCGAGGCTGGGGAAAGACCTGCCGACCTCAACCAGGGGATATTCTGCCAAACTTCTTACCGGGGAGTTCCTGCCTGTGTGCCTGGGGGCCTAAGGCAGCTCGGCCAACACTCGTCAACATTCCAAGCTGCTGCAGGAACCTCTGCCAAGCCTCTGCAACACCAAAGCAGGCAACCCACCAGCCTTCTGGGGCACTCCACTGAGAGGGAAGCCACGGGATGTTAAAGTGGTAGGTTAATTCCATAGTGAAATTAGCTGTAGGCAGTTCGAAGAAGCATTCCTACAAGTCTCCCAAAGAGAGACAGTGCTCTTTGACTCCCTGGAAAATGGTACCTGACTCCTCTAAAACAACCCAACGCAAATAGCCATCAGCCCCAACGACCTCAATGAAAAAACAGGAGAAACAATAGGCAATGGCAAATGCCCCGAACATAACTACATGCATAGAAGATGCAGACATTGAGCTCCACAGAAAGAAATTTTCAGAATGCTGCTTATAGTCATACAGGATATGAGGGAAACAATACAGAAAAAGGATGAAATGATAGAGGAGATAAAGGCCATACACCAAAGGGAAATACAGGCACTTAGAGAGGAGATAGATAACAAAAACCAGTAGCAGAAACATGGACCTCGAGAATCGCCTGGAGGAAGCAGAGAACTGCATCAGTGACTTGGAGGACAACCAAGTAGACATTAACAAACATGAACAAAAATCTAATAAGATCATCAGAGAAGCTGAAGAATACCTAAGAGCTATGCCTGATGTTTTAAAGTGGAACAAAATTAGATTATTGGCTTACCGAAGGAAGATACAACTAAGAAGTCATCTGCAACAATTGTGACAGAATTCTTGGAGGAAGACTTCCCAGCTTAATGAATGAAAACCAGACAAACATTCAGGAGGATGAAAGAACACCAGCTAGACTGAATCCCAAGAAGAAGTCACCAAGGCACATAATAGTTAAACTATCCAACTTTGAGGAAAAGGATAAAATCATGGGAGCAGATAGGGAAAAACAAACAATCACATAAAAAGGTTCCCAAATAAGAATATGCTCAGACCTAACAGCAGAAACTATGAAGAGGAAAGAGTGGAATAACATATTCCAAAATTTGAAGGAAAACAATGTAAACCCAAGAATACTCTACCCAGCCAAATGATCAATCAAGATAGATGGAGAAGTAAGAGTCTTCCCAGACAAGGAAAAACTCAAAGAATACACAAGAAGAAACCTATTCCTACAAAAGATCCTTCCAACCCAGTATGGGCGGAAGAACAATACTCACCAAGCATAAATAAGAGACCACCACATAGAACAACCTCACCCAGAGGGCAACAAAGAGAAAACAGACCCCAAGATAGCATTGGATTAAGGATGGAAAGAAGTCAAGAATGATACACACACAAACACACACGCGCGCACACACACGCACACACACACATACATGCACAACACACTAATGAGAAAGGAAAGTAGGAAAACACCCAACACAAAAGGTATAAGATGACATCACAGATCCGCAGATGGAGACATTAACCCTGAATATCAATGGCCTGAACTCAGGCATGAAAAGACTGAGAATAGCAGACTGGCTTAGAAAACACAACCCATCAATCTGCTGCCTACAGGAGACACATCTCAAGGCTACAGACAAAAATAGGAAAGAGCAATTCAAAAAAAAAGCAGGTGCTGCAATCCTAATCTCAGATAAAATTGACCTCGAAGTGCAAACCATAGAAAGAAATAAGGAGGGACACTATATAATGCTTAAGGGAATGGTAGATAAAGAACCATTAAGCATTTTAAACATATATTCCCCAAATGAGAGACCCACTTGATACATCAAGCAAACACTTCAAAAGATGAAAAAAGAAATCACAGCCTCAACAATTATATTGGGGGATTTCAATACACGGCTCTCTGAGAAAGATAGATCACAGGAAATGTAATTCAACAAGGAGGCTAGAGATCTAAACACTACAATTAGACAATTGGACCTGATAGATATTTACAGAGCTTTTCATTCAAACTAAAAAAATTCACATTCTTCTCAAGCCCACATAGCACATATTCAAAGATAAAGCCACATGCTGGGGCATAAGGCTAATCTACATAAATTTAAATACATTGATATCATACAGAACTCTCTCTCTGACCACTGTGCAATAATACTGGAACTCAACAAAAGGAAGACAAAGAAAACAAGAGCAAACAATTGGAGGATGAATAGCTCTCTACTACAAAAGAGAGTGTACTGGCACAGATCAAAGATGAAATTAGGAGATTTCTAGAAACCAACGAGAATGAGCACACGGCGTACTAAAACTTACGGGACACAGCAAAGGCAGTTATCAGAGGAAGCTTCATAGCAATACATGCACACCTGAGAAAGGAAGAGAGACTCATGATTGATATGCTGGCACAACATTTACAACAACTAGAGCAGAGTCAGCAGGACAATCATTCTAATAGCAAAAGAAAAGAAATTATAAAAATCAGGGCTGAGATTCAGGAGCGGGAAAATAAGAAAACTACGGAAAACATTAATGCTGCTAAAAGTTGGTTCTTTGAAAGGATAAACAGAATTGACAGACCACTTGCAAACTTAACAAAAGAAAGGAGGGAACAAATTTCAATAGCAAGAATAAGGGATGAAAGAGGGGACATTACAACAGACCCTAATTAAATCAAAAGGATAATTACACAGTAATATGAAGGATTGTACTCCAATGAATTCAAAAATTTGGAAGACATGGACAAATTCTTGAAAAAACAATCCCTCCCGAGACTATCCTCAATGGACTTCAAGCATCTCAACAGACCTATAGTAATAGAAGAAATAAACAAGGTTATCAAGGGATTACCAATAAAAAAGATCCCCTGGACCAGATGGCTTCACTGGAGAATTCTATCAATCATTTAGGGAAGAACTAACACCAATCCTACACAAACTATTCCAGAACGTAGAGAAAGATGGCAAACTCCCGAACTCCTTCTATGAAGCTAGTATAACTCTGATACCAAAACTGAGCAAGAATCGAAAACTACAGACCAATATCCCTAATGAACATCGATGCAAAAATCCTTAACAAAATACTTGCCAAAATCGATGCAAAAATCCTTAACAAAATACAAAAGTATATAAAACAAATAATTCACCATGACCAAGTGGGATTCATATCAGGGATGAAGGGATGGTTCATCATATGAAAGACCATTAGTATTACTCATCACATTGACAAGAAAGACTATAAGAACCACATGATAATACTGATAGTTGCAGAGAAAGCATTCGACAACATCCAACACCAGTTCCTGTTTAAGACAGTTGAGAAGATAGGAATGGAAGGAAAATTCTTCAAGGCAATACAAGCTATATATGAAAAACCAACAGCCAACGTGGTAGTCTATGGAGAAAAGACTAACACAATCCCACTGAAAAAGGGGACCAGACAAGTATGCCCCTTATCCCTACTCTTATTTAATATCGTGTTGGAGGTTTGAGCTAACAGCATCAGGCAAAGAAAAGACATCAACGGTATTTGTCAGGGGAAGAAAGTGGTGAAACTATTGTTATTTGCAGATGATATGATTTTATATGTGGAAAATCCCAAAAGTTCTAGAAGGGGAGTACTGAATGCAATAGAGGAGTTTGGCAGAGTGGCATGATACAAGATAAACAAACAGAAGTACATCAGAGTTTTATACACATCAGATAAGACCACAGAAGAGGAGATCAAAAAGGTGGTGCACTTCACAATAGCCAAACACAAATTGAAATATCCAGGATCTACCTGACTAAAAGAAAAAAAGATCTATATGGGGAAAACTACAGAACACTATTACAAGAAACTAAGAGCGACCTCAACAAATGGAAGAATATCTCATGCTCGTGGATTGGAATATAGTCAAGATGACAGTTCTGCCAAAGGCAATATATAAATTTAATGTAATCCCAATACAATTACCCTCATCTTCCTTCAAATAAATGGGAAAACAGATTACCAACTTCATATGGAGAGGGAAGAAGCCCAGAATTAGCAGAGAATTCCTCAAGAAGAAGGACACAATGGGAGGGCTTTCGTTACCTGACTTTAGCACATACTATACAGCCACAATCGTCAAAACCACATGGTATTGGTACAATGAAAGATACTCAGACCAATGGAAAAGAACTGAAAACCTAGAAATAAAATCATTAGCATACAGACAACTGATCTTTGATAAGGGCCCAAAAAATATCCAATGGGAAGGTGATGCCCTTTTTAACAAGTGGTGCTGGAAAAAAAAAAGTATATTTGCCTGCAGAAAAATGAAGCAAGACCCATGCACAAGCATAAACTCAATGTGGATCACAGACCTTGAAGTAAACGCCCAAACTATAAGGGCCATCAATGAGGGAATTGGGCCCAACTTGAGAACTTTGGCACAGGGAATACATAAGCTATCAGAAATAAGGAAGGACACAAATGCAGAGGAGGCACAAATTGACAAATGGGATATACTGAAGATAAAACACCTGTGTACATCGAAAGAATTCACCGAGAGAG
>NW_022103911.1:1916744-1927555 GCF_000313985.2 Echinops telfairi | reverse complement strand
GAAATCGAATTACCATAGAACCCAGCAATCCCCCTACTGGGCATATACCCAGAAGAGGCAAGAAGCAAACCAAGGCCAGACATCTGTGCTCCAATGTTCATTGCGGCACAGTTCACAATTGCAAGGAGTTGGAAACAACCCAAATTTCCATCAACTGATGATTGGATTAGAAAGCTGTGTTATATACATACAATGGAGTGCTATGCATCGCTAAAAAGCAGTGATGAATGTATGAAGAACATCACTGCATGGGAAGAACCAAAGGAAATCATGCTAAGCAAAGTAAGTCAAATACAAAAGGACAAGTACAACATGAGTCTGCTGAGTTAAGCTTTAAAAAAAAAAATACCAAGGGGCATAGGGAAAAAGCTACTGTAAACAAACATTGCTGGGGTGAGGACCAGGTAATATGGCAGGGACCAGACCAAATATAGGGATACACATGGTAGACAACTAAAAAGGAGGTGGGGAAAGGAAAAAATAATAATAAAAGGGAAATGTGTAATGGGTGCACAGGGCACTAACCCACCCAAGGGGAGGGTATTATTTCTATCTCCACAGGGAAAGAGGGACCAGACTTCAACCCAGTGTGCCAACATGTGAATGCAACATGCCAGTGTGAAGTAGAAAACCAGTGGAGAGTTCTGGGGGTCTGGTGCCAATTCCAACTACTAAGTGGACAACTGCCCCTTCCCCCAGAAGAATTAATTTCGAAGGACGGTACTGAATCTGCAGCTCCGGGAGAGGGACATATCTGATTGGCATACACAGGAGCAGATGAAGGGGGAGGAGGAGAGAGTGGAGCACATCCTGGCCCACCAGGCCGTGAGGATGATGTTCCCAATTATAGCAGCGAGTCCACAGAGAGTACCACATGGCTGGCCCCACTATAAGACATGACGCCCCTCACTGACCCATATCCCTACAGGGGACAACACCAGAGACACAGAATGGGAATTTCACTCGATCTGATCCCACCACACCGAGGCAAAACACTAAGGGGGTGCAACAGAACAGCAAGGGAAGGGAGCGCGAAGGCCCCCAGGGAATGCTGAAGGTGGATTTTGGGGTCAGGGCGTGGTGCCCCAACAGACTGGACTGGAAAACACTCCTAAAGGCCAATAAACAATCCTGGAACTAACTGCAAGTTTTTCTTTCTTGTTGTGTTTTGTTTAGTTTTTTGTTATTGGTTTGTTGTATATCGTTGTTTGGTTTTGCTCTGTCTTGTTTTTGTGCATGTTATTATTTCCGCAGGTCTGTCTAAATAAGATAAGCGGGATGAACAATCTGGAGGAGAAAACAATGGGACTGACAGTTCTGGGGGGACATGGGAGAGGGGGAGGTGGGGGGAAAGGTAGTGGTGTTAACAAACCCAGGGACAAGAGAACAACAAGTAATTCAAATGGGTCGTGAGGAGGGTGTGGGAGGTCTGGTAGGGCATGATCAAGGGTAATCTAACCAAGAGGAATTGCTGAAACCCAGGTGGGGACTGAGCATGATAGTGGGACAGGAAGCAAGTCAAAGGAAATAGGGGAAAGAGCTAGGAGGCAAAGGGCATTTATAGAGGTGTAGATAAAGTCATATACATATGCAAATATATTTACATATGAGGATGGGGAAATAGATCTATGTGCATATACTTATAGGTTTAGTATGAAGGTAGCAGGTGGTCATTGGGCCTCCACTCAAGTACTCCCTCAATGCAAGAATACTTTCTTCTATTAAATTTATATTCTATGATGCTCACCTTAGCGACATAACCACTAAAGACAAAACGGGTGAATGAGCAAATGTGGTGAAGAAAGCTGATGGTGCCCGGCTATCAAAACATATAGTATCTGGGGTCTTAAAGGCTTGAAGGTAAACAAGCGGCCATCTAGCTCAGAAGCAACAAAGCCCACATGGAAGAAGCACAGCAACCTGTATGATCACAAGGTGTCGAAGGGATCAGGTATCAGGCATCATCAGAACAAATAATCTCATCATAGTCAAAGAGGGTTGGGGGTGCAGAGTGGAGACCCAAAGGCCATTTGTAGGCCACTGGACATCTCCTTACAGAAGGTTCTCGAGGAGGAGACGAGCCATTCAGGGTGTGATGTAGTAGCGATGAAAAATATAACTTTCCTCTAGTTCCTAAATGCTTCCTCCCCCCCTCCCCACTATCATGATCCTAATTCTACCTTGCAAGTCTGGCTAGACCAGAGGATGTACACTGGTACTGTTGGGAAGTGGAAACACAGGGAATCCAGGAGGGTGGATGATCCCTTCAGGACCACTGGTGTGAGTGGCAATACTGGAAGGTTAAAGGGGATTGAAAAGGGGGAACCGATTACAAGGATCTACATGTGACCTCCTTCCTGGGGGATGGACAACAGAAAAGTGAGTGAAGGGAGACATCGGACAGAGCAAGATATGACAAAATAATAATTTATAAATTATCAAGGGTTCATAAGGGCGGGGTGAGCGGGGAGGGAGGTTAAAAATGAGGAGCTGATGCCAGGGGCTTAAGTGAAGAGCAAATAGTTTGAGAACAATGAGGGCAATGAATGTACAAATGCGCTTTATACAATTGATGTATGTATGGATTGTGATAAGAGTTGTATGAGCCCCTAATAAAATGATTTTTTTTAAAAGAAAGAAAACATAATTTAAAAAAAGAATACACACACAAAAAATAATGGTATATCAAGGAGGTGACTCACACAGTTGCAGAAGTAGTTAAGTCCAATCTGGTTCAAGACCCCACGTCAGATGTTAGCTGGAAGGTTTTTCTGATCACAGCCTGCAGAGGCAGAGGTGGATGAATCCAAGATCAATAAGCTGGGATCATGGTTGTAAAGGACAATAAATCCAAGGTTGACAGGCAGTATTGGCTCAAGTCAAAGAACTGGAGGTCGCTGTGACAGATGCAAAATCCACACCAGCAAGAAAAGGAGGAAAGTCTTCCCACATAATCTGCTTAAATAGGAGTAGTACACAGTCCAGAGAAAATGTCCTCTCAGTTGTACAGGGACTGTGACCTGGGAAAGAATGGTACACTCCTCCTTCATCCTGTTACAATTGCTTTTCTGCCCAGGGAACTTCCCATCATGAAGTTGTTCACATTATGTCAGGTAATATCACGGGGGAAGCCTCAACTGGCAAAATATTGAGAAATGTGACCCAGCCTAGTTGGCAAAATGCTATCACAAAAAACTAAAGTTAAAATGTAGAAAGAAAATTAAATTCCAACATATCAATGAATATATTATGCTTTTTCTATAACATACAAATTGGGTGGCTTAAAAAAATTTAATCAGAGTTCAAGAGACCCTGTATCAAAAGTCCAGGTTTCAGCAAAAATGGTCCTACATTCAGAGGTCCTTGAGAAGAAGCAATGCCTTGACTCAAATATGAACTCCCCATATCAAAGGTTTTAACCTGAATCTCATTGGCAAAGACCTTGGGTCCATGTAAGGGTAACATATTCACATATTTCAGGGATTAAGAAGTGGACATCTTTGTAGGGGGTATTATTCCATCTACCATATTGATTTCTTTGAATTTTGTAATGTGAGGTGTACTATCTACTCAAAAACTTAAAAAAAATTTTCTAAGAATGAAATCCAAGCTGATCTCCAATCTTGTAACTCCAGTTCTTGGATCTTATCATATATAGTAGAAGTAAGAATGATATCTTTGTATGAGGACAAATAATCTCAAATAAATTAACCAAAATACAATTATAATAAGCTTTCTCTGACTCAAATGAAACCAAGAACACATTCAAAACAATTTTAAATGTTGTTGTTAGGTGCCAACAAGTCAGTTCCGACCCACAGCGACCCTATGCACAACAGAACAAACCTGCACCATCCTCACCACTGTTCCTGTTTCCATGCATTGCTGCAGACACTGGGCCAGTTCATCTCCTAAGGGCCTTTCTTTACTTCTCTAGGGACTGGTCTCTCCTAACAATATGTCCAAAGTACGTAAGACCAAGTCTCACTATCTTTGCTTCTAAGGAACACTCTGATCGTACATCCTCCAAGACAGACGGTCTGTTCTTTTAGCAGGCCATGGTACTTGTAATATTCTTCTCCAGCACCACAATTCAAATGCATTGATTCTTCCGTGGTCATCCTTAATCAATATCAATTTTCATATGCATATGAGGCAATTGAAAATACCAGGACTTGGGTCAGGTAAACCTTACTCCTCAAAATTATATCCTTGCATTTCATTCATTGAAAGAGGTCTTGTACAACTCATCTTCTGGTCACTTGACTGCTGCTTCCCTGAGCATTGATTGAGCATGTAAGCGAGACAGAGTTATTGACACCTTCAATGTCTCCTCCGTTCATAATGATGTTACCTACTAGTCGGGGCTTCTGTGCGTTGGGTTGTCATCCATATTGAAGGCTGCGGTCCTTGTTCCTTATCAGCAAGTGCTTCCAGTGCTCCTCACTTTCCTCAAGCGAGAAGGTGTTCTCGACATATCCCAGATAGCTAATAAGCCTTCCTCCAATCCTGATGCCACAGTCTTCTTCATGTAACCCATCTTCTCTGATCCTTCGTTTAATATACATACGTAATATACATTTACTATACATGTGTATAATATACATACATAATAATTAGAGTGAGAAGACATAGCCCTGTCCTGATTTTAAACTATGTGGCATTCCTTTGTTTTGTTCACAGAACTGCCTCTTGATCCATGTACCAGTTCCTCATGAGCACAATCAAGTGTCCTGGAATTCTCATTCTTCTCAGCGTTATCCATAGTTTAATAGGATTCACACAATCGCATACCTTGGCACAGTCAATATAATCGCATACCTTGGCACAGTCAATATAACACCAACATCCCTCAGGTATTCTCTGCTTTGAGCCAAGATCCATCTGACATCAGCAAGGATATTGCTTGTTCCATGTCCTCTTCTGAATCTGGCCTGAACACAGTTGTGGAAGTAGAGCAGTCCAGTCTGGTTCAAATGCGGTTTCTACGGACTCCGTAGAGTGGAACCCGAAGACCAGGAGCAGGATGTTGGAGGGTCACAGGCAGGGAGACGCAGAGGTTTGTGGATGAGTTCGGCTGAATGAATCCACGGCTGGTCGTCAGCAGGCAGCACAAAAGGAATTCAATGAACGAACCACAGGCTCCAGCTGCAGCAGAAGGCGGGGGCCAAAGAGCACTGAGGTCTGCTTGGTCGAGCTCTTAGACAAAAGAGGACAGCAACAAGGAAGTGTCATCAGGCTGCAAACTGACAGCTGGGGCTCCACCCTTCCCCTTAGCCAGGAGTGTCCAGTTGACAGAATCCCTAACCATTGCAGCATTTAATTTTGGAAAAATTTTAGGGCAACAATAAATAATAATTCTTGACCACTTTAGTCATCTCTCTATTTATACTGGTATTGCCTATTAATAAAATGGTGATGATTTTTGTTTCTTTACATGGAGTTGTAATCCACACTGAAGGCAGCAGAGCTTTCGTCGTAAGCGTTTCAAGTCCTATTGACTTTCAGTAAGCAGAGCGGTGTCGTCGGCATGCCACATTGTTGGTAATAAGCTTTCCTCCAACCCTTGCTACCAGGTTCTTTTTCCCACTTGTTGGGTGGGGGGAAATGGGGTGTGTAGGTGAGTCATGGCATACATCGGTCAGAAAAGAACATCTTTCCCTTAGCTAATGGGAGAAGGGAAGAGCTGCCGGGAATAGGAATGGGAGGTATGGATCCTGTTGTGGGGATGGGACTATGCCAGGCTACTCTTCCCCGTGGTGGTGGGGCTTCAGCTACCAGCCGCCTCATGGGATTGGGCAGACACATGAGTTCCTACCCTAGGTTATAGCAACCTTGGTGAGGCCACGGGACACATACCAAACTGACACTAAGGACGTTTACTGGCAAAGGAACCTATTGATGGTTCAGAATTTGCCTTTGAAAATCAGAAACTGGACTGCAACCCAAACCTAAAGATTCAATCATTTTCTATGTGTTCAATAGATAACTATGCTTCCAATCATCCTGACAAAGGCTAACTAGGGCTTCTGAGATTCTTTCCAAAAGAAACTTAATAAATATGGACTTTCTTTTTGTAATTCAGACAAAATTCTAATTACTTCAATGTATTATATTAAAAATGAGAAAATGTACCATACATAGCTGAGTTTTTCTGCACATTTTTAATGCAGTTTTTGTGGCAAAATTGAGTGTCTAAGCTGATATTGGGGGCTTATATTTGAGTATGTACAGGGTGTGTGTTTATTTAATGGTTCAAGTTTAGAAAGTTAGACAGAACTAGAGTCTAATCCAATTATGTTTAAATCCAAATTCTGCATTTTTCCTCCTTGCATTCATATCATATTAATTATTATTTTTAAATTGTGAGCATCCTTTTTCCATATGTTTCTCCTTTATTATTTTGTAGGAAAGCATATAATTCTTTTTTATTATGTATTTGTTTATGTTTTCATTCTGTAGACTTTGGGTTGGATAATCTCTTCTTAAGGTTCTTCTTTTATCACTTGGCTGTCACTAAACTTTATCTCTTATTAGAAAAACAGAGACAGATGTCAGTGGCTTCCTTGTGTTGCAGACGTTGGCTATTTCCGGAGGGAAATAATTACTGAGTACCTTTGTGATCCATTTCACATCTGTTTGTCAAGGAAAAATTGCAGTGATTCTTGTTTTTAAGTAGTCTTTTTTTCAGCAAATGATGTGTTTTATTTTCCTTCCTGTTCCTGAGTTTTAACAGCTACATCCTTCAAGAAACCAATGGAATGATACTGCAGTCTCTGTGAATTCTACCATTAGACTATGTTCCAGTCTGACACTAGTCTTCCTGTTTCTATTTATTTATTTACTTTTATTTTTCAGATCTGTAGAAAATGTAATGTCTGCTTTTCAAATCTCAAAGTCTCAAAATATCTACATATAGAGGGTATGCAGAATGAGGAATGGATGACAAGTGAGAAAATGGACTAATGAACAGATAGATGAATGGACAGATGTACAGATAGATGATTGGAAGGATGGATGGATCTGGTATGCAGTAACAAACTACTATTTGACCATTTCCAAAGATGAGCTTATTCATAATAACCTGATAGCTACAAACATTGCTTTGCTGCTGCTGTTTTTGGTTGCTAACTGTGTTAGTCTGGGAGGACTAGACAGGTTTAGAAACAAGAGCAATTGAACATTGAGAAAACATCCAAGCCCAGTCCAGATCAAGTCCTTAAGTCTGTTATTAGCCCAAATGTCTGATACCAATGTATAAATTCCTCTACAGACTCACGAAATACATGCAATAACACCAAATGCAGGAAGCTCACAGGCCAGTGGGTGGGAAGTCTTGTGGATCCAGTGGTGTTGTAAGCACCTCAGTGCTGGCAGGGGTCTCCATGTGGCTTCTCCGGCTCCAGAGGTCATAGGCTATATCAGCATAGTGCCATGTGTCTTGTCAGTAGAGTGTCTCTCAGAGAGTGAGCAGAGATTGAGTGTTTTCCATCTCCAAGGAGGAAGTAGAGCAATTTTCAGAATCCTCAGGGGAAGGCCATCCCCACACAGAGGGCTCATTGACTATACAATGTTTGACAGGCTAGACTCCACTCCTTCCCTTGTAATCCTCTCAAATTGACATCAGATTATATAACCAGCACACTCACTCACAGTGGTTCCATGTGTACAGAGTAGAACTGCTCGGTTGGGTTTTAAGAGCTACAATATATCATAGGCAAATAACCATTTTCAGAAGAAAATAGATATCTCTGTTATGATTCCAAGCACCAACTTTTGATTAGTTGGAGAGAATTTGATGATTTGCTCCACCCAAGGAGGCCAAATATTAGGCACCAGTACATCATATAGTATAAATTTAATTATCTTCCCTTTCAAGTAAATGATACATACTTGAGCGGTGCAAACTCCTTGACACCATCAGATTTGATGACACCAAAAATACCCCAGGTCTGTGGCAGCAGTGGCAGCAAACACCAGGCAGGTTGGTACCACAGAAAAGTGATTGCAAAAACACTTTAGGGTTGGTGTCACCCATCACAATAATTTGTTACTACCTTTCCTCCTCACACCATCCATTTTCCAGTGTTTGGCAGGCGGCAAATTACACACAACGTGGAGCAGGGAGGAGGGTCTCTACCTTGACCAATGGATGAAGAGTCGGTTCCTGGGGTATACTGTGGTAAGTGACATGGCAATATGATATGTTTCCATACATAAAAACCTTAGGCTCAATTTTTCACTGTAGTACAATATAACTGATCTCGCCAATACAACGAAAACTAAACACAGAAAAGAGAATGCAAGCATAGATTTGGCTTTGTAAACAATGCCTTCACCATGTGTAAGAACCATTTCTTCCACTAACATAAATAAACAAGAATTTCTTTTCCAAGCATTGCTTTGAAAACGATTTCCTCAATAAATTAGTGCAGGTATTAACAGGAAAAAGAACATGGCTGGGAGCAATTCTCTGCTGATTGAGAGAGCTGTAACAGGACTCTTGGTAAAATATGGTCTTGATCCAGAAGCAAGAAGGGACCAATGAATCATCAAAACCACAGGGGAAGAAATCAGGTATTTTTCTTTAAGTGGGTAAAATTTAGCATCATCAGATAGTCCCATCTGGAAGGCTAAAGCATTTACAGTTATCTCACGGTAAAATATATTTAGGCAAGCTTTTTTTCTAGAATATTTTTGGTAGTAAACTTTAGTTAATGTCAGCAAATGATGTTATGGGTTCTCAGCCATGTAGGGTAACAATTGAAAACAATTGAGGGTTTAGAAAAGCCATATGTCATTGTGAAATGGCATATTGAAAAATTAAACATTTAAAACTATGTTAATTATATTAGTGTGGTTTTCTTAAGAAGCTGGGATAGGGGAGGATTCGAAGTATATTTGATTCAAAATAGATGTTTATATTCTTGGGTTGATAGAAATAAGAACAATGGGAATTTGTTTAATATTTTTATTAATGCTGGTGTTAAATTTTAATTAATGGACATAACATGTGAATTGCCAATCTATGAGTCTCTTTTATCTATAAAATTCAGCCTAACATGCTTTTTTAAAATTTATAAAATGACATGCGTGCTCACTTCTAATACCCTGTTTCCCCCAAAATAAGACCTAATTACAGTTTTGCCTCTCACTGAAATATAATGTATCCCCCCCGAAAATAAGGCCTCCCCGAAAATAAGCCCCCCAAAGCTACCTTAACTGTGGACTCTGGACCGTAGCGGTGGGCACCACCCCGCAGCTCACTGTTGGCCGCAACGCAGCCAGAGCAGACAGGAAGTGTGAGGTCTCTTTTAATAAAACAATAAAACAGCAAATAATAAATGTGTACCGTATTCTTCTTCATGGAAAAATAAGACATTCCCTGAAAATAAGACATAGCACATCTTTGGGAGCAAAAATTAATATAAGACACTGTCTTATTTTCAGGGAAACAGGGTATATCTATGGGTGCATTTCTGTTTTGGATAGGAGTATTATAGTATACTTCTGTACCTAATATCATTGAAAATACTAGTGTTACAGCTAGAGTTGTGCTTATCCAAAGTATGTGTGTGCCATAAGCTTTATTCCTTTCACCTGCTCTGGAAGAAGGACTGCTTAAATGCGCTTTCTAAAGCTTTGTCTCATGTACTTTGAACGTGGTAGTAGGAGGACCAGACCCTGGAGAAGGACATCAGGTTTGTAAAGTAGAGGCTCAGGGAAAAAGAGGCAGACTCACAACAAAACCGATACACTGGCTAAGTAATGGACTCAAACATGACACAAATGTAAGGACACTGCAGAGCTGAACAGTGCTCTGTGGCCAATGGGATCTCTATGATTCAAAACTAACAACTCTTAGCGTTGCAATTCCATTAGGGAGACAGTGGCGGCAGCAAAGGGCTCAAACATAGGCGCGCTTAGGAGGGTGACTCTGGCTTGGGCTGTGTGTAGTTCTGTTGCACATAGGATCACTGTGACTTGGACCTGAGTGAATGGCACCCAACAACCACAATAATACAGAAAAGAGAGAAAGGAGATTTTTTAAATCAAAAGAAAAACGTCTCCAAAAAATTAACTGAACCTTTTAAAGTGCACACATTTCCATAAAGATATAAGAAAAGCACGAATGGAGGTGATACTGCCATCTGAAATAACCTCAAAGAGAGACATTTTGATAAATTGAGTAACTTGTAATCATTCTTTGCAAATTTCTTTCTATCTGCCCATTGATGATTTTTGTTTTTATTATTCTCATTTATTTCCTTGTTTGTTTTCGTTAAGCTATTTTTTCCGAAGCTCTAAGGAATTAAAATAAAGCAGAGCTCAATGATGTTGTTATCTATGATTTAGAATATAATTAATTATGACATTATTAAGTACGCCATTATTAACCTAAATAAATATTATGTGACTATAAATGAACTGCATGGCTGTGCTGTCAAATACTACATTAGATTTAAATATAGGAAAATGAAATAAATTACCTTAAAAAGAAATAAGAAAAATCATTTCATATTTGATATTCCCTCTGTATAAATTGCCATTATTTATCAAAATAACTATTTGAAGGTATTAGATGTGAGTGTACAGTAATAAATTAGAAAATGGTACTAAAAATAAAATAAAATAAATTAGAAAATGGATTTCTTGTTCATAAAAAAACAATTCTTTCATAGATTGGGTGGATGTGACTTTTATTTTATAATAATTGGAAAAAAGACCAAGATCCCCTAAAATTTCCTTTCTATCAAAATTCTGAACCCTAAACAAGTGCTTTGAAAAATGCATCTGGAAAAAAAAAAAAA
>NW_022103911.1:1904903-1915093 GCF_000313985.2 Echinops telfairi | reverse complement strand
CCAATAAAGTGATTAAAAAATGCATTTGATAAGTGGTTGTAAAATAAATTTTAAGAAGGAAAGAAAGTTTCCTTAAGGTATACCTCTTTCCTTTACCTACTTTAAATAGGATATGTGGGTTTACTTAACAGAGTTTCCATAACAAATTTTTTTTACTTCTTTTCCTAATTTTTTAACCCAATTCTGAAAACTGGCTGTTCCACTCCCAATTTTTAATGTGAAGGAAACTAGACAAATGTCTTTACAGAACTGCTCAAATATCTAAAATGTTAACCAGAAGTCTATTGACACACACCAAATAACCAAACAACTGCTAATGATTTTCCTATAATTTCAGTATTTTTATCCAATTTTTCCTAAAAGAGAAGCCAAATTCCAGGGGATGTTTTTGGTTTTCTCGCTCTGAGCATTAGAACCAGTCCAGTGAGCAGCTGCGGCTCGTTTGCTGCACTGTCCATAAAGTCTGAGTGGCCTAGAGAATGAGCAGTCCTCGTTCACGAACTGATGTAATCAGCACACAAAGAATCCCCCTGAAGCAGCTACAATCTAACTGACTGGTAGTAGCTCAAAATGGAAATGACACGATGGGCAAATGAGCAATTATACGAGAAAGGTAAAGATAACACTTAAAACTATCTTCTTAAGTCTCTCCAATCAGGCCTACTGGGTGACAAAAAAAACAAAAACAGCTTGCTAGTCAATGAGACTAGTAAAATATGAAGAAGAGTTGTATTCACATATTTCGGGTTCAGAGAATACCATACTATAATGTATCAAAAGGGGTACCAAGATATTTAGAGTGAATCAGTATATCTTATCATTCATGTTTTGAATTAAGAATTTTCAGAAAGATTAAGGTTCACTCTCTACTTTCCTACTTACAGGTGTCTTAAATGCCATGCCTAAATATTTTCTGCTATTTTACTTTGGAATATGAAATGCTTCTTTTGTGGACAAGTGTCTGTGTTTCAATGTGCTGTACAGTTGGGGGTGGGGATCCCCATTGTTACCTGAATGTGAACTAAAAATTCTCTTACATTTATTTAATCCCACTGCCCTTGGACTCGATCACTATTCTAAATACATCTGAGTCATAATGAAGAAGAGTGAGCACAGGAAAATTAAGAGCAGACAAAATATCGTCATTTCCCCCCAGTCTCACCCTTCATAATTTAACAGTAACACAGAAGGTGCCCACAAAATCACGCTAATAGTGTCTTGGGCTATGGCAGAACAATCTTTGGTAAAACGTTTATGACCGATGTTTGTAAGTGTGTGAATTGTAGTCATGTTAATGGCAAACACTTGATGCCCTGAGAGGAATTTCACATTACTAAAACCTACAAAGCACAGTGCTATTCCTTTGAAGTTGCTACTAAACATGTAATATTAGCTTGTGAAGCATTAGACGAGGAAATGAGCTCGATAAGGACCCTTTCCATAATGGCTCTAAATTGATGATTTCCTTCCCAAAACAAACTTAGTAGGTAGCCCTGTGGGCTTGCTTCCGAAGACTTGCTCTACTCAGAATCTTATCACAAGGAAATGAATAGCAAAAACCAAGGCACACTCTGATAAAGCACAATCACAAGATAGAGTTGTAGGACTCAGCCCTTTCTTTACTAACCTAAAATAGTTTGAGTATTTTCATAAGTTGATGGGTTAGTGATTGCATGCTAAGTATTAGGGGAAATAAGAGCAATGTCTTTGAATGTTGTTATATTACAGAGCCACCAATCCTCTACTTTGTAGTAGCTTACATGTTACTGTGATGCTGGAAATCTGTCAGTAATATTTCAGTGAACTGTAGGATTGCCCATGGTGAACAGATTGCAGCTGAGCTTCTACATTAAGACACATTAGGAAAAATGAACTGATGATATACTTCTGGGGACAAGATTAGTCATTTGGATCCTTATGAATAGTAGAGAGCTATTCATTGTCTGGTGCAATACTGGAAGATATGTCCCTTCGATGGAAGACCCTGAAAATGCAACTGGGGAGGTGACTACTCCTCAAAAGAGAATCAAAATTAATGCTGTGGATGAAGTAGACCTTTCAGGACCTTGTTCTGTTGATTTAAACAAAAGTGCAAAGGAGAAGAAATTGCTACAGATATCCATTCATAATCAGAAGGTGGAATGGATGGCATGTCAATTTAGAAAAACTGGAAGTTGTCAAAAGAAGATTTGAAATGTTTGACGATCAATATTCTAGGTATTAATGCACTCACACGGATTTTTGATGACCCTTTTCTATTGGAAAATAATGTGGTTTACTATGAATAGAATGGAAAATTGAAGCAGAGCGGCACATTACATTAACTGTGAGAAAAAGAAACATTTTAAGATCTAGTCTGAAGTACAAGATTATCGATGATAGACTCAATCCCTAGCCCTACAAAGAAGACCAGTAAAAAGACTATTCAAATTTAATGAACAATAACTAATGTCAAAGACGAAGAATTTGAAGATTTTACCAACTTCTGCAATATGAAATTTATCAAATATGGAATAAAAGTATATTGATAATTATGATATAATGAAATACAAAAGAGAAGAACAAAAAAGTGCATTATAATTAGAAAATATGCCCTTGGTGATAAAAGTGATGCCAGAGATTAAACAAAATAAGTTTGAAGATTCACTGCATAAATCTTATTTTTTTCCTCCTATAATGAAAACAGCATGGATCTTACTACATAGAATACATCGAAATCAAATCAACTACATCTGAGAAATGAGACAATGGCAAAGAAAGTTAGACTAGAGTCAGGGACCAAGTCCAGAGCCCACTGCACTCCATAATCTGTTCATAGGTCAGTTCAAGTTGAAGCTGAAGAAAATTAAAACAATCCCAGATGATCCAAAGTACAACCTTGAGTATATGCCATTGAAATTTAAAACCCATCTCAGGTACAGATTTGAGACATTACATAATAATTACTAAAGTTGGGGATTACATCAGGGACATGAAGCATAAAGCAAACAAAGGATCATTACAGACACAGGAAAGGAAGAAAAGGCCCAAGTGATGTAAGGAGAGACCTTGGTATTTGCTCTTGAAAAACTAAAGGAAAAGGAAGAAATGATGACGCTAAAGAGCTGAAAAGACCATCTTAAATATCAGCTAAAGAAGGCAAAGAATTATTAGAATGAAATGTGTAAAGACTCAGAGTTAGAAGACAAAAACTAAGACGAACACATCCAGCATTTCTCAAGTGAAAGGAATGGAAAAATATATATGTGCCTTGTGTTGTAATATAGAAAAATTCCATGAGAAAATATTAAAATAAGCAAGAAGGATCAAAAGAAGTCAAAAAGGAATAGAGAGTCACTATACCACAAAAAAGTGGTTGGAATTCAACCATGTTAGGGGTAGCATATTAGCAGGAAGACACAGTCCCGCAGGAAGAAATCCAAGCTGTACTGAAGGCCTTTACTAAAACAAGGTTCTAGGAAGGGCAGCGCATCAATGGAGATGCCGCAACAAGTGGATCAATTCTGGGAGGTCACTAGTCTAAGCCAAGACATTTAGAACGTAAATACATGGCCAACCAGATGGAAAAGATCCATATACATTCCCATTTCAAAGAAAGGTGATCCAATAAAATGGAAGATTTATTTCAAAATATTATTGTCACACACTTGTAGTGTTATGCTGAAAACAATTAGAGAATAGTTGCAGTAGTACTTTAATAGGGTACTGTCAAATAACCAAGCCAGATTCATATGAGGACATAAAATGAGAGATATCTTTGCTAATATCAGATGGATCATGGTTAAAACCAGAGAATACAAGAAAGATGCTTATCTGTATTTTTACTGATTATGTAAAGACATTCCACTGTGTGGATCAATAAATTCTAAATAATAATGTGGAGATTGAGAATGCCAGACCATTCCACTGTGTTCATACAAAACCTGAATGGACTAAGAGACAGGTGTTCAAACAGAACAAAGGCATAGTGTGTGACTTAAAACTAGGTAAGTTGTGCAACATGATTATATCCTTTTACTAAACTTATTAAATCTTTATCTGAGCAAATAATCGAAGAAGTTGGACTATATGAAGATGCTCATAGCATCAGGACTGGAAGAAGAGTCATAGACAACCTGTGAGATACTGATGATACAACTTTTCTGAAAGCCAAGAGTACTTGAAACTTTTACTGATGAAGATCAAAGATTTATAGGCTGTGTTGACTGGATGTCAACATAAAGAAAAAACTAAATTCTCCCAACTAGACTAATAAGCAACATCTTAATAAACAAAGAAGAGAGGGAAATTATCTATTTTCTCTTACTTGGCAGCAGTCAAGAAATCAAATGCTATATTGCATTGGGGAAATCTACTGCAAAGGACCTCTTTAAAGGGTTAAAAACAATTAGCACTTTGGTGTTTTGTTCGTTTGTTTGTTTGTTTTACCCAACCCCCCAATTATCACTTTAATGACTGAGGCCCACCTGACCCAAGTCATGGTCAATTCAATTAGTTCATATTCAAAATTCACATTCAAAATCTGCACAATTAAATTAGTAAGGAAGACTCGGGAATAACATATATTTGAATTATGGTATTGGTAAAGAATATTTACTATTTCATGGGTTTTCAGAAGAACCAACATATCTATGTTGGAAGATATATAGTTAGAGTACTCCTTAGAAAGAGGGATCAGAAGACATCCTCTCAAGTACTTTGGCCATGTCTGTGGGAACAGACATCATGCTTGATGAATTATAGGGTCAGCCTATATATATATATACTGAATGGGATGAATTGGCACAGTGACTGCCACAATGGATGAAAACACTTTCTTTACAGGATTCTTACAACGAGTAATACTTCTGGGGATGTGGAAGGGGTGGTCAGTAATTTGTGTTACATAGTATCTCTTTGAGTCAAGATATACCATCTTGATAGTATCTTGATTAGCATGCTAATAAGAAAGCACAATAAATCTTTTAAGCATGTATCTGATGATAGGTTTCCTAGGGAAACAAAACCAGCGCAGCTGATATACATAGAGAGATAATACTTTAAGGAAATATCCCAGGAGATTGTAGAATCTGGAAAACTCAATAGTGTGGGTCAGGGATCAGCTTAGAGGCTTCCCCTGACTGACACAGGATCCAAGATCTGACCATAAGGCAGCAGACAGCTAGCTCACAGGTTGCCAAGGTTGGTGAATGCTAATGTCAGAAGATGATAAGCCCTTTTCCGGATTGCAAGAGAGCAAGCTTTGACAGAATATATATGATACAGGCCATACCCACAAGGACATGTATTAGTCTGGGTACTTTAGATAAACAAATCCACAATAACTCATGTGTAAGAGAGTTTTATGTAAAGAAAGTGTGCATCACGAAAACATCCCAACCCAATGCTGCCCAAGCCCACAAGTCCAACATTAACCCATTAACCCAACACCAGTCCACAAAGTCCTCCACCTCACAAAACAGAGGCAATGATGCCGACTGCAGGAGGAAAGCTGAGTCAGTGAACGAATAAGCATCTCAGCACTAGCAGGGGTCTCCACACGGCTGCTCCAGCACCCAGGGCTGCATCGGGATAGGTCCATGTGGCTTCTCCTTGGGGATGTCATGTAGGAAGTCAATCTTGCAAACTGAAGCAGGAAACTTCTAAGGCAGCTGCACCCTGGAGCGACCATCACAAGAGACCTGAGAACTAGAAAGGTGAGGCTCACCACAAATTTATCGCTCTGCCTTTCAATTAGCCCCACATGTGATTATCGGCCAGGTTGGCACAATTAACTAACTCAACATTCTTCTTACAATTGATTTGCTGATCACATCATATTACATTATTTGAGTGATTACATCATCATATAACTACCAAATTACATCATTATATAACTTGTAAGCTATATTGTTTATGTACCTGCCAATCTGCTGAGAATCATAGCCCAGCAAAGCTAATACACAACTCAAAAGAAGGTAAAATCAACCCTGTGTCCATTGTGGGATAAAAATATTTTACATTTTGAAATCAAGTAAAGAATATGTAAAGGAAAATTATGCAACATGACCTTGAATTTAATACTCATTTTACTTGTTATTTAGGTGCAAAAACGGTTTCCCTCAGACATATCAAATAAGAATTGAATTCTATAATTCTAGTATGCAAACTTTCCCTTTATTTCTACTATACCTAGCATTTCAATTGCAAATTTACTTCAAACTCACTACATCATTTTAGCACTCCTCTGGAATTAATATTTGTTAAGAACTAATTTTTTTAATATGTACCCAAATTATATTCCTTTTGACTTTCTAATTTTGTGTGCATTTGTCCAAGTACATTGATAAATTTTCCATCTGAATTCTTATATTCTTGTGTCTATTTGTCTAAGGTTTCTAATTTGGGTGGTCAGGAATTGAATGAGGCAAGAAATCATGATTATGAGCTTTTCTCCAGTCATATACATCCATGCAGAAAATTAATATTGGGATTTAATTTCAACCAAAATAATGACTTGATTAAAAAAATGTAAGGATGAAAGGGATTGAAGTTTTAGGCAAGAGGATGATCATATTGCTTAATAATTTTATCTATATAAAAAGAGAGCTAGGGTTTGTTAGGGTAAGGGACTGTGAGTATAAGTTTATTTTGAAGTCTGGAATGAAATGTAGAAAGAAGTAGTCAGAAGGTGAGATGCATGGTTACTAGGAAAAATAGAAGTGTTACCTTTATTGTTGTTGTTGTTGTTATTTGCCATCGAGTTGATTCCAACCTATAGTGACTCAATGCACAACAGAACAAAATATTGTCCAGTCCTCAGCATATGTCCAGTCCTCAGCCCATTGTTGCAGCCACAGTGTCAATCCATCTCCCTTAGGGCATTTCTCTTTTTCATTGTCCTTCCACTTTACAAAGCATAATGTCCTTCTTTAGTGACCTGGTATCTCTGACAACATGTCCAAAGTATGTAAGACATCCTTGTCTCAAATGAGCATTCTGGCCATATTTCTATTTGGGGGACTAATAAAATCTAGGCTATAACCCAATCGACATCCATGGGATGTCGGGGCTACAGTAGGGTAAAGGACAATATCGTTAAAGGCTGTTACTGATTGAACAGTGTGTAATTCAATATATGTGTTGAAATTCTAATCCCTATACCTATAATCATGACCATGTTTGGATACAGGTTTTTCTTTTGTCATGTTAATAAGTCCATACCAGCTTAGTAAGTCTTATGTAAAACACAATTATGTCTGCATTACACAAAGATCAGACCAGGCATAAAGACACATAGGGTAAAGAAAGACAGGTAACAAATCTAGGTGCATATACAAACCAAAGAATGCCAATGAGTGGTAGCAGCTACTAGATGCTTTAATAACCAAGAAAAGAGCTTCTCCCAAACCACACTTTGAATTGGGATTTCTAACCTCTTGAGCTGGGAGAAAATAAATTTGTATTCTTTGATGGCACTCAATTGTGTTACTTCTGCTATATCAGTCCTAGGAACCTAAGGCAGAGGTCAAGAATCTAAGAAGTCAGTGGAAGGATTACCTCTGTAGATTTTGAAATGTCCAGCACTATGATCTGAGTTCTATCAGAAAGAGTCACAGTAAGATGAGGGGGAGTGAGTTTGAGAGTCATAGATGATTGCTTCAAGGAGGCAGTATATCTGATAACCAGAGAGGCCCACTTAGGAAGATTGTTGTTGTGAGACACCATTGAGTCAGTTCCAACTCACAATGATCCCGTGTACAGCAGAAGGAAGCTCCAGTGGGTCCTGGACCAGCCTCATAACTGTCCTTATGTTGGAGTCAATCGTTACAGGCACTGTCCCAAATCATCTTGTCAAGAACCTTCTTCTTGTTCCTGGGCTCTCTACTTTACCAAGCGTGATGGGATGGAGCAAGCCTTCGGGAAATCCATTTGCTGAGGGGGCATCATTCAGAAGAAGAAACAGCTGCAAACATCTAATAATTCAAAATTGGAATGTGCTAAATAGTAATGTAGGAAAGTTGGAAGTTGTAAAAAATGAATTGGAATGCATGAAGATCAATGAACTGATATTAGCCATTTTGAATTAGAAATCATATGCTTTACTATGCCACGGATGACAGATTCAAGAGGAATGGCATTGCATTCATCATCAAAAAGGACATTTCAAGATCTACTTGAAGTACAGTGCTGTCTATGATAGGATAATGTCTACATGCATGCAAGGGAATCCAGTCAATACAAACATTCTTCAAATTGATACATCAACCATTAAGCTGGTGATACACACATTGAAGAATTCAATCAATGTCTATAGTCTGAAATTGATCAAATAGCAGACTGTATGCAATCAAGACTTACTGATAATTATCAGCAATTGGAATGCAAATGCTAGAAACAAGGAGAAAGAAACAGTATTTGGGAAATATAGCCTTGATGATAGAAATGTAGCTGGAGATCACACGATTGAGTTTTGCAAGACCATCACAAATGTCTTTTTTTCAACAACTCAAATGGAGACTACACACATGGACTTTTTCAGATGGTATGCACGGAAATCAAATCGACTATATCTGTGAAAACAGACTATGGGAAAGCTCAATACACAAGCTGCTAAAAATCACACAAGGACCAACTGTGGAACAGATTACCAATTGCTCATCAGTAAGTTCAGGGTGAAGCTGAAGAAAATTAAAATAAGTACACAAGAGCCAAAATATCCCTTGGGTCTACTACACCTGAATTTTGAGACCATTTCAAGAATGAGTTTTAAACATAGAATACCAATTTGGTCATAGCATGCAGATCAGAATGAATTCATCCAAAGCCCATCCACCAAGTGATCAATTCCTAAATTTAAAATTTTTCAAAATTTGAGTTTTCCTTAAACCTATAATAATCCCATATATGCATTAGTGAGATTTTTTTTGAAGTTCAATTTTCTTATGTCTCCATTTCTTGACTATCTTTACTGTCTTCCATTCTGTGGAAGTACATCCTCCCTCTGTCTGCAACGGAAAACATGTTTGCATTCACATATTAGATAGTAGAGGCTGGACAGCGGCAGGACAAGGCAAGAGTGAAACTAAAACTTTCCGAAAGTTTATCAGTTGCCGTGCAACCCTTTATATGCACACATTGGCCTTAAATAAAAAGATTTGCTTGGGGGGAAATCTAAAATATGAAAGATTGAATTAGGTTCCCACAAAATCTGTGAATTAAATCCTACCTTCTATGCTTGTGGTTGTAATCCCATTTGGAAATTGATTGCCTTTGTTATCTTAATGGAGGTAACATTACCATAGAGTATTTTTTTAATCAATGTCTTTTGAAATATAAAAGAAATTAAACAAGCAGGCCAAGCGGAGATGAAGAAAGAAAGAGGCCGATCTATCAGACTACCTACGAGTAGCTCAAAAGAGGGAAGAACCTTTCCCCAAAGGCAACAGAGAAAGCCTTCCTTGGTAGCTAACACTCTTAATGCAAACTTCTATCCTCCGAAATTGTAAGAAAATAAATTTCTGTTTGCGAAAGTCATCCACTTGTGGTATTTTTGTTAGTACAGCTTTGGAAGCATACCTTCTAAATTTGTCAATTTGTAGCAAATGATTTTCTCCAAGATTCTTTAAGGGGCATGTTTCTTTTCTAGATATCTCTAATAATTGGAATTTGGAATATATAAACTATAAATCTAAGAAAATTGGAACTCATTAAAAATGAAATAGAACTTATAAGGATGAATATTGTGGACATTAGTTAACTGAATTGGACTGGTATATGCCCTTTGGAAAATTTTTAAAAAGCATGGTTTGCTATAGCATAAATATCACAATCAAGAGTAATGGTGTCTCATTCTTTGTGATAAAAGACATTTCAGGATCTATCTTGAAGTACAATTGTGTCTGTATGATATGATAATGACTATCCATGCACAAAGAATTCCTATCCAAAAAAGTTTCCAAATGCCGGTACCAACCACTAAAGTGAGTGGTGCAGGCATTGAATAATTCTAACAATGTCTTGAGTGTGACATTGATCAAACATGCAATCAATGTTCATTGATAGTTATTGGTGATTGGAATTCAAAAGTTGGAAGAAGAACAGTAGTTGGAAAATAGTGGTGATAAAAACGAAGCTGAAGATCACAAGGTCACGTGATGGAATTTGGCAAGACAAGCTATGTGTTCATAGAAAATACCTTTTTTTAGCTA
>NW_022103911.1:1902544-1903904 GCF_000313985.2 Echinops telfairi | reverse complement strand
TTCCAAGAATTGATGGATTATCAATTAAAATGTTTCATCAAGCTGATGAAGCACTGAAAGTACTCATTAATCTATGCCAGGAAATTTGGAAGAAAGCTACTTGTCTTGATGACGGAAGGTAATCCCTATTTCTATCCATTTCAAAGAATGATGATCTGATCTAATTTTCAAATTATAAACAATATCATTGATAGCACAAGCGGGTAAAGTTTTACTGCAGATCACCCAACCGCAGTGCAGCGGCACATAGACAGGGAGCTGCCAGAGGTGCAGCCTACATTCAGAAGATGTAGAAGGTCAGGTGGCTCTCAGCTGAAAGCAAAAAACACTAGAACGATCTTTACTTGATGGACTATCACAAACTATGCATCGTCTTGAGAAGAACGTGATTTCCAGAACACTGAATTACGCTCATTCAGAAACAATACATGGATCAAGAGACAGTTTGGGGAATAGAACAAGGGAATACTGCATTGTTTAAAATCTGGAAAGGTGTGCAACAGATTCTATCTTCTCACCATACTTATTTGATCAGGATGCTGAGCAAATGAGCAGAGAAACTGGAATGTATGAAAAGGCAGATCTTCTTCAGTCATATGTTGAGTGCCTCCTGACACGAGGAGCTCATCTTCTGATACTATCTCTGAGAACATTTTGTGTAAGGTTTTCAATAGCTGACAGGGTTCTGCGTATCCATAAATTTGTCAGTAGCCAATTCCTCCGAAATGGTGAGCAGTCTGTTCCTTCTTCGTCGTCTCTTCTTCGTCTGGGAACTCTGCTGAAACCTCTTCACTTAGGGTGACCCTGATGGATTTTGAAATACCAGTGACTTAACTTTCAGCATCTCAGCCACACACAAGCCTCTACAGTGTGAGAAACTGACAGACAAGTTTATTTAATAGGCCAGTCTATTCTTAGATAAAAACTGGCTTCCAAGAGTGGCTTTAGGTCCAAGTTAGACAGTTTTCTCAGAGCAATCGTGTACTAAGATCCTCTAGTCTCTGTAAGAGCAATTAGCCTGGTTTTTGTAAATATGAATTTCAATTTTCATCTACATTTTTTATACACTTTAAGCAAGACCTTCTACTGTGTTTCTTGTCGGAGTGGTCATTAATGCTGGTCAAGGACCAGCTGGTAAGGAGCATTTTCTGAAATTAATCTCTGATAACAAAGCTGGTAGATGTACATGTAATGCTAATTTATATAAAACAAAAAGAAGAAGGAGTAAACAGAAGGGAGACAGATAATTTGTCCACCCATATCTATTCCATCTCTCTATGTAAGGCCTCTTTTCATTGTAAATGTATCTAAGAGAGATTTTGTTTTTATCCCCTCGTACATTGAAAGCCCACTTAGATAT
>NW_022103911.1:1897598-1899438 GCF_000313985.2 Echinops telfairi | reverse complement strand
AAAAAAATGAAAAGGAAGAAGACCCTCAGCATTTCTCAAGTTTAAAGAATGAAAGGGAAAAATCAAACATCGAGTTGAAATGCTGAAGGAATTAAAAGCAAACTGTTGCATGGCCCAGGAAGCAGCACAAGATGGGAATAACACAGAGTCAGTGTCTCACAACGGAGAGGGTGCTGTTTAACCTTCTCTGGAGATCGCTAGTGATCAAGAACTAAGGGTCGTGAAGGAAAAAGCCCAAGCTTCCCTGAAGGTATTGGTAAAAACTGAGGCTTTAGGAATTGATTAGATATTTCAATAAATGGATGTGGCGCTGAAGGTGCCTACTGGTCTATGCCCAGAAGCGACCTACCCAACTGAGTAGGAGACAACAAATGAGTGAAGCTAATTACAAAGGTTTAGTACTCATTTAATGTTTATATTCATTTTTTCTTCCCTTAACACTATCGAGAGATCTCTGGTGGCTAAATATAGGTCTGAATAGATCCTAACCGACTTATGCTAAGCATAAATTTATATTCTATTTTCAATGCCAACTTCCCTGATCACCAAGGGTCCAGTGGGAAAATCCCACTATAAATGCCAACTCTTGGCAAGGATATGCATCATGAATCCACTTCTCACCTGGAAATGCATCTAGTTATCACCTTCTCACATTTCTTTCCTTGTCTGCAGCACGCTCACCCACCTCCAGCCACACAGAGCTAACTCGAGGTTCTTAACTGAGAGGCTTGTAGAGCCTTTTCTGAAACAGCCTCCCCTGCTAGCTCTCATTGCTCTCTGTGAATTTGTTCATTTACTAGACATGCTGACAGGGTTCTGGAGACTACAAATATTTACAGATACTCATCAGAAAGGATACAAAGAGGTGCGTCAGGCAAGGTCTTGAAGGGGTCACATTGTGCTTCATTGTGCTTAAGGACAACACAGGCCCTTGACAAATCAGGAAGCCCCTGAACTTTCATATTCAAAGTCGCTCCTATTGGCTTCATTGCACTGTCAATATTGAGGCCTCATTCAAATTCATGATTGATTGGATCCTTAGATATGTCTGAGTGAGGGCTGGGAGAGAAGGTAGGTTTGCACAGCTGATTATTGTGTTTGCTGTCAATTCATACACGTAATGTAATGACTTGGCCAAGGTGGTGTAATAGATATATTTACATTAAAAACAAACTGAAAAAGAGGAACAGCAGATGCTGTTGCTTATATATGCAAACAACCAAACACCTCATGGGATTCCATTCTTTACTCTTGAGGCATGCCAATTATTTGACCTAATAATATGTTTACTGCTTCTGTTCCACCTCTCAGTTTGTTGCATAGTGAGGGCCTTGGCTTTCATAGTTTGCAAGCAGCCATCCAAGGCCTGACAAGTGTCTCTGCCTTGAGGAGCAGAGGAAGGAGAGTGGGGAATAGGATGATAAAATGGAATGTGCGGTTAATTGCTTTCATGAATAACGATGTCCCTTGTAATGAGATCAGAAGAATTTGATAGGACCTGGATGCCATTACCAAATATTTTGATCAAAGATTCCATAGAAGAAGAATGCTCAAAAGGGGGGAATATGAAGATCAGAATTAGAAACTTCTGGAAATATATGTAAGGTGAATGAACCCCTGCGACAGTATCTGTAAACTTTAAACCAAAAATATCCCTGTTGTTTTATTAAAATTAAATAGTGATTTAGCATAACTGTTAAAAAAACATCTGACTTGAGCATTATGCTCTTCTAAGAACTACTTGTGTGGGATCAAATTGACTACAGCAATTTAAAAGATGAGATAGAAACATTATGAGGCAATGAGTTATACCGAGGACGAAAAACCCAGAAAAAGAGGC
>NW_022103911.1:1894301-1895836 GCF_000313985.2 Echinops telfairi | reverse complement strand
ATTTGTTGACCCTCTTTTCCACTTACAGAGCAAGTTTACTGTTTTTCTTTGAAATAAATAAATATTGGAAAACATTTAACCTAGTGATGCCTCAATTAATGTAATTTTATTGGTGTCTATTTTTATTTTTAAATTTACCAGTAGCAGTTGCATTTCCCAGCCTAGGCTTATACTTGAGTCAATAAGTTTTCCCAGTTTTTTGTGGTAAAATTAGATACCTCGGCTTATATTTGGTAAACTTATACTGGAGTGTATGTGATACACACACACACACACATACATATATATGACTATATTGAGAAAATCTGTTATGCAAGACCTCTTTAAAAATCAAGGTAATATTAATATTCTAAGTGATGAATGATTCTAATTTCCCCCCAAATTTCCCTATAGCTTACTACAACCATTAACCCTCACGCCTCTCCAAAGAAAAATAAAGTTTCTTCACTCTTTTTAAGATTTTCTTTAAACAATCACTAGCCTTTTCTAACAACACTTGTCTGTCAATTTGTTGTAGTGTGATGGCTTGCATGTTGCTTGATCGTAAAAACTTTGTATGTCACTGGTAATTTAAATACCAGCAGGGTCTCCCAAGTTGAATAGGTTTCAGTAAAGCTTCCAGTCAAGGAATGGTCTAAGAATGAATAGAATGGCCACGTCTTAGGGATAAGCCACTGAAAACATTATGAATAGCAATGAACACTGCCAGGTATGCTGCTGGAAGATGCACCCGTCAGGCTAGAAGACACTCAAAATAGGACTGAGAACAAGTGTCTCTTCAAAGTAGAGTTCATCATAGTGAGGCAAATAGAGTACAGCTATTTGGACTTTAATTTATTAAGGAGGCATGACTCAACATGAGAGAAAACCACTGTGAATTTCTACTACCAATTAGAACATGGAATGCAGAAAAGATGAATTCAGAAATATTGAAAGTCATCAAAAATGAAATTGTATGCAGAACGATAGATACTCAAGGCATTAGTGACTCGAATATATTGGCTATTTTGAATCAGACAATCATAATAATTACCATGCCAGGAATGGTAAATTCAAGAGGAATAACATCCCACTCATAGTTAAAAAGAATATTTCAAAATCTGTCTTGAAGTATAATGCTGCCCATGATAGGATAATATCTAAATTCCTACAGGAATCCAGTTAATAAAACTATTATTTAAATTTATGTACCACTCATTAAAGCTAATGATGAAGTTGAAGAATTCTATCAATTCCTCCATCTGAAATTGCCCAAACATGCGATCAAGATGCATTGATAATTACTGGCAATTGGAATGGAAAGTTGCAAACAAAGAGGAAGGAACAGTAGTTGGAAACAAAAAGGAAGAAATGGTAGTTGGAAAATGTGGTCTCGGGGATAGACAAGAAGCTGGAGATCACACGACAGCATTTTACAAGGTCAGTGATTTCCTCATTACAAGTAGCTTTTCCCCCCAACAACACAAACAGCAACTGCCCAGACAGAACATACAGCATGGTAGTTAGATAATTGTATGCCAACTTGAAGATGCGTG
>NW_022103911.1:1886685-1893445 GCF_000313985.2 Echinops telfairi | reverse complement strand
AATGAATTGAGCAAAGGTCTAGAGTTAGAAAGCTAAGAATAAAGAACACACTCAGCATAGGTGAAGCTGAAAGAACTGCAATTAAAACATCAAGACACAAGTTACAATATTGAAAGTTCTATGGGTAAAATACTGAGTGATGTCCGAAGCATCAAAAGAAATTTGAAGGAATACATAGGATCATTGTCCCAAAAAGAATTTGTCGACACTCAAACATTTCAAGAAGCAGCATGTGAACAGCACTAATGATACTAAAGGAACCAGGCTAAACTGCACTGAAAGCATAAGTAAACAACAAGGGTCCAGGATTTGATGGGCTATGAATTGAACTTATTGCAATATGCAGATGAAGCACTGGTAGAACTCACTTGTCTAGGTCTAGGATTTTGGAATACGGCACCCTGGTCAATGGACTGGAAGAGATCCATTTTTGTGCACATCCCAAAGAAAGGTGACCCAACAGAATGCAGACATTCTCACATAATATCATTAATATTCCATCCAACTAAAATTTTGCTGAACTTTATTTAACAAGCACCTGTCATAGTCACCATATAATCAACCAAGGCCCTTGTGGTTATTGGGTGGAAGAAATTAGAATTCTCTAGAAACAAGAGCTGTATTGAAAACCAAGCCTTTTAAACCTTTTCAGAGAAAATAAAGTAAAACTTTTGTAGTTGATACTCACATATAGACTTCCAGAAGCAAAAATGATGTTTAAGAGTTATTCTTAATAATGCACTTTTCTTTGTCAGTTAAAGCTATGGACAATCACTGTTGCACACACGAATGAATTGTGACTTATGATTAACTCTTTCCAAATGAGTTCAACTCATATCAGGGAATGAAGTTAACTCATAGGTGATTAAGCTAGAAACATCTGTGATGCTGGTTTTGACACTCAGTGCATTTGTAAGCAGTTAAAACCCCACCAGCTGCTTTCAAAAACCGGACATTGTAATCATCCAGTATGACTCCTCAGGGCACACTAGATTATCAAAGGAATGTGATTCAATGACTAATCAAACTCTTCCAAAACTTTCCCTAACCACTCTTGTCAAAAGGATTTGAAGTAAAAAAATCACATTCAGAGAATAAAAGAGATGAAGATTTTATGCTGAGAAGCCCAAACCCTCTCCATTTGTTTCTAGTTATGTACAACAAAACTCTTCAAAATGATTGTCTTGTAATCACTATCATTTAAATAATCTAAAAAAGCCACATGATACACAATTCAAAACAGAAAAATGAAAATAATAATATTATCTTAAAATCTGAAAATTCTTTGAGGATTTCTTATGAAAATAATTATCTGTTTGATTCTGAAGAAGGGTACATTGATGACACTCTGTAACAAGACTTCATCCAGCCATATTCATAACAGCTAAGACTTAAATCACATCTACTCTGTTATAAGCATCAAGTTCTAAGTGCTTAACATGGAGCAATTCACCTGAAGCACATAGCAAATCCAGAAGATAGATAAAATTATAATATTCCCTTTTTGAAATGCAAACACTGAAGGGAAAAAGAATTAAGAAACTTGATAGGGTAAGTGGAAAAGCCAAAATTTAAATCCACATGCTTTGATGTTATTCAGCAATTATTTTTATATCAAATATCTCAGGCTATTATAATATAATTTTATTTCTGATATATCTACAAAGTAGTTAAAAATCACAGGGTTATCAGATCCACTACATCTATTATAGGGTTAAAACTCTTAGTAAGATCATTTGACCCATTATTTAAAATGTTTATGTTAGACAGGGTTTTAGATAGATAGATAGATAGATAGATAGATAGATAGATAGATAGATAGATAGATAAATCTATAACATAAGAAATAAACAATCTATAAAGCAGTATAAATGACTCAGTGCAACTCACTTCTGTGAGACAGCTAATACACTGGCAGTTCTTCAAGTCTTGAAGGCTGCCGGGTAGAGCAATTCAGGCAATCTGGCCACAGGCAGCAAACAGCAAGGCAGGTCACCAACAGTCAGCCAGATGACAGGGTCTGACAGTGCCCAGCTCAAGCGATGTATATTCCAGTGGTGTGGTGAAGCAGGTCTTGAAGGAACCTCAAATTACAGTGACTCATTCCATGGGTTAGGTGTCCCACAGGTAGTGCAGCTTGCAAACTGAGACAGAGAACAAGCTAAGGCGGCCAAACACTGGTCCATCATCAAAGAGCAAGAGACAAGAAAGGCGAGACTCTCCAAGCCATTTGTCTCTCCGCCCTTCAATCAATCCCACATATATTCATTGACCAGATTAGCACAATAAACCTATCACAATGTTTAACTTTTTTATCTCATCTCTTTCATTCTCTTCACCCTTTTCCCCTCTATCCTTTCAAAACACTATTTCTACCATTTGCTAATTTTCTATTCCTATTATGTTTATTTCTTCTGTAAATTTTCTGATTTAACCCCTTTAGTTTATTTCTTAGTCTTTTCTTCTTTTTAAATTGGGTGAAGGCTTACAGTGCAGATGATTAATTTTGTATTCAACAATATATACACATTTTATTTCATCTCTGATCTCAGTCATTGCAATTCCCCCAGTAGACCACCATTTAGCACACTTTCTCCTTGTGTTTCTTGCTCTCATTCCTCCCTTTTTCTTAATGCTTCTGACCTTGGTTCTTGGGTAAATGCTGGTCTTTTGATCTTAAATGGCTGCCTATTCTAAGGTGTATGAACCTCACTAGTGTTATTATTCCCCTTATAGACCTATCTATTATTTGACTGAAAATTGAACCACAAGGGTGAGCTCACTTCCAGACTTGAAAAGTGATTCAGAGCCCTCAGGGATTCCACCAGCTTTTATCTGACCTGTATGCATGGTCTTTCTTATGATTTTGTGTTTTGTTCCACAGTTATCTCCTACTCTACCTGGCATCTTCTAATGTGAATCCTTTTAGAACAGCTGTTCGTGGTAGCTGGCGCCACCTAGATTTTCAGGTCTCAGGCTCACGGAGCCTGATGTTTGTGTGGTACACAGTCCATTGCACTAATTGTTCCCATGACTTTCAACTTTCTTCACTCTTCTCTCCTGCAAACAGGGAAAGACCAATATTCACACCTCAAATTGGCGTAAACCCCAATATTTATGCCAAGCCTGTAAGACTCCAGTTGCTGTTCATCAAAGAACCATAATTGGATGTAGAGCATTTCTTTGTTAATTCCAAAAAATTTGAACAATTTACTGTCATTGAGTTGATTTTCAGGTAATAGTGACCATATAGGACAGAGTAGAACAGCCCCTGTTTGGTTTCCGAGGCTATAAAACTTAACAGGGATAGAAAGCCTCATCTTTCTCCCACAAAACAGCTGATGGTTTCGAACTGCTGATTTTAACATTAGCAGTCCAACACATAACTCACTATGCCATCAGGGTTCCTCCTTTATGGACTAGGTTATGTTAATTGACTTCGGTGTTCCTGAGACTATGGTTCTGAGCCCTCAAGCCTAGCAACTCATTGTCTAAAGGTGCACATTTATGTTTAAATCGTTTTCATAACTTTGCCTCCTATGTTCCACCACACTGATGGAGCTAATTGCAGCCGAAATAAATACACATATTTATAGCTCACTCCACCTCCCACATCTGTCTAGCCTTGGTGAGATTTTCTTATTTAACTCCTTTATTTCATTTCACATTCTTCTTTACAGTTAAATGTTCTCCCTTTGATAAATGCTGTAGCTGTTTATCTAGCTCATGTCAACTGATGAATCTTAACACAATTCAATCCCATCAAGGATTGACAGCGTGGAACTGCCTCCTTGGGTTTCTGAGACTTCAAACCTTTATGGAAATAGACAGCCTCATCATTTTCCCATGAAGAGTGGTGGTGGGTTCAAACCCCTGACCTTGTGTTTAGCAATTCAATGTATAGCCCACCACACCACCAGGACACTTTGATGAATCTTAGAATATCGAAATGAGTAAACCAGGTGGTAATTCTTGAAAAAGCATAAGATTTTGAAAAAGGAATTAAAAACAAACAAACAAACAACTAAACTCACTGCCACTGAGTGTATGACAACTCAAAGAGACTGTACAGAATAGAGTAGAATTTCCCCGGGCATTCCTGAGACTGGAACTTTTTACAGGATGAGAAAGCCCCTTCTTTCTGCTGAGGAGCCACTGGCGGTTTTAAACTTCAAACCTTGTGGTGAACAGCCTAATGTGTCACCACTACACCACCAGCTTCTATGTGTCACATTCCATATGTGTCCCAACCCCAACTCATACATTTATTCAAACGGTAGTAGGCTTCTTTCAGCAAATAAGATGGTTAGAACTTCAGCTGTCTTTTAGAATGCAACTCTAGGAAATAAGAAATAATTTCTGTACTTGCCATTATCGATTGTCATTTCAGTCTGATCGTAGATATCTGGATAATGTGTGTACTCCACTCTGGCTAAAAGTATACAGTATTCAAGTGAAACATTCACATTAATCAAGGGAAACGTTCAATTCAAAATAAGAGGTTGCACCTCTGGTATGTTGATAACATGAGAAAGGACATCCCTGAGTGAGTAGATGCTAGATATTCCTGATAATATAAAGTGACAGTACATAAAATCATTTGCTGATTTTCATCTGTTAAATTCATTATCTTACATAATGGTCTTTCCAGGTAAATCAGCCGAGGGACTTAAAATTGCATGAATTCATTCACCAGATTGTAAATATGCCAGAGTGGCTGTTTGTCAGGTATCGCAGCTGACCCCGAAGCTGAATGCTCACTTGTGTTAGAAAGTAATACAATACTTATTCCTGAACCTGCCTTAGTCAGTTGCCAAACTAATGATCTCTGAACTGATATGATGCAGGAGTTCTTTTTACGCACTTCTGATGCAAGCGAGAAACAAACCCAATCCTTCCTCCAAAAGCAGAGATCCTCATCAACATAGCTGAAAATAAAATCCAGTTATTTCTACCATTTTACATTAAATCACCAATTGTCAAAAGTGTAAACGCATTGCTAGTGACCAAATGGAATGCTTATTCTTTCATTTCTTATATTTGGAAGTAATCTATGGAAAGAAAAACAAAAACAAAATACCAAATGTAGTTGATCATCATCAAGATTACTGGCAAAAGAAGACATTCAATATTCTTATGTTGTCCCTTTATTTTATTGAAAACAAAAATTTCAAGAGTATACATAGTTGGGAGTGAGGGAACCAGAAAGAGATTTGAATCCCGGGCTATTTGACATTGCTTCTACTTCATACCACTGAATAGCTTTCTGTACCATCTACCCTTTTGTGAACATAAAATTCCAAAGCTTACTGTGCAAACTGCCTGGGAGTTATCTGTTACATTAGTCAAAAGAAAAGACACTTAATAGATGTAATAAACCTGGTATTCATTTGTTTAATTATTGTTAATGGAAAAACATGAGCATTATTTCTTTTGTATGTTTAAAGTTAAGAAATTCAAAGGAAAATAATTGGTTGCACTTTTAACAGTGGACTCCAAAGTCAATGTCTCTGGGTGGTTCTGCAGTGTGTAGATTAGACTGAAGGAGCCATCAATAAGCTTCATCGATCAATGTGTCAGTCAGTCCTTAGATCCTTATGGATCGTGAAGTGCATACAGTATATGAATTATCATATGTTCCCAAATTAAACATCCAATTTTAAATACAATATAATCCTAAATGTATTTTTATCCCCAGCATGTATGTCAATTTAACCTAAATATCATGTACCAGTATATAATATTGTACAACACTAAGTTTGCAAATGATTTCTTTAATGATTTCATTCAACTAAATACTTAAATAATAAAAATAGATTTTCTAGGAAGCTTAAAAAACTGTAAAATGGAAATTTAAATTGACAAAAGTGAGCTACTTTAACTGGTTTCACTGAGTGATATCAAAAGGTGAAAAATATCATTTATTTTTTTTACTTTCCTTTTATGAATTGTGTCACTTCAGTGTAGTTTTTACCCGTACAAATGCTTGTCTATTAGAATGCCAATAAGGGAGAGGTTCATATTATCCATCTAAATTATGAATTCCTAGTGCTCTGGTGGCAGAGTGCTTATACCTTGGGTGTTAACTGCAAGGTCAGTAGTTGAGAATCACCAGTCACTCTGCAGGGGACAGGGAGTATCTCCTCCTGCAGAGTCACAGTCTAGGAAAGCTACAGAGGCCATAGTACTCTGTCCTAGAGGGACACTAGGACTCAGGATCAACTCAATGGAAGTGAGTGTTGAGGGAACCAACTTTAAAATTAATTGAAACAGCTAGGGATATTTAAACTTGGATTTCATTCAGTGAAAATGAAGTGAGGCATTGTTTAAGATGGGGAACTGACTATAGGAGATGATTTATGATAACTCCACTAATAAATTGAGCTCTGAACTCAAAGAAAAATGGCATAGAAATAATTTAAAAGTAAGCACAAGAGTTGGAATTAGGAAAGAGGAAATACAGTATCTGGTTAGGGGATTAAACTTTCCAAATAGTCACTATGAGTCAAAATTGACTCAATGAAAATGGATTAGACTTGGAATCAGGAATATAACATACTAGCAAAATTTTGCTGAAGATAACTTTTAAAGCTACAGTTGCAAAGTGACAGGGGATTCAGAAAAGTATTTGGAATGAGGGAGATCATTGCTGTCAGATGAATCTTGCCTTAAAGCGAGGAATCCTAGAATGGTGCTTACCTGTATTTTGTTTCTCATTGTATCATATTATTTTCTTTAACTCTACTAGCCAATATTTGAA
>NW_022103911.1:1882757-1886168 GCF_000313985.2 Echinops telfairi | reverse complement strand
TAGGGTCACCATCAGATTACAAGAGGGTAGTCACATGTCATCAAAATCACAGTCCAAAAATAACATTTGCTATCTGTTGACTTGATTTGTGATGCTCTCTCCATTAGTTTCACTTTCCCAGACATCCAGCAGGAAGTCTTTAAAGTCATAAGAATACATTTCCTTTTGGGTTCTGGAAAACTATAAAAAAACAAACAGACATACCATACACACCCACCAAAATTATAAAAGTTAACTTCCCCCTTAGGTCCAGGCATGGTTGTTGTTAGGTGCCATCAAGTCAGTTCAATTGTACAAACGTGCACAACAGAACAAAGCCCTGCCCTGCCCTGCACCCACTCTCACAATTGTTCTATGCTCGAGCCCATTGGTGCAGCCACTGTGTCAATCATCTCCTTGAGGACCAACTGCTTGTTTGCTGTTCTCTACTTTACCAAGCATGATGTCCTTCTTCAGGGACTGGTCTCTATTGACAACATGCCCAAAATATATAAGACAAGGTTTCCCCATCCTTACCGCTAAGAAGCATTCTGATTGTACTTTTTCCAAGACAGCTTGGTTTGCCCTTCTAGCAACTCCAGGCGTTACAGCCAGGGAACGTGGCTCATAGGAACCAGGCCAGCAGAGATATGAAGATGAAAATAGATAAAGGAGAGTAGATGTTAAAATTCTATTTAAAGTACTCTGGCATTACACGGAATAATGGAAACAGAATAGGTAAATGAGAAGATGGTTGACCCATTACAGAGTGCAGTGAGTCTTCTAAAAAACGTCAGTGAAAGTATCTCATATCTTACAGTCTCATCTAAAAACATGACTTTAAATTAATTATACTTAGCAGATAGAATTAATGAACCATATCCTTGAATCTGGATGGGCTTCTGACTCACTTAGAAGCAAACACAAGGAGGCAGAGAAGCGCTACTTGACTTCTAAGTTCAGGTCAGAAAAGGCTATGTTGTGTTATTTCATTAGGTGCCATCAAAGCTGTTCTGCCCTATAATGACACTTTGCACCACAGACCAACACGCTTCATGGTTCTGTGCCCCCGCCCCACCACCCCCCCACTGTTCCTATGCCTGAGCCAAGGTTGCTATCTTGCTATGACCTTATCTGTTCAAATGCTTACCCTTGGAGTCTTGGGCTGCCAGGGGCCTTGATGCTAACATGCTCAATGAAGGCCATGCTCCATGGGTAGGTACTGTGGTTGACAGTCCTACTTTTTCCTTCCTCCCTGCTCAATGGTCAGTTAATGAGGCATCTCTAGAACATTTCATCCTTTAATGGTCAAAGCAGCCCTAGCCTTTTAGTCTCACCAGCTGAGACCTAGACATTGAGGAGTAAATGTAAGTCTTTGATAGTGGTACCTTTTCCAAATTTTCTGACCCAGAAAATATATAATCATAAAGAAATGCTGGATGGAACATTGTTAAATTAGGAGTGGTTGTCAGGCAGAAAGAAGCACTGTTTATAGCTGATAAATTGGCATTCTTGAACCCACCATTGCTCCTCAGGAGAAATATGTGGCAGACTGCTTCTGTGAAGACCTATGAGCCTTGGAAATAACTGAAGGACAATCCTACTTTGTCCGATAGGGTTGCTATGAGATGGAGCCAAATGAATGGCAGCTCATTAACTCTTTTTATGAGTTAAGTAGCAGAGCAACAAGGAATGGAATCTACCACTTTCAAATACAGAATAAATAATCAGAAAGAAGTTTAAGGGAACACATTTAAGGGAACAGAATGGTTTTCATTAATGAACATGCACATATCCAATAACTAAACCATGCAGGACTGAAAACTCCAGAGTGGAAGAGGAAACTTAACTCAATGACATATTCCAGTAAGGTCTCACTTAGGAAGTAAAAGGGACATGCTAACCAAGTCGGGTAAGAACAATGAAGAACAAGCCACTGGAAAAGAAGTCTGATAAATAAGGGGACACTTAGCTTATGTTTGCTTCTGTTGTTAACACCTATGTATTCATTGTCGCTACACAACTATGGTCCCCTTGAAATACAGCTGAGCAAGATGGATAGAAATTATTTGCCAGATGGAAAAGTATAAGATCTACTTAAAATATTATCTTTCACAGTGATTTTTACTATATTCAGAAATCCAAGGTAGAGGTATAATTTTCACTTCCAAAGCTGAACTAAAATTAATTATATTTCTCCTTTAATAGGTTCAAATGATTTCAGAGCCGCTTTTAAAGAATAATCATCATATTTCAAAAGTAATTAGTCAATTACCATCTTAAAATAACATCACGGATTTTGTCAACACCCCTAGCTATTCACTTAACCTGTAGAGTTCTAGGGAAAAGCAGAACTGACCCGTTGGATTTTGGAGGCTGTAAATATTCATGGGAGCAGAAAGCTTCATCTCTCTCATGTCAAGTGGCTGTTGAGTTTGAACCACTGATCTTGTTCTTAGCAGTCCAACGCTCATCGACTATGTCACCAGTTCTACTGCAATAAATGATATTTATAGACTCTATTCCAAAATTTGACGAAATTGTCTTTATTTTCCTTTCCATTGCTTAAAGAAAACAATTCTCATCCATGGAGTTTTGGGAAAACATCCTTATGGAGTGAAAAAAAAATCTGATTTGGAGGTTGGCAAATACTTGCCAATTCCTATGGTGTAAACATCTCCACTGTGGCTGATTTGTGCCTCACTGTGGAAAAGGTGAAAAGATTTTACCAAATCAAAAAAAGAAAGAAAATAAAACTGTATCAGCCAACGTGGGTATACCACCCACACTACTCTAGTATCTGTTATTTAAAAAGTTAAAAGATCATCAAACACAAATTCACATAGAAGTTTTTATTTCTTTAGAAATACTTGTTTTCGTTACCAGAGAAATGGACCTCAGGATTGGTCATTTAGGATAGAGAAGTAGTGTTATGCGATGAACATATATGACCTTAGATACACGTTAGAGCTTGCATATATGGATAAGTATATTCTTAACTTTTTAAAATTTCAAACTAAATGCTGAATATTAACACACCGAAGTTTCTATTCCATTTCTCAGATGATGACTATTAATGTTGAACACCTTTGCATGCACGTCTTTGATGTTTATATATGTCCTTTAGAGGAACATCTGTTCATATCATTTGGACATTTTAATTGATTCATTTATCTATTATTTATTCATTTGAGAAATTTCCTTTTGTGTCTTAGATATAAGTCCTTTGCATCTAGTGAATGCTTTCTCCTAGTATGTGACCTGCTCTTTTATTTTCCTAATAGTGTCTCTCAAATAGCAGAAGTTTTCACTTTTGAAGTTCATTTTATTATTTTTATGAGAAAATTTTATCCAAGAAAAGTTTTGCCTAAACAAGGTTTCAAAGATTTTCTTCTTTGTTTTCATGTAGAAATTTAATAATTTTAGATTTTA
>NW_022103911.1:1879858-1882657 GCF_000313985.2 Echinops telfairi | reverse complement strand
TGAGAAAATTTTATCCAAGAAAAGTTTTGCCTAAACAAGGTTTCAAAGATTTTCTTCTTTGTTTTCATGTAGAAATTTAATAATTTTAGATTTTATGTTCAAGCCTATGCTATTTTTGGTCTACTATTTAGATCTACTACAACTAAGTTAATAAGTTAATTTTTATAAATAGTGAAGTAAATTTCAGGAGTAACTTGTTCCATGAGGATCTCCAATTGAGGAAGTGTCGTGGAGGACCACAGTAGACCTCCTCCAGGCAAAAAGGGGAGATGAAAAATCTAACTCCACATCTGCCCATAGATGAGTTCTTTGAGGCAGAGGGCAAATACAGCACCACCCTCAACCTTCGTTACCCCAATTTGATGCCAATCATCCCTCCCATGGCACTCTACTTCTCTGCTGGGTTTGGTAATCCTTTGTAATGGCTACACAGACATCACAAACAATGCTTAAGAATATGGTATTTCTTAAAAGAGTGAATAGATTTTAAGTCAGGGTCAGAAAGGTTAAGAGTACAATTGTTTTGCTTGCAGTGCCTTTCTCAGCCATACCACCAGGAAAAAATTCTCAGTCTTCAGCCTCAGCCGCATGGCCCTTTGACGTGTGCCAGGGTCCAGTAACTATTGCAAGCTCCTGTAGCACTGAAAAATACCCAAAGGATGCCCCACTCTGCCAGGTACTCCATAGCCCACAGCTCTGTCACTCTGTGCTGTGTACACTGTTTCTCTCCCCACAGGAATCTCAGGCGTATCCTGTTTGCTCTTCTTTCTTGATGGCCATGGGAGTCTATTCCTGCATCTGAGATGGCTCAGTTTCTATCTAATGGAATGGTAAAACAAATAAAAATCCAATGAACGTCTCATATGCCTGAATTGCATGTCCCCACCCAGTCCGTTGGTAGGAGATGCAAAGACAATACCTAGAAGTGTCATGCCAAATCATTTCACTTCACATTTATTTAAAACACTACCATTTCCCACATCGCTATCTTTACAAGTCTGTCAAAAATTATTTTTTTCCATATGTATTTGGGTCAATTTGAATATGTGAGTCTGTTCATTTGTCTCTATGTATACCTTCATGCCCAAACCTCCCTGTCTTGTTTAGTTAATTGCATAGTAAGCTTGTAAATCAGCAGTATGTAAAATAAATCCTACTGCCATCGGGGCAGTTATGTCTCATGGGACAGAGTGGAGATTCTCCAGAGAGCTTCTGAAACTGTAAACCTTTATAAGAGAAGACAGTCTCATCGTCCTCTCCTAGAGAAGTCGGTGGATTTCAGCCATCAGACTTGCTGTTAGTAGCACATTGTTGGTTAAGCAGCCCATAGGACTCCTTTAAGCAATGTAAGTCCTCTAAATTTGTTTCTATTTTCTTTTTTTTAAAATTATTTTGCCTACTTTAAGATTCTTCACTTGTTTATGTAAATTTTACAAGCAGCTGCCAAATTCAACAGGGGGACATTTTCCCAGAATTATTTAATAGGATTTAATTAAATCTCTAAATCAATTGTTTAGTACCTATGTGGAAAAAGAGGATGAAGAAACTTGATGTTATCAACAAAAACAAGGCCAGGGGCCAACGATGGAATAGACCATCAATTACTTATATGCCACTAGGGTTGAAGCTGAAAAAAATTTAAACAAGTCCATGAAAACTAAGATATCACCCACCTTGAGTGTATTACCCCTGGATTTAGAAGCTATTCCAAATACAGGTTTGACTCCGTGGACCCCTGATGACTAAATGCCCCAGGCGGTACGGGGTGGCATCAGACCATGAAGTAAAAGGTGATTAAAAACATAGGAAAGAAGGAAAATACTCAGATGGAATTCAGAAAAGACCCAAACTTGCTATTGAATGTAGAGAAGCCAAAGCAAAGACGGAGGACACTATTATAATAAACTATGCAAGGAATTAGAGGTAGAAAACCAAAATATATATTTTTAAATGTACTCAGTATTGTTTAAGTTGAGTGAACTGAAGAAAACCATTAAGCCAGGAGTTAAAATACTAAAGGTTCCTATGAGGCAAATATTGAATGATGCAGCAAGCATGAAAAGAAGAGGGAAGAAATACATGAAGTCACTGTACCTAAAATAATTGGTGGACACGCAATTGTTTCAGGAGGTAGCATCTGATCAAGAACCAATAGTAATGGGGAAAGAAATCCAATATGCTCAAGGGCTTAGCGGACAACAATTGAAAAATTTCCACAAACTAATGATGCATGTGAATTATGGTGTGGGTGAAAATATCAAAAGAGAGAAGAATGACCAAAGTGTGTTGGAAAAAGCACAGCTAGAATTCTCCATAGAAGTAAGGATGGTGGGGTTTTGTCTCGGGCACTGTAGAAAGGCTGTCAGGAAGGACCTCTCACCGGAGAAGGAATGCAGAGAGCCAGGGAAGAAGAGGAACCACAACAAGTGGGATGACCCAGTGGCTGCAACAATAGACTCAAACATAGCAACCATTGTATGTCTGTGGTACAGTGTCTCCATGAATCAGAACTCAAGAGACAGCATCTAACAACAACAATCATCATCAATATGGTAGTCACTCAATCTGGTTTCAATTGAAGAACTAAGAGTGTAGGGGTGGAGTCTAGTCTGTCAATCTGGAGATAGCCAATGAGACTTCAGTGTGGGCATGGCCTTCTCCTGAGAATTCTGGGAAATGTAGTATTCCTTCTTGGAGGCAGGAGAGACTCTCACCCTGGGAGACATAGCCGCTGACAAGACACATGCACCGGCCCTAATGAAGAGACCATTTCCAATGACACTGGATCCAAAGACTTTC
>NW_022103911.1:1871195-1879758 GCF_000313985.2 Echinops telfairi | reverse complement strand
TCATATCTTGCCCTGTCCAACATCTCCCTTCACCCACTTTTCTGTTGTCTGTCCCCCAGGGAGGAGGTCACATATAGATCCTTGTAATCGCATATGTGTGACCATGAATGTGTTTCTCTAGTCTACCCAGACTAACACAATCAGTTTGAGAATAAAAATTTTAACATCTTAACATTTTTAAGTTCCATTTATGTATCTCTATGTGTAAGTCTTCTTTAATCTTATTCATTCAGGTTTTATAGTTTTCGATGTATATGTCTTATATATATCTTGTTACATTATGTCAATGTATTTCATACTTTGGAATGCTATTGTAAATACTGAAGTTACTTCAACTGGCTACTTTAAAAACATAGAAACTCAATGTCTATTGTTTGCACCAATCTTGTATCTTGTGATCTGTTAAACTTACTTATTATAGTCATTTTGTAGATTTTCTTTGAATATGAACATAAATTATTGAATGAACAATTGCTTCCTCACCTTCCATATTGTAAGCTTATTTCCTTTTCTTTTCATTATACTAACTAGGCTCTCCAGTAAATTGATGAATAGCAGCGATAAGAAAAATATTCTTGTCTTTTTGTGATCTTGGAAAAAATCAATTCTATGATTAAATATGGTGCTATCTACAGGCTATCCATATGTATGCTTTGTCACATTGAGAAAGCTGCCTTGGGTTCTGTGTTAGGCTGGGATGACTACAGAAACAAATCCAGTGGTACTCATATATATATATATGCGTAAGAGAGAGCTTTATATTCAGAAGTAATTATATGTGGGGGGACCGGCCTCTACAACAGAATGAGTCCTAAGGGCCAGTTGTGTAATTGAAGGGTAAATGAAAGAAACATCAGACAAGGCATGCAAGGGCTCACCTCTTCCCTGGAGACCGAAACCAGCGAGAAAGCTAATGTATTCTCCAACAGGCTTATCTAATCACCATACATGCAAGCCATATCATTCACATATGTAACAGGACATGCATGTGTGGGAAACTAACACTGAGGGAAATGTGATGAGGACTATATTCCCTAACTTATAACAGAGGGAATCTGGAAAGCTAGTGTTCCATGTTAGGAAAGCCTCCATTTTTTGTAAGTTAGAGGTGAAATCCAAGTACATTATCCTGCTTTAGATATCATTCCCACAGATTTTCCCCTAACAGGTGTGCTGCCTTAAAGAGAGCACATGGTTGATTATAGCTTCATATAGAAGCAGACATTTCGCTCTCTCTTCCTGCCCTGTTACCCCACCCCCCTCATATTCCCCCCCAATGCAGGTATTAGGTCCCCTCACCTATGAGCTCAGGGACCTTAATGTAGATCCCTCCTACATTATGACACTTGTAACTACTGTATACGCATGTATTAGGCTACTATAAATGTCCCAAGTAAGTAAAGGCTCACTCTTCTCCCAGTTCCATGTGGACCATCAAGAGGGGCTGAGGTGATAACCTTCAAGCTTATAGTGAGCAACATGTGCTTGCTTGTAGGAAGCACATTAAGAGTAGCACTATTATGGGTGGAGATTATGGGGATGATTTTCAGTCAGGAGAATGTGACTGGGATTCATCTCCAACTCACAAACCTGAAGGCCTTCCTCCACCAAAGTCTGCCTCCCAGACTCCTTAAACAGAAGAGTACAGAATTTGTTCATATTCATTCTCTTTCTGATTCTCAGTTTCCCACATTGATCAAGCAAACAGCCCAGCCCAATCCAGATCAAGTCTATAAGTCCAATGCTGACCCATAAGTCTGATACTAGTGCATAAATCCCTCTTTAGATGCATGCAACCACATGCAATGATGCAGAATTCAGGAACATCACCAGCTGGTGGGTGCAAAGTCTTGTGCATCCAATGGTGGTGAGGGCATCACAGAGCTCTTCTACAGGAAGGTAAAGGTAGAGAAAGGGTGTGTGTGGGGGGTGCAGCCTTTATCTCAGTCATGTCTCCAAATGAGGACATGAAGCTGAGACCTGATTGACAAACTAAACTCCAACCCTATACTTTATTTATCAAATTTACTTGAAATTATGTAACTACGAAGGTTTCTAATTTGATGAACATTTTTATCATGAGTATGTGCTCAGTTTTTTCCCCTTGTAGGTACTTTTCAACATCTACTGAGATCACTAATTGTCATTCTTGGTAAACATGGTTAATTGCATCAACTGATATGCCATGTTAAACTATCCCTGCATTCATGGGGTGTGTCTCATGTGTTCATGATGCTGTATAATTGTATATGTTTTTAGATATATTTTCTGGGTTTTTGTTGGAGATAGTCATATGTGGTAGGAGCTCTGATGTGGTGGTAGATTATGAAATGGATAGCTAACCAAATGCCAGTGGTTTGAGCTGCCCTCTAAAAATCTATTGCCTCAGAAACTAAAAGGGGCAGCTCTGCTCGGCCTATATGTAGATGATTAGAATCACCTCCATTGCAGAAGGTTATCCATATGCATTAATGGGTCCAATATCAATAAGGAATATTGCAATGTAGTTTCTTCATTCTTAGAACTTTATCCTTACAATGACTTTATTCTTCATGATGACAAATTTTAGCATCAATATTTTACTCTCCTCATATAATGAATTGGAAATTTTAAATTTTCTTCTTATATTTTCTAAAAGCATTGGATGGATTTTAAATAATTTCTTCCTAAAAAAAATTGTATGAACTTTACCCACAAATATATCTGGGCTTAGGGTTTCTTAGGCAGAAAGGATTTTAATTATGGTTTCAGTCATTTTTTTCTAGTAATAATCTATTCAGCACTTCTACTTTTTCTTAAGCTCATTTTTGTATTTTTATGTCCTTCAGAAACTTCAAAAGACATTTTCTATAGCTTCTCAAGGTATGAATAGTTTAGGGTTTCTAGGTCTCTATCACAGTTTCTTAATTTTGCTGATGTACTTTGAAAACTAAGAAAGAAAATTGATAAACTAATATTTACTGTGTTCTAGTAAAACTTTATTTACAAAATCAGATTGCATGAAAGATTTAGCACCGTTAGCAAACTACTGCTTTTATGTTATATTCCTGAAATGTGAATCTTATGAATACCATTACTGGGCATTTACCCAAAAGAAATAAGAAACAGATCATGAACAGATGTCTGCTCCCCAATGTTAATTGCAGCACATTAAAAAAAAAATCAAATGAGCATGGTTTTTGGGGGCTTACCCCTCATGTCTTGTGTGCATTCATATATGTATGTATATACATAAATCTCTACGCCATAAAAAAATTTCAAGTGAAATAAATATTTAAATGTGAAAGAGAAAATCTGCCTTTGTCTTATAATTCATTCATTTCTGGTGCCTAAGAAATAGTTTTTTTTTTTTCTGTTTTTTAACAAATAGTTTCTTGAGTCAATAAAGTATATTACATCATTTCAGTCATGTTACTACTGTTCCCTGGTCTTTTCTAGCTCCACTGGTTATTGTCTGCTGTCTATCTTGCTTGTAGATTGTACACTCCCCATGAGAATAATGACTACATCTATTTTGTTCATATCTGTGCTTCCTGTCTAGTAAAATATTCAATATATCATAAGGCTCTTGAATTGTTTAGTTGAAAAGAAACTCATTTAATGGAGACCAAATTTAAGAACCATGAGTATTGACTTAATTGCAATAATTGCAATAATGCTTAAATACAGAAATATATTAAATCAGATACTACAGCTTTTAAAAACTATGAGTTCATTGCTGTGCACAAATTTAATTCTAAGTTATAAAAATAATAAAAATCAAAACTAAATAGAGAAATTCATTGCGTAGAGTTAATTTTGTCTCATAGTGACCTTGTAGGGCAAAGTATAATTGTCCAGTAGAATTTCTGAGGCTGTAATCTTTACCAAAGTCTACTGCTGAGTGGCTGGCAGGTTAACCAGGTAGGTTAACCATTGTGTCACTGGGGGTCCTTAAAATTGAAATTAATAGGATAAATCAAATATGAAAGATGATGTAGTCTAATAACTAAATTCCCAATGTGAAGTTTGATTGTATAATTATTGGCTATTTTGATTTTGAAAATAACATTTCTGAGCTATTTTCATTCTATGTTCCCTTTTCATAATTTTGGTAATTTTTTTATGCAGTATGATTTCATTAGATTTTTCCTTTTATAAAGGACATTTCAAGATGCATTTTGAAGTATAACGTCCTTCAAGGAAATCCAATCCATATAACTATGAATCAAATTCGCACACCAATCCTGGAAGCTGGGAATGAGGTTGAAGATGTTAGTAGACCAATATCTTCAGCAAATCGATCAAATGTGCAATCGAGATGTATTGAAAATTATTGGTGCCTGGAATGCAAAAGTCAGAAATAAAGGGAAAGGAACAGTGGTTGGAAAATATAGTCCTGGTGAAAGAAAACAATTGGAAAGCTTATGAGAGATTTTGTAAGACCAACAACTTGTTCACAGCAAATACCATTATTCAACAACACAAAGGGTGACTATGCACATGGACATCTCCAGCTGTAAGGCATAGACACCAAATTGATTACAGCTGTGTGAAGAGACAACAGAGAAGCTCAATAAAAGCATCTAAAACTATTCTAGGGGCTGACTGAGGAACAGATTACTAATTAACCATATTTAAATTCAGGTTGAAGCTGAAGAAAATTAAAATGTCCACAGGAGCCAATATACAACTAGAGTCTATTCACCTGGATTTCGAGAACTTCGCAAGAACAAATTTGCAGTACTGAACACTAATGGACAAGACCTAGGAAGCCGTGAGAGAACACCAAGAACATCATTCATGAAGAAAACAAAAGGTCATTAAAAAGACAAGAAAGAAAGAGATTATCAAAATGGATGCTAGAAAAGAGTGAAACTCAATCACAGAGTAACTAAGGCAAATGGAAGAAATGATGAAGTCAAAGAGCTAAACAGAAAATTTCAAAGAACAGCACGAGAAGACGAAGTCAAATATTGTAATGAAATGTACAAAGACCTAGAGTTAAGAAACCAAACATTTAAAACATGCCCAACATATCTTAAACTGAAGAAAAAATTCAAACCTCGAGTTACAATGGAAAGATTCTATAGGCAAAATATTGAAGGAAGCAGTCAAAGAAGATGGAAAGAATGGACCGCCACTGTACCAAGAAGCACTAGTAGACATTCCACCATTTCAGGAGGTTATGAGAAAGCACAGGAGCAAGAACCAATGGCGCTGAAGAGAGCAGTCCCAGGTGCACTGAAAGCCTTAGCCAAAAACTTGTATGGTTGCATTTCAGGTTGCCGAAAAAGGTATTTGTGATGAAGATGCTGTTGGTCTTGCAAAACCCTTATTATGTGATCTCCAGCTTCCTTTCTGTCACCAAGGCCTGCTTTTCCTATGACAGGTCCTTTCTCGTTGCTTCTAACATTTTCATTCCAATCACCAATTATTATCAATGGGTCTTGACTGCATGTTTGATCAGCTCACTTGTGTGCACTCCCATTATTACATCTCTTCTCAGCACATTGAGAAAATGAAGAAACAGTCATCCCATTGTCAATATAACGCTCCAGATGTTGAGCATATGGTGAACATATCTTTCCCAGAACTCTACCTTTTTATATCCAAAAATGCTGTCCCTCTGGTATCACCTTCTAAGACTACAATAAACCTACACTGATCTTATTTAAGTGTAGGAAACCACAGTTTTATTAGAAAAGATAACTCATCTATCTAACAAGGAATCTATTTGTGAAAAACAAGCATTTGAAATTAAATGTTATCTGATCCTGATCCATTCCCTGGATTTGTGGGGACCCTAGGGTCTTTATTGGCTGATTTCCAGACATGGATTGCCTGGCATCCAGTAAAACCTGGCCATGGTCACAGCAACACTCGAGCCTGCCCTAAGAGACAGAGTGGCTATGTAGGAGGTGTGTTATGTGCAATGTGAAACTGTGTTTCCTACATGGAAGGCAAGAATTCTGCCACTAACTTCCCACTTCCCACAGTCAGACAGTTTCCACTCACCAATTGCCAGTTGAGTCAATTTTGACTCATAATTACCCCAAAAGACAGAGTAGAACTCCCCCATAGACTTTCCTAGGCTATCAATATTTATGGGGACAGACTGCCACATCTTTCTCCATGGTGTGGCAGGTGGATTCAAACTAGTGACCTTTCTGTTAGTAGGTGAAAGTTTAACTACTAGCCACCAGGGCTCCGTAACAGAGGCTTACCGTGCCCATTCAGCTTGTTTTCAACAGAAGAACAAGGACAGGAGGAACATATTCAAGCTGAACTCGGAATCAGTCTGTCGTTAAAGAGATTTGTTTCAAGGAAAGGGTCGTGAGATTAAACAAGAAAACTTGTGAAATACCTCCAGCCCATTCTCCCCCAAATCAAGCTACAACTAGATAAAGTCGAAGGTGTGGTGACATGGGACATAACTTCCTTTTTTTAAATCATTTTATTGGGGGCTCATACAATTCTTTTCACAATCCATGCCTACATCCACTGTGTCGAGCACATTTGTACATTTGTTGCCATCATCATTCTCAAAACATTTGCCTTCCACTCGAACCCTTAATATTGGCTCCTCATTTTTTCCGCTCCTTCCTCACTCCCCCCTCCTGCATGAACCCTTCAGGATTCATAAATTATTATTATTTTGTCATATGTTACACTGTCCAACATCTCCCCCTGCCTACTTCTCTGCTATCCATCCCCCAGGGAGGAGGCAATACACAGATTCCTGTAATCCCTTTCCACCCCACATTCCCTCCACCCTCCAGGCATCGCCACTCTCATCACTGATCCTGAAGGAGTCATCTTGAACATAACTTCTGACCAGTCTCTCTTAGGCCAAGACTTCTATAATTGAGTTGTACAAATTCCAGCAAAGCATTTCACATGATACATGGCTTTCCTGAATATTGGTCTGCACAATGAGACAATGATTAAATTATTGTACTTTTAACAAAACCTAATATCCTGGGTATTTAACTTGCTTTTCTTTCCAATTAATGAAATGCAATATAAACGTATAAAATTAAGCATTAGTTATTAACTTTAAAAAATCAATATTTATTTCAACCACAAATAATTTTCAGAAATTTCTATTATCATTATCAAACCATTCATAGGATATGCTGGTGAAAAAATACCACAAAATGCCGAATGGACATTGCTCTTTAAAATTTTTATTATTTTTATTTCATGCTTTCTTTTCAAGCTGCAACAATATTACTAAACTGGTATTTCAAACTTCTTAAGTGTAGTCATTTCATGTTGGTAATTTCCAGCTATAATTTTCAACAAAGAATTGAGGCAGTAAGTTGAAGTCTTCATTGTAATCACACATTTTATGTCATGGGTTTTAAATGAAGGAAAGGTAAATATTCCTGTACCTTTTGGAGACCTTTGAGATATGTAGGCATTATTCTAACAAACATTAGAACAAAGTTGAAGATAATAATGATCTTCACACATCCTCTAGTGAGTAGTGAGAAAGTTGGCCACACTGACTCCATTACAAGCTGCGCAGTGGCAAACTTACCTCCCTAGAATCCCATGAAAAGAGAAATTGAAAATCTACTCAGAACATATTTTGTTCAACTATTTCTAGCTTAATATGAAGGCTAGTCTTCAACACTCTTTGATCTAGTGTATTAGTCTGGGTTGACTTGAGAAACAAATCCAGAGACACTCATATGTGTGAGAGAGAGAGCTCTATATCAAAGAACAATTGTATATGGAGACAACATCCCAGCCCACTCCAGATCAAGTCCATAAATCCATTATAACCTCATATGTCTGATACTAGTCCGTAAATTCCTCTTAGACTCACGCAGCACATGCAATGATGCCGAATGCAGGAAGATCACAGACCCGTGGGTGGAAAGTCATGTGGATCCACTGGCGATGGGAGCATTTCAGCACTGGTGCAAGTCTCCATGCGGCTCCTCCAGCTCCAGGGCTCTGACAGCCATCAGCATGGCTTCATGTGGCTTGTCAAGAGGAATGTGAAAGCAAAGAGAGTGTGGCCCACCTACTGGGAGAAAGAGAGGAAGTTCCCAGAATCCTCATGAGAAGGTCACGCCCACTAGGAGACATCACCAAGTTGTGACCTGATTGACACACTAGACTCCATCCTTCACTCTTACTATCCTCAAATCAACAAGAGATGTACACAACTGGTCAAATAGAAGAATCTAAGAAATTTAATTCTTAATATATGCATTTATACAACACTGCCTATCTGATTCAGTATCTAAATTACAATGTCTACTTGAAAAAAAATCATTTCAACTCTTTCATACAACACTCAAATCAAAGCCATCAACAATGGCTTCATCAACAGAGCCACCACAAGTATTTCAACCCTTGTTTAACATGACCGTTATGTGGCCTTAACGAATGATGGTTACTCTTCTTCCAGAAAGGAAAATCTTTCTTAGCCTCTGTAGAATTATTCACCTTTTAACTTTTTGAGAAAGTATAAGTCTGCTTTACTGACTCCTCCTGTAATGTGAGGTATTCAGGCTCAAATTTCTCCTGTTGCCCAGGATATTGATCATTGAATTTACCTAATTTT
>NW_022103911.1:1863599-1869670 GCF_000313985.2 Echinops telfairi | reverse complement strand
AGCTCAGAAGCAACAAAGCCCACATGGACGCAGCACACCAGCCTATGCAACCACGAGGTGTCGAAGGCATCAGGTACAAGGCATCATCAGAACAAAAAATCTTACCATAGTGAATGATGGGGGGAGTACGGAGTGGAGACCCAAAGCCCATAGTAGGCCCCTGGAGATCCCCTTGCAGAGGGGTCTCGGGGAGGATATGAGCCAGTCAGGGTGCGAAGCCAGACTTCTTATCTCACTCCCTAAATCTGTTCCTTTGCTCCTCCTACTTTGACCCAGCCATGATAGTCTGTTTATTCTTAATGCTACATGTCTTTTATAGCCTTCTTGTTCCCTTAATTGCTATTTCCACTGACCTACTTTGCCTTAAACCATTGAACACTGAACACACAAAACAGCTTCTAAATGTTCTACCTACTTTTCAAATTTTTATCGCATTTCTATTATCCCACTATTGCGTAATTCTCCTAAAATATCCAATAGAGTCACTTTTCTGTTTAAAAAGGACTGGTAGATCAACACTCAAACTCTTAGCAATTTCAATGAGGTCATTCCTGCTCTGGGCACCTTCTTTTTCAGGCTCATCTACTCTCCTCCAGGCTTCAGGCTCCTTACACATTTTTATTTATACACACAGTCTGCCTTTCTCTGCACTTTTCTACACATGTTGATCCTACCAACTAGCAAATTCTTCTTATTTTTTTGTGTACTTTTATAATTCCTCTACTAAGAGGCAACTTCAGGTCATTTCTTCTGTGATTACTGTACAGCTTCTTCCACTCTGCAGTATTATACAGCATACATTCTTTCCCGGATTCTCTTGGCACTGTGTGCATGCTTCCATGCTAGCAATGTAAACAATAATTTGTATCTGTGCTTTCCTTGTAAGAATTCACATTTTGCTTGTGTGTGGAAGTGGGGGTTCCAAGAAAACTTTTATTGCTATTAGCTGCCATCCTGTTGGCCTCTGACTCATGGTGACCCCACATACAGTGGAACAAAACCCTGTGCCAAACATGTAGGCACCCCCTCAATCAGGCTTTGAAAGATGAATGGGAGTTCGGTTGGGGAAGGGAGGTGGAAACAAAGGCATCTCATGAAAGAGCAACCCACGGGCAAAAGCAGGACAACTCCGTCGGAGGCATTTTCAAAAGCTTTCAGCTCAAAGGAAAGCAAGGTGCACCATTTGACCTATGTAAAGTGTTTTTACATTGAGCATAAAGTTTATTAAAACAAGGAAATATTTTTATATTTAGTATAGCTACCAAGACCTAGAGGTGAGACATTTTGAACTAGCTAATAGCCAAATGATTTAGCAAATTATTCATTAACCATCCATTAATAAACACCCCCTGAGTCCCTCATCTCTGGATGTTTTCCAAGACTCATATCTCAGAGCTCTTGGCACTTGAAATCTGAATTTAAGCATTTATGTCTATACTATAAGAACCAAAAATATTTTGCTTCTGGGTCATTAACGTTTTTACAATAATAAGCCATTGCCTTACAGTCTCTCTCTTTGGTAGAACGCCATTCAGGAATGTGTTCCCTATCCAAATTCATGAGGCAAATAAAGTGGTGCTCTTATTAAGGAAATCCATTTCCTCCGAAAGGATCAAGTATGACAAGGACTGTTTTTCCAACTTAGTCTAAATTTCATAACATCAGCCCTGGGCTGTGAAAACCACCAAATGGCACTGCTCTCAGACACTCTGTGCACATAATACATGAGCCCAGCAGGAGTCCAGCGAAGACAGAGATTACCTGCCCCTCACATTGAAGGCGTGTCCTCCACATGACTCCCGGAGAACATCACGGGTGAATCTCCTCTTGTCTCTGGCAGGGTTTGTCATGAGTAACCTAGTCTTCTTTTGGAACGGCTAAAACGATGTGGTTTTGTTGTTGTTGTTGTTTGCTTTTTTCCAACTGTCTCTCTTTCTTCACAAGTACAGCCCCCGTGATGGAAAAGCCTGCCCTGCAAATCCGACAGTTGAACTTATCTAGAACTATCTCTAAGTACAAGGTTGACATTATCTCAGCCTGCATCCTGTGTAATTATAGTATTTGTCTGGCATTGCTGAGCAGGGGCTGAAATCCATCAGGTTCTAGTTAATCTGCCTTGAGTAACCACAGCTGGTTGGCCGGAAGAACATGATTAGGAAATAAAGTTGTTGTGTCTTAATAGTACAGATTACTGATATGCAGGGCAAGCTCTAGCTAAGGCTAACCCTTCTGTACATACGAAGGCTCTGTATAATGTGAGGAAAGGAATTATGTTTCTGAAAAGTCGTCTTTATTTCATATTTTCCGCCTCCACCTTCTTCTCACCCTTGCCCAATTCCCCTCCAGTCCTGAATTTTCATTGCACTTCACTGAAACACACATTTTAACCCTTTGGACACTTTCCAAACAGACCAAACTAGAAATTTAATGGACATGAGATCAGCTTCCTTCTTGGTAATTAGTGGGGAAAGAATCTTGTTTTGCTTTATTAAGAATCCGTTTAGTTTGCTAATGTTGAGGCTATGCCCTACTCTTCCTACAGCCCGGCTGACAATGAGTTCATGTGGTGATTTTAGGTAATTTGTCTAGCGGTGTATGTTAGGGGTGTAATAGAGCAAGCTCACATATAAAATAAACTTGTAAAGGTGGAGAAAACTCCCCACTGCTGTCTATAACATGGAAAGCGCAGCACAGTTATTCCAACCCAATAACTTTGCCCCTTCTGACAGTCAGAGATAACCATGAAATGACGTATATGACAACTATAAAATGACACAGACGATGGAATAGTGATTAAGAGAACAGACTCTGCAGTCGAATCCCTTGGACTTGAACTCAAAGTCTGCCACAGACCAGCTCTGTAATGTTGGGCAAATTTAACCTCTCAGTACCAAACTTTTACCAACTTTAACCTGAATTTGGTAATGGCAGTCACCATCGCATATGGTTTTTATGGGAGCCAAAGGAGTTAATGCATGTTCAGCACACAGGATCTGGTGTTTCATTAACAGCATCAATGTTTACTGTTGATATTAAAACATCTAAAGACACAAGCATGGCCAGATCATGATCCTTCTGACTGTCAGGAAGTGTGACTTGCACGCTGGTGAGCTCTTAATTCCTATGTCTGATACTTAATGATTCAAACCATTAACGTTTAACCCCAGACTCCTACCTAATTGTTGAGTAAACTCCAACTCGAAGTGACCCCAGAAGACAGAGTACAAACGCCTGCGCGGGTTGTCGACGCTCATAGCACCTTTGGCGAAGCAGATTGCCCCGTCAGTGAGCAGGTTTAAAAATCCCATCGTCAGTGAGCAGCTGAGCAGCTAACTACTTTACCTCGATGGTTTCTCGACTTTTATTCATCGACTCATAAATAAAATGAACTATTATTAAACCCATCACATTAATGTGTCTACTCTTGAGAAAATAAAAACGCACATAAAAATGTTCTGCCTGGCATCCCGCTTGTGGGGTAGGATGAGAGCGCACGAGGGAAAGGAAAATGATGAGTCTGGATGCCATGCTCCCATAATCGCCCTGAGCCACTGCTGACACCTTTCTAGAGCACCTGCCTGCGGTGGCTTTGACAGTTCCTGCGACAACAACTCCTTTAAATTTCCGGGTTTCTAAAACTAGTTTGGCGTTTGTGTTTCTGGCTCGTGTGCTGACTGTTCTCCTGTGCTCACAATTACAGCCCGGATGTAAGTGCATTCAACAGCAACGCCAAGTACATCCTCTTAATTACACCTCCACTGCACATGCCTGCCAGCTCCCTCGGCCACAGTTAATGCCAATTCATTAATACTGAAGAAAAGAAATGCTGCCCATAAGGACGCAAAAGAAAATCACTAGTGAATGATAAAACCATGCTGAGAAATAATGTATTTTGAATAATTTTGATTAATTTTTGTTTTTTTAGAACCTGAGGAATTGTTTTTAATCATGCTAAAAACGTTTTCTTTCATTTTTACAAATGTTCAATTTCTAACAAGATAATTAATGCAGATGAAAACTTCCAGGACAGACTCTAGGTGTTCATTGTGCCTTTTTAAAAACAAATTTCAATATATCATATCCATATTTACACCATCCACCTTACAAGAGCGTCATTTAGTTTATCTTAAGATAGGAAATAAAGGCTAACACATGCCAAGCATAAGTGTAAATTCTTTAAATCTAAAACAGAGAAAAACTCACCAAGCCATGTGAGAGACATTATGATATACTTTATAATCCCAGTGAGAATTTCTACCTAAGTATTCTCAGATATATATATTGCCAAGGAAGCTATTACAGTGTCCTAACAGAAATCTCGTAGGAAGTGAAATATAAACCATGACAATGAAAAAATTCATCTATTTTGAAAAGTAACCACCACTTTCAACTGAGAGACAAACAGCTCCTTGATTGTAACAAGACTGCTCTCCGGACCCAGTCTTCTCAGGAAGCGTTTGTCATGGACAGGGTCGAAAGGGTGTCTGCAGCTCCGGAATTCTGTCTCTAGATTTAAGAAGAGAAAATGTGGGACTAAATCACTTAAATAAAATATCTTTACAAATCAGATGATTTTTAATTACATATTATCAAAATAGAATTATCATAAGATCCTTACTTTTAGAATTTTTTGAAAGTACTGGCTTTTTTTCTTTTTTTCTTTTCTTTCTTGTTTTTTTTAATTTAATAATGTTCAGGGATGCTTGTGTTTCCATTCCTGGAGTGAGCTTCCTCACATCTGTTTTCCATTTTTCTTTAATTTCCACTCATGACCTTTGGCCTATTCTCTGTGTTTGGAAAAAAGCAAATTAAAGTTGACATTATCTCCATGTCTTCTCCAAACTGCGTACATTGACATTTTTAGCCTGCCTTCTATCTACATGCAGGCTTTCTGACCACAAATCAATTTGCCTATTGTTCGGGAGGATGTTTCATGATGTTTAAAACTGATATCCACCGTCCACGATGCTGCCAGGCTTCCAGGCACCAGGATATTTGTTCTAGGTCTGTGGCCACTGTGGAAAATGCTCTGGCCTAGTCCTGTGCCCTAGAAAATCCCCAACCCATGGCACTTCATGAAGTTCATCTTATGATTATAACATTTAGCCTCTCACACGAGACTGAAGGTCAAAATGCTAATACAGCATAAGAATTGTATCGTGCATGTTTTTAAAAATTAGGCAAACGAACAGGTGCTTCATCAACATGCTTAGGAAGCAACAATAGTCACCAAATAGGTGAAAGATTAGCCAAATGAGTTTCACCTTTTTAAAATAAGGATAGATATAGCACTCACTTCAATAACTTTCAAATTTGTGTACATAAATACACATACAACCTGATGAAAATGCCCGACGGGTTTATATTTTTGTTCTCTGCCTTCTATACAACTTGTTGTTGTTGATAGGTGCCACCAACTCAGTTTTGACTTAAAACAACCCCATGTACAACAGACCGAAAACTTCCCAGTCCTGTGTCATCCTTAGAACTATTGGTATGTTTCAGCCCATTCCAAACGGAATATAAATTCTATCTTTCTTGATATCCCATGGTCCTATTGTGTATTATGTAATCATGCCCTCAATGCCCCATATTATGAGTAGAACTCTGATTCTTTATTTAAAGATAGTTACACTTTAGTTTGCTTATTTCTGTTTCCTTTCCATTCCTGACTCCTTCCTTTTTTTTTTAACACATTTGTCTTTATATCCTGGGCTTAGCATGGAGTCATAGAAGATCTTTAAAAACTCTTGAGAATAATAAATTGGCTATCAGATATCCAGGCTTGTGAGCATTAAATATGAAGTGACAGTGAATTAAGCATTTTTGTCCTAAAGAGCCAAGTATTCATGATGCCAATGATCCTTTAGAAACTGAAAAAGAGTTTGCACATCTAAAGAGAAATAAGCTATGCTCCATTGATCTTTCGTAAATTCTACTGGTCATATAACTAAGTACTTGTTCTCTTGACTGAGACTCTTTATCCACAACAGAATAAAAAAAGAAAGAAAAGAGGTTAGAGAGGAATGGGGAGATAATTTCAAGGAATACAAGATAAAAAGAAAATGTTC
>NW_022103911.1:1856102-1862722 GCF_000313985.2 Echinops telfairi | reverse complement strand
TCTCCTCAAAGTGGACTTGATCTTAATGCAATGCCATCTAGTTGAATCCAACTCATCGTGCTCAGATGTAGCGTCTCTGACCCTGAAACCCTTCACAGGAATCGCCTCTGGGATATCTGGTGGATTTGAACTACCAACTTTGGGCTTAGCAGCACTATGCTTGCCCCACAGCACGACAAGGTCTCAAAATTGAAATGAACTCAATGGCAACAGACTTAGCTTTGATTTTCTCCTATATAAAAGGTGAGACCCTTCCTGTGGAGCAGCCACTGCTCCCAAGGCCACTAATGTTACCAGGAGTGGAAATCCAATCTTCTTCCTATTACTCAGATCATCGCTTAATAAAAAAAGAGCTGAAATGAGATTTTTTTAAAATTGCTTGCAGATTTGTATGCTATTACCATTATTAAGTAAGCTTATGATGTCCTTTTTAATTTGTAATTCTCGATTGCAATTATATCTCCACTACATAATGTTCCCTTTTCCTTTCTTCTCTCCCACCTAGACCTTGATTTGCTTAATAGATGCTGTTGGCAACATCAAACCATAATTGTGGTCCATAAGACAATTTTAACACCTTCAGAGACTAATACCTAGACTGATCTTTATTTAATTCTCCACAGATTGATCTCTGAGGAAATTACATCAGTGACAGTGTGAACAGAAAACTTAATATTTAACACTCATTCGAATGCACTAGCAAAAGTAACCATATGGCTGCTTCTGTTAAGTCTGAATCAAATTAATACTTATCCAGTTCAATTATTATAACATTTGCTCAAAACTGCTTTCTTAGTATGAAATTGAATATTTTAACTGAATATTTCCATAAAAAATATTATTATTATTATTATTATATGGCCCAAGATCAGTTCTTCAAAAAATGTATTGTTCCATTAGCCAATTTTAGGTAGAGAACAACTTTCAAAAAATCTTCTTCTTTGTTGTTCTTCCCCCTGGAGAGGGGTATATGGTTATGGGAGAAGGGAGACAGCGGTAGGTATAAGATATGAAAATAAGAATAATTTATAATCTATCAAGGGGTTATGAGGTGATGGGGAGGGAGGGAAAATAAAGAAGAGCTGATATCAAGGGCTCAATAGAAAGTAAATGCCTGAAAAAGAATGAAGGCAACATATGTACAAACATGCCTGATGCAATCGATGTATGGATTGTAACAAGCGTTGTAAGAGCCCCCAATAAAATGATCTTTAATTTTTTAAAAAACCAACTTCTTTCCTCTGACTTAATAGTTTTATATAGCATGACCAGAAAAAGAGGATACTGCAAAGTTAACAAAATAAAAAGAAAGAAAGGAAATATGTGGAAGAGATGAATTATTCTACCTTACTTATTCAAGCTATATGCTGAACAAATAATTCAAGAAGATATCCTATATATGGTATCTGGTTAGAGGAAGACTAACAACAACTCTTAATACTCAGAGGTTTCACACTCATTTGCCACAAATGAAGATGACTTGCAGCACGTACCAATGAAGTTTAAAGACCACATGATGCTGCCATGATGCTACCATGATGCTACTAAGTGGCCTTCAAAATGCATTTCACCAGAACATGAAGGAATCAAAAAAGTCTTCACAACTGGATCGAATAACACTGAAGAAGTCATTGAAAGAATCATGATTTCTTTCTGACTGGATCAATGAGCAATATTCATTAAGAACTGACATATTGTATGTCTGCTGCAAGGGACCCCTTTGAAGTGTTAAAGGGACAAAGATGTCACTTTAACTACTTAAGTGAGCTTGAGAGTCAATGAAAAGAAAAATCTTGAACAAAATGTATCGATACAATTTTTGAGACAATTCACTCAGACGTACTAATTAATGATTGTGTGGCTGCCCGAGGGCCAGGTGACACTGCCTCTGTCCACACATACGGGCAGCATGAATTGGAACCGACGTACTAGCAGCCAACAATAACTAAATACAACTGAGAACACACGTATACTCTCTGAATTTCTATGTTCTCTCATGAGTTCTTACTAAGGTAACTAAACATTCATGACTCCTCAATTTTCATGTACAGATGGAGTTGAAAAGAAAATTTTTCAAAATAGAATCTTGAACTCAATGAATCAAATTCAGCTGAAACAAAACAATTCTGGTTCCATCTATATCATCACAAAAGTACAATTTAAGAGAACATTAATTGAATTTCTATGTCAGGGAAAACATCTTTCAGACTATATCTAACCAATATAAACAACCAGACAAACAGAAACTTAAAAATGTCTATTAGCAGTGTTCATGATAAAATAGTCTTAGTAGCTTGATCTCTGTGGGGTTCAAATTTTATCAAAATCGACATAGTTTTGAATTCATTAAGCAGATAATAATCTCCTAAAGCCACTATTACTTTGGGAAAATACCAATCAAGTGTCTGTTTTTCACATGTAAAATCTGGATGGGAAAATTTTCCATACAAAATGTATTAAATAGCTTCTACTGATATTCCTGCATTATCTGACAATATTCTGCTCCTGTTCATTGGGTTTTCAATAACTGACAGAGTTCTCATGATATCCATGGAGTTTCCAATGGTTAATTCCTCTCAAATCAATGCATTTGAATTATGGTGCCAGAGAAGAATATTGAAAGTACCACAGAATGCTAAAAGGACAAACCCATCTGCGTTGGAAGAAGAAAGGACAGAGTGCTTTTTAGAAGCAAGGATGGAGAGACTTCGTCTTACATACTTTGGGCATATTATGGAGGGACCAGTCCCTGGAGAAGGACATCATGTTTGGTAAAGTGGAAGGTGGTGAAAAAGAGGAAGGCCCTTAATGAGCTAGGCAGACACAGCAGCTGCACCAGTGTTATCATGCATAATAACACTTGTGAGGATGGCGCAGGACCGCGCAGTGTTTTCCTCTGTTGTGCATAGGGTTGCTACAGGCTAGAGCCGACTCATAGGAGCTAACAACAACAACAACTCTTCCTCTCCTGTAGACCATTCAGCTGAAGCCTATTCCTTCTCCATAGTCTCTTCTTAGTCTGGATGCTCTGCTGACACGTGTTCGCTCTGGGTGACCTTACTGGTGTTTGAAATGCCGGTTGGTCACAAAGCCTTCAACAGCACAGCAGCACACAAGCCGACACAGTGCAAACAAACTGACAGGCAAGGGACTCCATTATATCGCCTTGGCAATCCTACGGGGCAGTTCTATTGTCTCATAGGGTCGCTGGGAGTTGGAAGAAGCTCAATGGCAATGGAATGGGTTTGGGACTTGAGCAACTTCCAAAGACTCATTTATTCCAGGGAAAATATAGTTGGCCAATTCTTAAATTTCTCAACTGTTATGATTCCTGTTTCCCATGGGTACAGTTTGAGGCATAGGAGGTCCCATATAGGAGGCACCACTGATATAGGTCTCTCCACCACACACAGGCATGCCCTTGCATGTGTACACACACATACACCTGCCCAACAAGATGTCATGAGTGCCAGTGTGCCCCTCCCTTCCCTTTTCAATACTGGCCACAAACCTACCTTCTTTTTGAATTTGGAGGAGGGGCACCAGATCACTAGCAGAAATATCAACCCAACAATCAACTTAAACTAGATGCTCAAATGGTGAGAATTACGGATCTGACCACACCACACTAATGGCCACTTGGATTCCTGTAAAGATGAGTGATGACTTCCATCCCCCTTACAGAGAGAGAGAGAGAGATAAGGTTTGCTTTTGCCAAACTGAGAAGGGTCTCAACATGCCCGGTTGTTGGAGGTCACTGAGCTCTCACCCTTTCTGGTTGTGTAGGGAGAGAATGCAAAAGTGGGTCAAGGGACCCATAGATTCAGCCTTAATGTTTTCTGATAGCCTAGTAGTAGCAGACCCTGCACAAAGTGGATATCTTAAAAAATACTGTGAGGAGACACAATAATGAGAATAGTTTCACCAAAAATAATGATTTGAGTACATCCTCAGAAAAATGAAGGTAACAAACAAAGAAAAGTGAATGTAACAAATAAGTGTCCAACCTAGGACACTTTTGGAAATTGTATGCTCTCTAGCAACTTTGTGGATTTTTTATATAAGCACTAGCACTCTTTTATGAGTTTTTTAAATGTTATAAAAAAGGAAAAGATACTCGAGCCACAAAGTTTATGAGATAATTTGGAGCATGAATTGATATCAAGGTGTACCTTGCCAAAATAAATCATAGATATATGTTTAAATCCTAATTATGAACATGACTTAGTTTGAAGATGCTTTCCATCCCTGGTACCTATGAGCATGACCTTGTTTGAAGATACTATCGATTAAATTAGCACGAGGTCATACAGAGCAGGAGCTCAGATACAATAATTGAAGAGGAACACAGACATAGAGGGGAAATAGTCAAGTGGTAGTGACGTGCATCAATTAGAGTTAAAGACCAATAGACTGAAAAATAGAGCCTCAAGTGTTGTCTAGAATGGGATGTATACAAAAAGACAAACAGATTTGATTCAGTAGGAATTAGAAATCCGAGGAGCATGCTGCTTGGAATGCCAGGAAAGGTCATTGAAGCCTAGAATAGGAATTGAAGGTCACGGAAGGAAGTAATGTATGAAATAAAAAGTGACCTGCCATAAATCAGGGAAAAAATGAAACTAGAAAAGAAATTTTGACTTTTTTGGTAAGGTGAACTGGAAAATTCCTAATTTAGGAATAGACTGGGTCTAACTAAGTAGACAAATTCTTTGGGTCCCTGGTTTATAAAAAGCTTATTTTTCAAACTGGACCCTGTATATATTTGGTGGTTGAGACCATCTGTATACAGGCAAATTGTCGAGGGTAAAAATGCATCCATACTTTTCCTATTTACATTCAATCAACAATCCTACATTATATGAAAATCATCATGCTGGATGGCTAATACGTTGGTTTTGAAAAGCAAAACTCTAAGTTAATGCATGTAGGCATATAAACTCCCCATGGTCTGCTTCCAGCCATTTCCTCCAGTTTTTCACACCAGCCACGCCATTCCTCAACCAAAGCAGTCTCCTTTCTGCTCCATAAGCACCCACATTATTTCCAGCCTCTTGGCACCTACTGTTATCTCTTTTAGAAAGCTCATCTCAGACATTTTTCTCCTGGGCTTGCTTTTTCTCTGGGTAAGCTCCGAATTCAAATGTCACTTCCTCAGAGAGATCTTCCCTGATCAGATTACCTAAAATGTCACCCTCGCACCCCCCAAATTACTCTGTAGCAACATTTCTTCCATAGAAACTATGATGCTTTGCAATTTTCTTGCCTGTATTTGTTTCCAAATTCTGAAATGTTAACCAGCAGGGACATTGTGTTCTTCACTGCTTTGTACCAGCACCCAGATGTGTTGATGTTCTGCACAGCAATTTGATGTTAGTCACTCAACCTGAAAGGTTAAATCAGAAGTTCCCAAAGTGGGTTATATGGCCCCTAGTTGGAGCACTAGAACAATCTAGGGGCAGGGGTGCAAAAGCAGATACCTACATTTTATGCTGAATTACAGGTTATTGTATTACATTTCATTAATATCCAGGGAAGTAATTAATTTTTTTCTAAAAAGGAGGTTTGGAACCTATGACCTAAATGAAAGGGAATACATTGGTGCGTATAACAGTGTGTACTATCTATGTGTATATCTGGATTGAAGCCTTTATAGTTCTGCAAATATATGAAGGGGTACGCCCAAAACAGATTTTTCCCCCCAAAGTTTTGTATTTACTTTTTTTTTTTTTTTTGCAAAACAAGCTTTTCACCTTCAAAGTACTCTCCATTACACTTAATACTTTTGGAAAATCTGTGGTTCTTTTCTAGGAAACATTTTTCAAACTTGTCTGTTTGAAGGGCTGACAGCACCTCCCTCTTTTTTTGCATTGCTTTGTTTTCTTCACCTCTTCTATGCCATCAAATCGCTGTCCTTTCATGTCTCTCTTCATTCACAGAAACAAAAAGAAGTCACGTGGAATGAGGTGAGGTGAGTAAGGTGCGTGGGGCAAGGGAGGCATGCTGTTTTATGCCAAAAACTGGTACAGTGAGATGGCTGCGTGAGCAGGTGCATTCTCGTGGTGGCAAAACCTGTTCCCCGTCTGCCACAAACCAGGTCTTTTTTGGCACACATTCTTATGCAATCTTTTCAGAACCTTTAAGTTCTGATTAATAGCCTGACCTGGTGGAATGAACTCCAAATATATGAAGAGTCAACATTTTCGTCAGAACAAGGTATGTCATCAATCCACATTTCACTTTTTTTGAAATGACAGAACCACTCATATACTGGAGTTTCCCCATAATGCTGTCGTTTAAGCTGTTCAACATCACAGCAGTTTATCTGGTATTTTTTCTGAGCAGGAAAGAAAATTTCACAGCCACATGCTGTTCTCTTAAATCAGCCATCACACACACACACACACACAAATGAGGTTAGCATGAAACTGCTTTGAGGAAAAAATTCACTCTGACCAGAGAGAGAACCTCCCCAGGTAATGCCACTAGGTACACTAACTCAGAGTGAGTTTCCCGGTGGGAAAAGAAGCATACTATGAAAGCTCCACTCCTCCCAGCACAATTCCAGTTTTTTGAGAGGGGTACCCCCTCATATGTACAAACAAAACTTGTCAAGTTAC
>NW_022103911.1:1854024-1855820 GCF_000313985.2 Echinops telfairi | reverse complement strand
CAGTTTTGAACAGGAAACTAAATCTAAATTATCAACATTTAAATTTCCTAGTAACCGCATTATAGTTCCTGGGTGATGCAAATGGTTCCGTATTTGGCTTCAAACTGAAAGTCTGAAAACTCAAATCCACTCAAAGTTGCCTTTAAAGGAAGATTTTTATTTACTTTTGAAAAATAAATCACTGAAAACCTAGTTCAAATTGACTAATATCATAAGTTTGAATCAAATCCACAGTAACTTTTTCAGTAATCTCATTAAACACACATGCATGCACAGACACACATAAAAACAATGGAAAATCAACAACAACCAAAAATAAAAATTTTGAAGTGAAAGAGATTGAATGAATCAAATGATATTGTATTTAGCTTGGCACATGACTGTGTGAAACATGGTACGGGCACCACATCTACTTGTAGTTGAGATAAATAATGCTACAGTAATAGTTTACATTATTTTCTACATATCAATTCTTCAATAACTTTTTTTACGTTTTGCAGAAATTATAGATTTCAGTTCAGATCAGCTACATCCAAGTACTCAAGAGCCACTTGTGGCCAGTAGCCACTGTATTGGACCATGCCCATCCAGAGGCGAGGAGCTGTCCCACCATCAAATTCACCCCCTTTTGTCCAATATCAAGGGGAAAAAACATATCCAAATCTTATTGCAAGCAACAAATCATTGAACACAACTTGAAAGAAAAGCTGGAGAGAGAATAAATATTATTGACACTCTCTGCCAATGATTTAATATTCACTCATCTGATGGAATGGCTTTCTTTTGGTGAGACCATTTGCTTAAAGCCCTTGCACAGTTCTTGGCATAGAACAATTTCCAGATAGATAGTGGTTCTTTTCAGCAGTTTGTCATATTATGGTGGCTTGTGTGTTGCTGTGGTGCTGGAAGCTATGTCACTGGTATTTCAAATGCCGGCAGGGTCCCCCAAAGTGATGCGTTTCAGCGGCTCTTCCAGTCTCTGAACGGACTACAAAGAAGGAATAGGCTTCAGAGGAAGTGGCCACTGAAAACCCCATGCTTTCTGAGAGTGAAGAGAACTTGAAGCACCTGTTGATGAAGCTCAAAGACTACAGCCGTCAGTAGGGATTACAACTCAATGCAAAGAAGACCAAAATCCTCACCTCTGGACCATCATGATGAATGTGGGAAAGATTGCACTTGTCAGGGATTTTGTCTTGCGTGGGTCCACAATCAATGCACAGGGAAGCAGTAGTCAAGAGACCAAAAGATGTATTGCATTGGGTAAATTTGCTGCTTAAGACTTCTTTAGAGTATTGAAAAGCAAAGATGTTGCTTTTAGGACAATGGTGTGCCTGATTCAAACCACGGCATTTTGAATTGCCCCCTATGTGTGTGGAAGTTTGACACTGAATAAGGCAGAGCAAAAAAGAATCGATGTGTTTGAATTGTGGTGCTGGTAAAGAATAGTGAAAGTACTCTGACCTGTAAAAAGGACAAAGGAATCCGTCTTAGAACAAGTACATTCAGAGTGCTCCTTACAGGCAAGAATGGGGAGACTTTGTCTTACATGCTTTGAAGATGTTATCAGTCAAGACCAGTCAGTGGAGCAGGACATCGTGCTTGGTTCAGTAGAGGGCAGGAAAAAAGAGGAAGGCCCTCAATGAGATGGATTGACACAGTGGCAGCAACAATGAGCTGCAAAAAGAACACATTGAGGCTCATCCAGTTCTAGGCAGAACACATACGGTCACTCTGGGTTGGGATCAACTCAAGGGAATCTATCAATAACTAAAACATCGCTATTAATATTACTA
>NW_022103911.1:1851768-1853636 GCF_000313985.2 Echinops telfairi | reverse complement strand
TAGCTTACTTTCAACTGGGAATTTTAAGAACTTTGCTGTTACTCATGCCATCCTCAATTTCTGTAATCCAAAGGGGGGAAAATCATGCAAATGTTGTATTTTTACCTTCTCTGTTAGGAAACTCCTCCTGTTAGCCCATCCATCGCTCTCCCCATTTAGGTAGTGGTGCAGCAAGCATGGCCAGTACTGCCCAACTGAAACAGGAGGCCCTCCCTTGCAGCATAAATTAGTGCTAAGCGTTAGAAAGATGTATTTAACCTCTTAAAATTACTGCTAGTTTCTGAAATATTCATTGTACTCAAATCAATAAATCACTGAAATCCCCACTGGGTGAGAAACTTCCTGAGGTCTCAGAGGCCAAGCCAGAATGGAGCTAGGAAACATCAGATTCTCACAGACATGCAATTAGAACATCTGTTTGTGTCTTCTATGCCTATTAAGATGTTTACTCTGGTAATTGCAGGCATAACATGAGTATCCATCGGTATTTTTGTTTTTACTCCCACTATACGAATTCAATAACAGAATTCTAACCAGGCCAGCTACCTAGCCAGTCAATTAGCAACTTGTCTTTTTAAAGAGAACATAAGAAATGGCATTTTGTCAAAAGCGAATAATGAGTGGTGAAAGACAATCTTGAGGAAAATGGTGAAGACTGTAGTATGGACAGACATGTTCCACCAGTGTGATATGTACATTTTCTGAAGTTGCATGATCGGGTTGATCATGTTGCAGAGAGCCACCTCTGAGATCCAGGGATGGATTTTGAGCCTCTACAGGCATTTTTAAATGCTAAGTTCATTAGTTTTTCCAGCTGTGCTGCTAATTTTCCAGCTTGTGTTTCTCTGCAGGAATGGGTATTAATCTTCTGCAATATTTCTCAATCTTAGAGTATGAATATTGGGGGAAAGAGGAAAAGTCTACTGAAAATTATGAAGTTTTAGTAAATGATCACATTTTTAAATTGCACTAAAGATAGCTACAATGAAATCTTAAAATTAAACCATCCCAATTTTGAAGTATTGTTGAAATTTAATTACATAAATCATAAATTATATTCCAATGGTTTTCCTGCACACCCAAATTTAAATTTTACCTATTTGTCTGCAATATTGTTAAACACATAAGATAATCAATTACTGTTAGTATATACATTACTTGGTATTTTCCCTATAAGCCTAACATCCTTCAATTCATTAACATTATTATTTAATAGTAACCATCTATATAAAAATCTTACAAATATATCTTGTGCTTAAGTTAGGCAAAATTCCTCATAGCAGACAATGATTCCACTATTCTAATAAAATATGGAAATGTATTAATTTCATCTTCATTTCCATTCATTCATTCCGACAATTATGAATAATGACAGTAAAGTAAACATACGAAGTTGGGACTATTTAGCAAGTAGCCTGCCTGCTATGTCCAATCCTGTCTCTGAAATTAACCAGCAGGTTAAAGAGTAGATTTCTCTGTCACCAGCTCGTTAGGAGAGGAAATTAAAAAGAACATAATCCTTACCTGAAATTGAACTTCAGGATGTACTTCACAACTACCGTTAAAGTTAACTTTTCTGAACTTCCTCAGAAATAAGCACAACCAAAGTAGAAATTAATGTGCAAACATTTTCCCTGAAACAATTATTTTTCACACATCTGGAAATACTTGTTTGCCTCCATCTAAAAACCTTAAGGATTAAGTATTGCTCAGGCCTGATGAAGAAATTTTATTTCCATGACTGTGGAGCGACTCTCCACATTGGAACCATGGCCCTGCAGAGTGCTTCCAGGTCATAAATGCCCTGTTCTGTTCAAGGGGAAAAGATGTCATTTTAATACCTAAGTCCACCCAGCAAAAGTATATCT
>NW_022103911.1:1849412-1850403 GCF_000313985.2 Echinops telfairi | reverse complement strand
CATATGTTGCCATCATCATTCTCAAAACATTTTCTTTCTACTTGAGCCCTTGGTATTAGCTCATTTTCCCTCTTCCCAACCCTCCCTCCCTCATGAACCTTTAATAATTTATCTCTTTTTTTCACGTCTTACACCAACCGCTCTCTTCCTTCAACCACTTTTCTGTTGTCTGTCTCCCTGGAAGGGGGCTATATGTCGATCATTGTGATCTGTCCCCCCCACCACCTTCCCCTTCCCCTCCTGGTATCGCTACTCTCATTATGTGTCCTGAGAGGTTTATCTGCCCTGGATTCCCTGGGTTTCTAGCTTTTAACTGTACCCGTGTACATGCTCTGGTCTAGCTGATTTGTGAGGTAGAACTGGAGTAATGATAGTGGGGGGTGGGGGGTGGAAGAAGCATTAAAGGACTAGAGGAAAGTTGTACGCTTCATCAGTGCTATCAATTTTTAATGCCAGTGAGAAATTCTCAGGATTGAGTTGTTTATCAGGACTTGCTACAAAGTTCTTACAGGTTTATTAATTAATGCCCAGAGGTACATACACTGAGGCTGCACGCTTCAACCTGAAGGCATTCAGCTTACGCTTCCTGGGTCAGCAAAGCCAGGTCCCTGAATTAAGTGTCCAGATGCCCTCTGCTCCAAGAGCCTCAACCCAAAGACACTCAGTTCCGCTTCTATGGGTCAGCAAGCGCAGCTTCCCAATTAAGTTCCCAGTGGCATCCCACTCTGAAACCCTGGCTCCTACACAGAACAATTCAGCTTTCCTTGCTCTGTGGATTGGGAAGTACATCTCCGGTCCCGTGCTCTGGCTTTTGGTTCTGCTCTGCTCCCCTTTTTAAAATTATTTTGTTGGGGGCTCGTACAATTCTCATCACAATCCATACATACCTCCTTTGTGTCAAGCACACATGCACATTTGTTGCCCTCATCATTCTCAAAACATTTGCCTCCCACTCTAGGCCCTAATATCAGTTGCTCATTTTCCCCCTCCC
>NW_022103911.1:1844400-1848753 GCF_000313985.2 Echinops telfairi | reverse complement strand
AATTAAGGATGAAAGTATGGGGAATGTTTATTTTCTAAACTTTGTTCTTTTAAGAAAACCAACAGCCTGACTTGATTTTTGAGTCATAGAATAACAAAATGTCAAAATAGAAAAGGAAAAAAGTGCATTTCTAGGTAGGGGCATTATTAAGGAAAACAATACAGAGTTTTGAAGATCTAGTACCAAACTGATGATCCTTCACAAGGAAAATCTCAAGTTGCCGGTGGAGAACAGTTCAAAGTCCTTTAGAGGGGCTTGCACACCTGTGCTGCATAACATTCAGGACCTACTGCTGCCATGCCAGCTGCAGTTGACTTTAACACACAGACAATTTAACACACACGTCCCTCCCAGTCCCCTAATCAAGACTCTAAGTCCTACAGGACAAAATCTATGCATCTGACTTTCTTTCTGTTGCTAGCATTTAGTATAGAGCTATTTCTCTTTAAATGTTTGTTGAATTATGTTAAATCCAATAAACATGATGACTTTCAAGCACCAGGAAATGTTTACTTTGTTTCTTCTATTGCATATTTACACATAAAAAGGGGAAGTGTATATGTACCAGTTAAATATATTTATAAGCATGTATGTTTAGTTATATATATACACAAACACATGACTGTAAGTCAAAAAGTCTTGCTACAAAATCATAGAAACTTTTAAACATTTATTAAGCCAAAATATCAAACTGTGATTTCCTTAGGGCTTTTTTTTGACATATTCTTCATGTGGGCCTGTACACTTCTGAAGACAATGTTGCCATCTCTAATCCTTACCAAAGAATGCTGCTCTCTTTGATACATACCAAGTCAAATTGCAGTGTTAGCATCCTCAAGATATTTAAATCATGTGCGTTTACAATGATGTTTTTAACTGAGGGAACAAAAAGAAGCATAAAGAAGTAAAATCAAGACTGTAGGATAAATAAGTAAATAACAGCATTCGTCATCCTCAAAAATGAACAGATGTATTGATGGCAAAAGAAATTTCTCAGTGCAACTTTCTTGACCTTTTTCTCACCAAATAAGTTTTCCATTGTCTTAAAACGCCCCATGATAGTCCAATGTCCTATGAGAAATTCTATCAATATCAATAATTCTTAGAAATCCTAAAATGCACAATCACCATAACCTTCGGAGAGATCCTGACTGCTTTGAATTTAACTGGCCCAACAGAACCCCTCAGAAGCACTATTTTGATTGGACATTTTCCTTTGATGGCAACATATGAAGATGAGTGTATTACTGAGATCAACTTGTCTGAAACTATATACTGAATACTCACACAGATATGTTTAGACATGAGCTGCTTGCAATAAACCAGGGCACACATGTACTGGAACCATAGTACCAATATTTTTTTCTTACTTTCATATATATAAACTCGCTGCCATTGAGTCCTTTCCAACTCATCGTTATCCTCTAGGGCAGAGTGGTACTGGCTTTATATGTTTCTGAGACTTTACATCTTTACCAGAATAGACTGCCTCATCTTTCTCCCTTGGAGCAATGTAGTGGGCTGCTAAATTCAAAATCAGCAGCCTAAAACTACAGACCACTTCTCGGGTGAAAAATGAGACTTTCTAAACCCTTAAAGGCCTAAGTATCAAAAACCCAGAGGGTACCTTACAAATAAGGCTTGACCAGAGCATTTACATGGGTACAGATAAGAGCTGGAAGCACAGGGAATACAGGACAGATAAACTCCTCAGGACCAATATTGAGAGTAGTGATACCAGGAGGGGAAGGGAAAGGTGGGGGGAGAAAGGGGAAACTGGTCACAATGACCTAACTATAACCTCCTTCCCAGGGGGATTGACAACAGACAAGGGGGTAAAGGGAGATATCAGACAGTGCAAGACATGGCAAAATAAAACTAATTGATCAATTATCAAGGGTTCATGAGGGAAGGAGGGAGGGAGGGAGGAGGAGGCAAGAGAAAAAATGAGGAGCTGATACCAAGGGCTCAAGTAGAAAGAAAATGCTTTGAAAACAACGATAGCAAGATATGTACAAATGTGCTTGACACAATGGATGGATGGATGGATTGTGATAAATGTTGTATAAGCCCCCAATCAAATGATTAAAAACCCCACCCCCACCCCAGGGGTAGATCTACTATTTCCTGTAGGGTTGCTATGAGTCACTGGCAACTCAATGACAAGGGATTTGAGTTTTGTTGTTTTCTACACATATATACACACAGCTTTGAGTTGCATTACTGAACACTTTTATGGGAAAATATTGAAGGATGCAAGGACAATCAAAATAAGATGGACAAAATAGTCACTGTGTGAAAAAGACCTAGTCCACGTTCAACCATTTTAAGAGGTGTATGTAAGTAAGAACTACTGGTACTGAAAGAAGTAAGACAAGCTACACTGAATACATTAGCCAAAACAAGGCCCCAGGATGTTTCCAAAAAGCTGATTAAGTACTAGAGGGACTAACGGGTCTATGCCAGGAAATATGGGAGACAGTGACTTGGCCAACTGACTGGAAGAGATATATCTTTGTTCCCATTCTAAAGAAAGGTGACCCAAGAGAATGTTCAAATTATTGGACAATATCATTAATATCACATGCAAGTGGGATTTTGCTGAGTATCACCCAACAACAGTAGCAGCAGTACATTCACAGGCAGCTGCAAGAGATTCAGGCAGTGTTCAGGAAAGGAAGTGGAATAAGAGATAGCCCTGCTGATGTCAGGTGGATCTTACCTGAAAGAAGAGAACACCAGAAAGATGTTTACTTATATTTTATTGAAACACGAAGGCATTCAATTGTGTAGAACATAACAAACTATGGGTAACCTTGAGAAGTATGGGATTCCCAGAACACACTTTATTGCGTTCATGTGAAATCTCTATTTCACATGTATCAAAAGGCAGTTGTGTGAACAGAAAAGGGAATACATCATGGTTTAAAATTAGGAAGGGTGGAGAAGGTGGAAGAAGATGGCGTCTAGTTATATTTCCTGCCCAGAGATCCTGCTGCCAGACTAGAAAATTAAAAGCCCATACTGGCCTCCAGGCCACTCCCCTCCACGTAGGGCAACTTGAACAGCCCAGTTGGGGGGAGCTCCCACCTGCGTTTGTTGGCTTTACACGCAGCTGGGGAAATCACAACTCTCGTCCTCCATACCCCAAGCAGCTAGAGCTGGGGGATCTCCCCTTCAAACTGCTGAGGGAACAAGCACTTCAAGTGACTGGGGGAACTCCTGCCCACTGTCTGCGGTGATCCGCGCTGCTACAGAAACACCCGCCTAACCTCCATGGTGATCTCTCCAACTAGGGTAATTCTGCCTGCCATCCACAGTGCTCTACACCAAGGAGGGTACACCTCATGCACTCCAGGGCACTCCAGTTGCAGAGGGAAATATCAAAAGTCACCTGAAGCGCTCCAAGCACTGTGAGACACACCACTATGGCTTATTGAGAGATCAGCCAGTGAAACGCCACCTTTGTGGGCCCACAACCACCTGACCAGCATCCTATGAGAGGACTATCCAACTCACATTCCAAATAATGGAATACTGATTGGCTAGGGTAAGAGTGAAACCACAGGAAGTTACAGCAGTGTCTGTAACTTTATAGTATAGTTATAGTGCAGCTACCTGCAGGTAGTTCAAAGAAGCACTCATACAAGTCCCCCGTGAGAGAGCCCAGGGTTCTTCGACTCTGGAAGATGGTGCTGGGCTCCTCTAAAACAACATGTAAACAGCAACCAGCCCCAACAGCCTCAACGAAAAAGCAGGAGAAACAGAAGAAGTCATGAAACTAATGACATGCATAGAAGAAGCAACATTGATTTGCCACAGATATCAGGAAAGGTGTGTATCAGGGTTGTATCCTGTCACCATATTTATTTAATCTGGATGCTGAACAAATCCTCAAAAACATGGACTAGATGACTGGAGGAAGAGGTAACAGCCTGGGCTCTGCAGAGGACAAAAATTTGCTTGTTGAAAATGATGAAGACGCTGGCTGTTTGCTGATGAAGTTTAAGGATTATAGCCTTCGGCCCAGATTGTCATTCAATGTAAAGAAAACCAAAATCTTCACACTTGCACCAATAGGTAACATGATAAATGGAGAAAAGATTGAAGTTGTCAAGAATTTTGCCTCACTGGGATCCACAACCAATACTCATGGAAGCAGTAATCGAAAGATAAAAAGACATGTTGCATTGGATAAATACACTGCGTAAGAGTGTTGAACGGAGGAATGTAACTTTGAGGACGAAGGTGCACCTGACCCAAGCCATGGTATTTTTTAATCCCTTCGTAGGCATGTGAAAGTTGGACACGGAGTAAGAAGGACCAAAGAAGAATGAATGCGTTTGAACTGTG
>NW_022103911.1:1836708-1842981 GCF_000313985.2 Echinops telfairi | reverse complement strand
TTTTTTGTGCACAGGAGGAGGAATTGGTCCTGTTTCAGTCTTCTGCATGTGGAGATCCCATTTTTCTATCACCATTAGTTAAAGTGGCTCTCTCTGTAGCAGTTCATAGGTTTTGATAGTTTGTTGAAAACAATGTGCCTCTAGGTAGATCCATCTACTTCTCAGTTTCCATTCTGTTCCGTTGATCTATGTATCGATCATTGTACCAGTGTACGCTTGTTTTGACTGCTGTGGCTTTGGAGTAGGTTTTAAGATCAGATAACGCCAGGCCTCCTACCTGTTTGTTTGTTTGTCTGTTTGTTTTCAAAGAAGTGCTTTGCTTCTACGCCGTCCCTCTCCTCTTCATATGAAGTAGATAACTAGTTTTTCCTTTTAAAGAATGAAGTTGGGATATAGATAAGAAGTGCTTTGTATTTTATACATTGCTTTAGGCAGAATTGACATTTTCACAATATTAAGTCTTTATCTGTGAATACAGGATGTTTTTCCATTGATGTAGGTCTTTTTTGGTTTCATGTAGTAGTGTTGTGTAATTTTCCTTGTACAGGTTTTTTGTTTCTTTGGTTAGATTTATTCCTAGGTATTTCATCTTTTGTGTGGCTATTATAAATAGTATTGTTTTCTTGTTTCATTTTTCCGCATTCTCTTCATTGGTATACAGGAATCCAATTCAGTTCTGCCGGCTAATCTTGTGTCCTCTTACTTTGGCTCAGTTCCTCGGTTGTTTCCAACAATCTTCTTGTGGGGTCGTTTGGGTTCTCTGCATATAGAATAATATCTGCAAATGCAAGATGTTCACTTCTTCTTTGCCCAATTGGATTGCCTTGATTTCTTTTGTCTTCTAATGGTTCTGGCGAAGACTTCCAGCATGACGTTGGATGTGAGTGGTAGAAGGGGACATCCTGGTCTGGTTCTCTTTTTCAGATGAAAGGGTTTGAGTTTTTCCCTATTGAGTAGGACGTTGGCCATTAGCTTTTTGTTAATGCTGAGAAATGTCCCTTCTATTCCCATCTTGCTGAGTGTTTGGGTCAGAAATGGGTGTTAGGTATTGTCAAATGCTTTCTACTGGTAGGATCCTGTGGTTCTTGTTCTTTACTGTTTTATGAGGTGGATTACATGGATTTTTAAAAATATTGAACCATCCTTAAGCCCCTTTGATCAGAATGATTTCTTTTTGATATGTTGTTGGATTCTATTGGCTAGAATTTTGTTGAGAATTTTTGCAGCTATGGTCAAAGAGAATGAGTTTGAAAGATTGTTGTCCTTGTCTATATTCTGGAGTAGTTTGTGTAGTATTGGTAGCAGTTCTTCACTGAATACTTGGTAGAATTCCCTTTAAAGTCGTCTGGCCCTGGCCTTTTCTTGGTTGAAAGTTTCTTAATGACCTTGTCTATTTCTTCTTTTGCTATGGGTCTATTCAAATTTTCTTCATCTGTTTGCATTAATTAGAGTATATGGCTTAATTATTTGTCCATTTCTTCTAGGTTATCAAGCTTGTTGGAGTACAGTCTTCTGTAGTAGTGAGTTATTTTTCTTTTTATTTCATTTGGATCTGTTGCGATGTTACCTGTTCATCTCTAATTCTAAATATTTAAATCTTCTATTTATTTATTTATTACTAAATCTATTTATTTATTAAGTTTGCTAGCAGTCTGTCAATATTATTAATCCATTCAAAGAACCAACTTCTTGTCTTATAGACAGTTTCTATTTTAGTTTTTTATTTCCAGTTTGTTTGTTTATCTTCTGATATTATAATTTATTTTCTTTTGTTGTTGGAGGGCTTATGTTGTTTTCCTTGTTCCAGTTGTTAAAGATGTTATGTTAAGGTGTTGATTTTTAATTTCTCCTCTTTGTGTGTGTTGATTGCTATAAATTTGTCTTCTGATAACTACTTTTGCTGTAATCTCAAATGTTTGGTTATGTTGTGTTAGCATTCTCAACTTTTCAAAGAATTTCTTAATTTCCTTTCCTCTTTGATCAATTACCCAGTCATTTTAAAAAATAACATGTATTTCAGTCTTCATGTATTTTTGTCTGTTCAGTCTCCATAGGCTTGTCTTTATTTTCCCATTCCTTCTGTTGCTGGTTTCCAGTATTATGGGATTGTGATCTGAAAGAATGGATGGCAGACTCTCAATGCTTTTTAATTTGTCGAGGCTTATTTTGTGGCCTCACATGTGATTGATTCTGGAGAATGCTCCATGTGCACTAGAACAGAATGTATATTGTTTTGTTGTTGAATAGAATGTCGTGGACATCTAGGAATTCAAATTGTTCGATTGTGTTATTTATCTCTTTTATGTTTTTATTGAGTTTATTTCCTTATGCTCTATCTTTCCTGGAGAATTGTATGTTGAAGTCTCCGACAATTATTATTGGCTGTTTATTTCTCACTTCGATTCTATGAGGGTTTGATTAATATATTTCAAATGTCCTCCATTGGGGGCACATATGTTTATTATGGTTGCATCTTCTTGATCTGTTGTTCCTTTAATCATTATGTAGTGTCCTTTCTTGGCTCTTATTATGTTATTTGCCTTGAAGTCCATTTTTTTCAGAGGTTGATATTGCCACATCTTTTTTGTTGCTATATACTTGATATGCTTTTGTCTAACTTTTGGTTTTTAGCCTGTTTTTGTCTTTGGGTCTGTTTCTTGCAAACAGCACATTGATAGGTCTTGTTTTCTTAACCAGTCTGCTACTCTGTCTCTTGACTTGTGCATTTAATCAATTAAGATTCAGTGAGATATTAATATGTGTGGGTTTGCTGCTATCATTTTGATTTGAGATGTTGTTGTTTTTGTGTGTGCTTGTGTGTGTATGTTGCAATTAGTTTCTTTTTATTTACTTTATTTCTGTGTTGTTTTGATTATTGCTTTGAATGTATTGGTTTTTGAAAGAAATTGTCTCATATGTTGGTCCCCTATTGTTGATTATTTTGGCCAGAGTACTCCATTTAGTAATTTTTGTAGTAGTGATATTGTTTTAGTACATTGATTTCTCCTTGTCTGGGAATATATTCATTTTTCCTTCATATTTTAGTTAAAATTTACTGGATACAAAACTCTTGGTTGACAGTTTTTTCCACTGAGACTTTATATATGTCACTCCATCATCTTCTAGCCTGCATGGTTTCTGCTGACAAATCCAAGCTTTTCTAATTGCTGCCCCATTGAACGTGATTGTTCTTTTTCCTCGAGCTCTTTCAGAATTCTTTCCTTTTCTTTGAAATTGGAGAGTGTGACTACAATATGTCATGCTGTTTCTTTGGGGGGGGGGGTCCACTCTGATAAGGCTTCTCTCAGCTTTCTGGTTGATTTTTTAACTTAAATGCAACAACTAACTTTCTAAATAGGATTTCAACTCATTTCAACCCAGTATGGAGCCATAATATGATGGTGACTAAGCACTTGGTTGCTAAATAACTAGCTACTTTCCTCCTAAAGATGTGGTACTATGCATCTGTGAAGATTACCGCCTTGAAAGTCATGGGAGAAGTTCTCTGTCTTAGAGGGTTGCTATGAAATTTTCTACTACTGCTAAAAATCATTGATACTCAAGAAAGAAAATGTATTGAAAATGATGATGACAGCAATTGTTCAGTTTTTCTTGATCTAATAGGACTATGGATTGTAATGATATCTGTAAGAGCTCCTAATAAATGTTTAAATAAATAATTAAACTCTCTCTATGTGTGTGTGTGTGTGTGTGTATTCATATGTATATATAAATGAATCATGGATACTCAAGTAAAATCAGATACTGTTGTCATTCTTAGATGTTGGTCTGTGAGTTCGGACTCACAATGACCCTGTGTGCATTACAACACATTGTTTGCCCTGCTCTTATTTCACAATCACTGTTTGAGAGCCCATCATAGCAGCGACTACACCCATTCATCTAATCGAGGTTGTTCCTCCTTTTCACTGGCCCACTACTCGAACAAGCATTGTGGTAGCTACACAATTCCATGTCATCTTGAGGATATGTAAAAGTATAGGGGTGGTTTTCAAACTGTCAATAGGCCACAGCTTGACAGTGCCTCCTGGTGGGTATGGTCTTCTCATAAGGAGGGCCAGCGGAACCTCCTCTTCTCTATATACCTTCACCTTCCTACTGGACAGCCACTCTGGGACCCGCCAGAGCCCTGGAGATGCTATCGTCATTGGCTCTATGGGACTTCTCGCCCACTGGCCTGTAATATCCCTGCATTCTGCAGCATTGCATGTGGCTTCATGGGTCTAATGAGAGACTTATGCCTCAAAGGGCGGGGCTCCTAGAGAGACCTGGGATTTTGGTATATTTCTTCTCTTTTTTTTTCCTTTTATTTTCTCCCTTTTCTTTTTTTTCTCCTTTTCTCTTTTCAATCTTTCTTTCTTTTTTTTATCAGTTGGGCTATGTCATAGTTGTCATGTCTACATATAAAACAAAATTCTGTACTTCTTCCATCTTTCTTTCAGATGATCATGATATTGCTTATCAAATCAGTTGTGAACATTTTTCCCTTACATTAAGGAATAATCCATACTGAAAGCTAAATTCTTTGATCTTTATCACTAACTTCTCCAAGTCCTCTTCACTTTCAGCAAGGAAAGTTGTCGTCTGCTTATTGCAGTTTGTTATATTGATGTTGTATTCTTTATATAATTCAGCTTCTCAGATTTGCTCAGTATATAGATTGAATAAGTATAGATGAAAGCTTAGAACCCAAATGCACACTTTTCTTGATTTCAAACCATGCAGTTCAATTTTATATATAGGTTCTTCTTAAGCAAAATTAAGTGCTCGTGGAATCTCCATTCTTCATAAATTTATCTATAATTTATTATTGCTTAACTGTACAAATGTCTTTGCATAGTCAATGAGCACAAGTAAATCTCTTTTGATTTTCTGTTTCTAGTCAAGACCCATCCAACATCAGAAATGATATCCTTCATTCCACATTAAAGTATTATGTACAACAAAATATGTCTCCAAAATAAATTATGGAAAATATTCGTATCTGATTACACCCTTCAAATTGATTTATTTTGCTTATTTTGTTTTCCTTTGTCTATATAAGTCAATGGAATTTTCTTCTTCTGCCATTCAGCACAAAAACAGGAAGAGAACAAGAAGAGTCTCACTGTTTGCGACTGCACAGATGAGTACATGAACCCCGGATGGAATCAAACAAAAATATGGTAAAGTCAGAGTGAGCTTAGAGGTTCATATCTGATCCAACCTTTAACCCCGCTGTTTCCTTTTGTTCTCTGTGTATTTATTTTAACTCTAAGTTTTAGTCTTCAGCCTTCAGTGCCAGAAATATTCTTACATGTCAGATAAGGCACTTTCATCTAGTTCCAAAAATGTTAAGGGTGAGGGTCAAATCTGAACTCCTGCTTTTCCTGAGGCAAGTATCTCCATTGGATAAGTATTTGGAATGTCTTGACTGACATCACTGGGCCTGACAAGAGGCCTTTTACAGTCCTGGTTTTGTATCTGAATTTGTACAGCAAGGAAGAAAAGACATCTTCCCATTCCCTCTACAGCTAAGCAGAGGACAGAAGGGCCCTTCCTTTTGCAGCTTGACCTTACCTGTGTTTGGGTTTTCATCACTCAACCATGTCAGCATTCCAGAACCATGAGAGAATGCCATGTTTGTAACCCAACAGGAAGAGGCGTAAGCCAGGCATTGACATCACCTGACAGATGTGTTTCTCAAGTGGGAAATGGAATTCAAGGCTTGTTCATGGAAGTCATGGACACAGAAAGGCACTGAAGGAGAGAGAAAAACTTGTAGCCCTGATGGACATGTTTTGCACCCTGGCCTCCCTCTCCCTCCCTCCCCCTCCTTGCTGCTCCTTTATGTCTAGAAGTAAATGTTTCTGAAATACTATAGCTAGCAGCAGAGTAGCAACACATAATAACATGGTAGCAACACATAAAACTGTCAGTCTTCAAGGAAAATAGATGGTTAGGTTGAGGGGGTAAATGGACTAAATCAATTTGAACATGCATGTTAAGGACTGTGAAAGGGCAGAGTTTAGTGCTGCTAGGCTGGAAAGCATTTGTCTCTGTCTTCTTGTATTTCCACAGCACCGGGCAGAATCCACCCACAGCCTTCTCGCTTGGCTCCAGTCTGCCTCTGTGGCTGATTAATGGCAGCTGCAGGTGTCCAGTAATTTCCTCACCTAATAATAAACTACAACCCCAAATGGAGGTTCCCCTCAGGCTCCCATTTAACATAACTATACTTACAACCAGGAGGTAGCCAATTACCCTCCTCTG
>NW_022103911.1:1833717-1836355 GCF_000313985.2 Echinops telfairi | reverse complement strand
CATCCAGTAAAGCCGTTCTGTTCAGTCAGCTCGTCCTCCCGGATTTGTTTGGCAATGAGAACTGGCCCATGCCTTGTACTTAGAAGGTGATTCTGTGGATTAGCATCACAATATTAATTAAGTGGTTAGCCTCCACAGTAGTATCTATGGTAATTAACACAATTTAGTTATACAGTAAGAAATAATGCATATTATGTGCCAGGGTCAAAACACCGAAATGTGTGTGTGTGTTTCTGTGTCTAGAGGTACGTTAGAGCCACATACAGAGCAATGGTGTGAGGGAAAGGCTGCAGAGACCTGTATTGAGCGTTCATCTCTGCTGTTAATAGCATAACTATGTGAGAACAACTTACTCCTATAAAATTCTTTTCTTTTAATGTAAAATGAAAATAACAATCAGAAATAATGAATGTAAAATACCTGGTTAACATCTGGCACATGACAGACAAGCTATAATTACCTTTACATATTGGAGACCTAATCTAAAATGATTTTGTGTGGTGATATAAGTGTATTTAATAAATAATTGAATCCTTCCCTTCTCTGTGCTTGAAATAATTGAGTAAAAGACACGGTAGTAAAGACATCTGAAAAGTCTTTCTGCTCCTCGATTGTCAAAAGCAGGCAAAATTACTTTTCTAACTTTCAGTCAGCTAAACCACACACACACACACACACACAAAGAAACACATATCAAGATCATGGCAGAGGCATCCAGAATCTCTGATGATAAACACAGCATTCAAATCATCCTTAATTTGTTTTTCTTTTTCCTTTCAGTTAAAATAATATAAAGATGATGGCTCATGTCAGCTTTTCTCTTTATCTGTTTAGGCAAAAACTAAATAAGATGCTAAACAGAAGGTTAAAAAGCTTGGAGCCTCCAGTATGGGTTACATCTCAACATAAAGAAAACAACAATCCACACAACTAGTCCAACCAACAACAGGCTGAAGGAAGAGATTTCATTTTACTCGAGTACGCATGCATGCAATTCTCAGCAGCCAAGAAATCAAACAATGTATCACATAGGGTAAATCTGCTGCAAAGAACCTTTAAAAAATGGTAAGGAGCCTCTAGAGATGTGACCAGAAGAATTATAGTTCACCCAGGCTGTGGTATTTTCAATCCCCTCAGATGCCTGTAAAAGCTGGACCATACATAAGAAAGACCAGAGAAGAATGGTTACTTTTGAATCACGGTGCGAACGAAAAGTCTTGGCTCTACCACGGGCTGCGAGGAGACTGAACAAGTTTGGGAGGAAGTTCAGCAGAATGTTCCTTAGAAGCAAGCACAGGGAGGGTTCGTCTCACGAACTTCGAACATGCTACCCAGAGGCACGTGCCTGTCAAAGGTCGAAACCCGCCGGGAGGACGTGACCGAGGGGCTTCGGCAGTGGCTGCAGCATCACGGAAAAGGGCAACATGGTGCGGGGATGCGCAGGTTTTCCGTTTTCGATCTCTGGTACATAGTCTTGCTATGAATCAGAAGGGACTCACCAGCTCGGCACAACAAAACGATTACTATTTCTATATGCAAACATCTAGATTCTACCATTCTTTAATCATAGGGAAAACTTTCAAGCTAAATTTCTATATGCTCCAGAAAGATGATAAGGAGACATCACATATTTTTGTAAAAAATAGAATAAATAAAATGAATGTGAGGTCGTAAGCATTTTTAAATAAAGAAAAATGTATATATTTTACTAATTAATATGTAAGAAGGGTGTTTGCTAAAGAAGTAGCATTTAATCCTTGCTGAGAACTACTAAGAAACTGACAGTGAAGATGAGCAGAGAATATGGGTAGACAATGAGATTGGCACAATGCCTCATGAAAGGGTGGTGGTGAACAGAAGAATAAATAAAGGAAGAAGAGGAGCGATGATAAGTTATGAATAGTAGCTGAGTGAAACAAAGACATAAGAGTTTCAGAACATAAATGTTAATTGAACTTCGACCTGAAGTACCTTCAACAGAGATGACCAAAAAGTATACGGGTCAGAGAAGGGATCTTGCCCAATTCGTAACAGAATTTGTAACAAAATCATATTTTGTGTGTGTTTTAATTCAGACTCAGGACACAATAAGGAGATGGCTTGCTGAGCTCATGATCAGCTCTTAGCTTTCCCTGAAGCTCACCTGGAGACGCTCTCCAGGCTGGCCTTCCGCGTCCCTGGATCCCACTTCATTTTCTCGTGGACAGACATCAGTACACGTAACTCCCTCACCGTGCGCCAATTGGATCCTTGCATCTAGTCTGAGTCTTTCATGGGCAATATGTGTTCTTTGTTCTGTTCCCATCGTAGATCTCTCTTTTGAGCAACACTGTGTTCAAAGGCTTGAGGCCAATACCCACGCACATCCCTAACTGTATCAGAAATTCTGGAGAAAGGCTATTTTTTGTTTATTTATTATTGCTTTTGCAAAAATCTTATATTGCCAAGTATAAAACAGAAAGAGTTTCAGTGAAAGAAAGTGAAAACGCCTAAAACTTTTGCCCTGGAAAAAGAATAAGAAAAAAAAAAGTTATACGAAAATAATAGGTATTAAAAATATGCTGCCTTCATAAAAGGGAGAACGTTTTTCCTTACTTGACCCAAAAGTCACCCGAGTTGACACTTACTCAAGAGGGGG
>NW_022103911.1:1815200-1831739 GCF_000313985.2 Echinops telfairi | reverse complement strand
CATGGGCTGCCCCAGACCCTTTTAGCCTCATGGAAAGCAAGGGTGTTACTGAGCACTAAAGTACGCCTGACTCGAGTCATGGTATTCTCGATTGCCCCTAAGCGTGTGAAAGTTGGTCATTGACTACGGAAAGCTGAAGAATGGCTGCCTTTGGAATCATGGTGTCGGTGAAGAATAGTGAAAGTGCTCTGGCACGCCCCAAACACAAACTTCTTGAAAGAAGGACAGCCAGCACTCACCTTAGAGCCAGGATGGCAAGACTTCATCTCATGCGCTGTAGACTTAGTATCAGGAGAGGCTAGTCCCTGAGGAAAGACTTCTGCTTGGAACAATGGAGGGGTGATGGAAAAGAGAAAAGCCCTCCAGGAGATGGATGGCTACAGTGGCTGCAACAAGGATCTCGCATATAAGAGCAAGGGTGCGGACGGCAGTGCTTCGTGTGACTGGACACAGGGTAACTCTAGTTGCAACTGACGTCCCAGCTCCTAAAAACAATAACACCAATGTAATCACACAGTTCAAAGAAGATCATGTATTTGATAGCAGTATAAAACGTTTAACACTGTACAAAGAGCAATGCTTATTGTAAATACCATACAAATACTTATTACAGCAGTGGTAGTAAAAGCTTGTATTAGATAGTATTTGTTGTAGTAAAAGCAACCCCCAAATTGCACACCTAACAACAACCAACAGCCCAGAGACAGATCAATAAAAGACTGAAATGCAATCTAGAGAGGCGGTCCTCCTCTCCACATTTTACCACGTCATCAAGGGGTCCTGATTATTAAAACGGGGTTACAGCAGAACGACTTACAAGTTCTATATGCTATGTAAGAAAGAGTCTTTAGGGAATACTAATAACAACAATAAAGAAAAAAAACAGGACACTAGAGGAAACTTTAGTCTCTGACATCATAGCAGCACTTAAAATAAACGTACATCATGAAGGAAGTTAAACATGAAACTTCCCACTCTCTAACCCCTGTACCCAACAGATTATACATTGGACTGTTAACTGCAAATTCTGCTGTTCAAAACCACCAGCTGCTCTGAGGGAGAAAGATGAGGCTTTCTGTTCCCTTGAAATTTATAACCATGGAACCCCAAGGAGCAGTTCTATTCTGTCCTGCAGGGTCACGAGGATTCAGAATTTACTGGCTAGCAATATGTTTGATTTATCTACTTCAGCCTAGTTATCGCAGTTCCTTTTACCTACTACATTATGTCAAATTTTCAGCAACAAATTACCAGGCAACTGGGAGGCGGGGAAGTCTGAGCAGGTGAAGCAAACATCAGAGTCAAATGCACATATAGTAGATACTTTGGAATTAACAGATGGGGAATGTATGCTAGCTATGAATTATAGTGTTAGTGGAGAATACTGAATAGATCACAGACTGTCAGAGAATTAACAAATGTGTTGGATGAAGTATAGCCAGAATTCTCCTTCAAGCAAAATATTGAGACCTCATATCACTTTTGGGCATGTTACCATGAGAGACAAGTCCCTGGAAAAGTACAAAATACTTGTTAAATCGGAGGGCCCGTGTCAAATGAAAGATGCTCATGTGACGGATTGATACCATGGCTGCAGCAAGGGGCTCAAAGGGCAGCAATGTGAGGCCGGGGCAGGACTGGGCAATGTTCCACTCTATAGTGCAGAGGAGCTTATGGTAGCACCCACCTCAGGAGCACCTAACGGCAGTAACAACATAGGTAATATGGAGAAGCCCTAGTAGCAAAGGGGCTACGCATGAAGCTGCTCACCAAAATGTCAGCCATATGGATCCAGAAGCTTCTAAGTGGAAAGTTGTGACATCCTGCTTTTATAAATAGCTATCGCCCCGAAAGCAATGTTCTGTTCTATGGGAATGTTCTGTTCTGTCCTACAAGGTTGCTGGGTTAGAACCAACACAAAGTCCACAAGTCTACCTTTTGTTATTTATGAATAATACACTAGACTATAGTTAAAAAAGAACAGACAGTAACATGAGCAGAGCTGGAAATGTCATAAAGGGTTTTTTTTCATCCTACAACAAAAATGAAGAAAGTCCGTAGCCTAAACACAACCACAACCATGAACTTCAGTAATTGCCTATAGGAACTTCCCAAGTCAGTACAGAATATTCAAGAACTGCAACGTAATTACAAAAGGTCTAACATATAGATCATCAGAATACCAAAATAAGTAGCTACAGGAACTGAAGACATATCTGAAGGAATAATGTCTGAGAGGCTTAGCAAATTAAATTACAAACTAAAGCACAAAGCTAAGAACCTTGGAAAATACCAGAATGATAAATGTCCAGAAGATCCGTAACTGTTCTTGATAGGCACCATAAAGCCAGCCTGAAGCATAATCGACCTGCTGTTGTTGTTGTTGTTGTGTGCCTTCAAGTTAGTTCTGACTCATAAAGACACGATGGACAACAGAAGGGAACACTCCAGGGCGGTATGAGCCTCACAATGGTGGCTATGTTTGAGTCCATCGCTGCAGCAACTGGGCATTCCATCTCATTAAGGGTCTCCCTCTCAGACTGATCATCTGCTTTACCAAGCATGATGTCCTTCACCAGGGATTTGTCCCTCCTCATGACATGTCTAAAATACATGGGACAAAGTCACCCTCTGTTTGCCTAAGGGTTACTCTGGCTGTACTCTTTCCAACATAGATATGTCTGTACTTTGGCAATAAATGGTATTTTAATTCTTTGCTAACAGTATGATTAAAAGGCATCAATTCTTCTATGATCTTTTGTATCCATTGTCCAGCCTTCACATGCTTATGAGGCAATTAAAAATACCCCAGTTTCAACCAGGGACATCTTAGTCTTCAATGTAGCATCTTTAGTTTTTAACATTTTAAAGAGATCATTTTCAGTGGATTTGCCTGATGCAATGTCCTTTGATTTACTGCCTACTGCTTGCATAAAGCATTGATTGTGGATTGAAGTAAAACAAAATTCTTGACAACGCCAATGTTTTCTCCATGCAGCAGCGGAACATTGTCAGTCAAGGAAAACCTCAGGCACAGCAGCGGAACATTGCTGATTACAGGGCTGGAAAAGAAGCTGCTCCTCAGGTTGGGAGGCACGAAACACCTGACTGAGAAAAAGCTGCCTCTCAAAGTAGAATCTACCATAATGACACGGATGGAATAAAGCTGTGGGGACTTTCATTTGATGATGGGGCACAATTCAAACTGAGGAGAAACAGCTATAAACAACTATTAATAATTTGCCTTTGAGGAAATAGAACTAGGAGGCAAAGGACATTTATAGATGTCTGAATACAGGCATGTATATATGTAAATATGTATATATTTCATGATATGGAAATAGATCTATGTACATATATTTACATATTAAGTATCAAAGTAGGAGACGGACATTGGGCCTCTACTCAAGTACTCCCTCAACACAAGAACACTTTATTCTAAACAACCTGGCATTCCATGATGCTCACCTTCCCAACATGATTGCTGAAAACAAAATGGGTGCATAGCAAATGTGGTGAAGAAAGCTGATGGTGCCTGGCTATCAAAAGATATAGGGTCTAGGGTCTTAAAGGCTTGAAGATAAATAAGCAGCCGTCTGGCTGAGCAGCAACAAAGTCCACATGGAAGAAGCACACCAGCCTGTGTGATCATTAGGTGGTATCTGGCATTTAAGACCCAAACAATAACTTACTGCCATCAAGTCCATTTCATCTCATCGCAACCCAATGGGGTCACAGTCATTGTCAAGAAGGATATCTCAAGATCAGTCCAGGTATACAGTGCTGTCTAAAATGGGATAATTTCTATATGCATACAAGGAAATCTTGTCACTAGAATTATTAGTCAAATTTATGCACAAACCACTAAAGGTAGTAATGAAAACATTGAAGAATGCTACCAAACTCTTCAGTCTGAAGTTACTCAGACACTGGACATTGAATAAGGAAAACTGAAGACATCCGTCCATGCATCTGAATTATAATGCTGAAAAATATTGAACGTACGTACCATCCACTGCCAAAAGAAGATGCTAGGTTTCCTGAAGCATGCAATAATTTTCCCATGTCTATTGAAGGATTCCAGAAACCAGTTGTTGGTTTATTCCAGTTTTTCAGAAAACCTTCACCCTTTCCCCTGCTACATAAAATTCTCTCATCACCTTGAGACATAGATAATAAAAATTCATCCTAAAATATTATAAACTGACAAGGTTGACTATACTGTAAGTCAAGTTACTCTAAGAAGTGGCAATACTAAAAACATACTTAAAACATCACCAAGTTGGACTTTTAGAAAAGACTGTCTCCATCCTGAAGATATCAATTAGAGCATTTCTTATGCGTGAAATTATTTGTCTTCGAGACTGGCTGGTGTTCTCAGGTGCCATCCAGGCAGTTCTCACGCGTAGCAATCCTGCACACAACCCAACTAAGCGATGCCGACGAAAGCACACTGCTGTGTGGGCTGGAAAATATGCCGGCGTATACATATCGAAGCTCGAGCATGATCAAATTTCCAGATTATCTTGAAATTTAGACAAGTAGGATTTTAAAATAATATGAATCCATACATTAAACCCAGCAGTACAAAATAGCACACTTTGATTGAAGTGAAAATGTCAAATAAGTCAAGTACACAGCAGCCTTGTTCTCCAATGAGCTGGCCCCAAGCTCCACCTCCAGCCCAGCTCAGACCAACATACTCACCACCGTCTCCCAACAACCAATGGCCCTCCCGGGCCCGCCCCTCCACCCCTCCACACACACCCATGGAATTGATGGATCTCCCAGTCCTCTCATTTATCCTAAATTTGTACAAGCTGATTCCTCTGCCTGAAGACCCCTTGCTGCCCCCCTTTTCCAGATTTATTCCCACAATTACTTCTTAAACTAATTTCTCTGTTTCCCCTAATTATGGCCAAGAATGGATGTGGCATTAAAAACACCTCTTTTCTGCCCTCTTTGATAGCACTCTAATATTCTGCTTTGCATTATAGCATTCGGCTTTGCCCAGATCTTTATTTGGGTAAATTAGCAAATAGTCCTGTCTGCTAGCAGAGAATTTAGAAATTCATTTAGCCTGCAAGATCTCTTATAGAATATTTCATTTCATTCTACATATTCCACGCAGTGTTATTAACATTCTAACATCCGATATTATTGCACTTTCGCTATCTAAATTATGTTCTGTTTTCAAGTAAGCTTGTAATTGTAATGACTTGTGACATGTTTGATTTGTTGCTTAATCCAATAATAATTTAAGTCAGCATCCCTCTACATCATAAGGCTAATAAAATCATATTGCTAGTCACACTTTGAAAAACTATAACAAAAAACCCATGAGTAATAAATAAAACCATGCGCTTTACTTTCCAATAAGTAGCAAAACTTAGAGAGTATTAAATGAAAAGAAGTAGAAAGAAAAAAATACATGAATCAATTCATCTCCTAACTATATCAGTTTAATCAATTTTACTGTTTTGTTATTTTACTTTATTTCTTTGCTTTTTATTGTGGTCTGGGTGATATGGGACAGAGCAAATCACTTTTCTATTAAAAAAATCTACCCACCTTTTGTTTCATGCATTGACTGCAATCCCCACACAGGATGCCGCTCACCTCAACTCCCGGCTTCCACTCACCCTTCTTTTCCTGTCCCTTTCCCGCCTTCCGACCTGGGTCTCTGAGAAAGTGCTAACTTTTAAGAATGATCATTTTTGAACTATGATTTTCCTTTTATATCTGCTTTTCTCACTATCATCAAGAGCTTTGTCCTTGCTTCTGCCTGTCCTGCTTACCAAACAGACAGCTTTTTCCTTTGGGCACCACACGATAATTCAGTATTCCTCACCAGCACCCAGTAGTGGGTCTTAAATGTAGGGAAGCAGGTATGACCCTCCATGCCAAAAGAAAATAATTTAATCTTCTTTCTCAGAAAGTTAACTTACTGGAAGGATAAGCACAGTTTCAAGAAGTTGGACTCTGTCATCAACTTCCTTCGCCTTTAAACACTTTTCAACTTAGCTTTATTTCTTGAACATTATTTAAAAACAAAAACGAGAAAACCAAGTTGAAAAAGAAAAAGGAAGGGGCGCCCTTTCCTCGCTGTCAAACCCAGGCTTCCCTCAGCAGCCTCCGTTTTTCAACCCGCTTACAAATCGTATTCGCCATCAGGCCGAGAGAGCGCGAGCAGAAGCAGCCGCAGGTTTCCTGACGAGCTGGAAGCAGAAAGGGCCTTTGGCATGAAAGCGCGAGCGCACAAGCATGGCAACACAACAGCTGTAAAAGGCTGCACATTGTCCTTGAACGAATACAAATTGTTCCAAATAATTTTTCCTTCTTTTGCAGCCCTCGAAGCCCTGCTGGGCATGTAAATGCCACATGCTCAGTGTACAAAAGGCTGTACTAATGTGTTTAAAATAAGAGAACGAATCGCATCCACAAGGCAGATTTGATGCCGCCTTTTCTGTTGGTTGGAGAATGAGTTCATCGGTGGCAGCTTCTTGGGATACTAAGCTTCCAGTCAGTGACGGTGAAGGGTAATTTATTGGCTAGGAAATGCTCAATTAACCATTGAAGTGGTTGTTAATTTCAAAAGTAAAATGGATGTTGGGCCTTTACATTGAGCTTGTTGTGGAATTGTGCCTTATATTGCCCTAGAAATTAAGATGAGCAGTGCTTATTTTTCTTTATTATTTTTATTAGATACCATATATTATAGAAATACTATGAAGTTTACACATATTCCAAGTAAATTGTCTCTTGTAAGCCATAAGAAAATTACTTTTATGAAATATAATTAAAATGCACATTTTTATGCATGGTTTAGCTTAATTCAAAAGAAAACTTTCAAATATGTTACTGTTCATCATAAATCCTTTGGATATTAGGATTCAAGTGATCAGTATTGTCTCAATATATCTCTAAATTATGTTAATTCTGAATTTAAAATAAGAATAAATAGATTAAAGAGTTTAATATTTCACACCAATTTTAAAGCCAGCATAGCAAATACACTGAAAAGGTTTGAAAAAAATACTATTACAATTAAAATGTGTACATTATTCTACAAAAGAACCACAACCTTCAAATTATTTGGCACTTTACCAATAAATGAGAAGTAGAATGATTTAAATCAAACAAAAAAAAACCTTTGAAATAATTTAAGCAACATGCTTCCTACTTGGAAGCATATAATTTAAATATATACTATCTTAATATTAAACTTAAGTTAAATATTTATAAATCAAACACAGAGCACATTTAAAGTTAAGCTTATCAATAAACCAGCTATTAAACTCATGCAAAGAAAAATTTTCAAATGATTTTTACTCTAACTTTATTAAGCATATATTTTTACATTTCTCTAAAATTAATGAAATTCTTTGAGATAGTTACTTTATGGTATCAATTAGAATAAACATCTCCACATAACTATGTAACATAAAACTCCTGTTTTTAAAAAATCTTCTTTTAAAGGCAAACAAGCACTGAAAAGAGAACTTTTCTAAAGTGATTCTCATTTTTAAAATATCACATGGTTAGAAATTTCCTATTAGAGACTTCTGATTAGGTCAATTATATACTAAATTCCTAAGTGCATTTCTGCAAAAGTAATCAAGTTATCAAAACTAATTCCATATGCACTCATGGAAAATTGGACTATTTTTAAATCAATATTTATTTGTTCCATGTCACAGAAACCTACAACTTTTATTACTAAGAGTACAAGTACGGATTAAAATCTAATCCCTCTCCCCAGAGCCTTATTTCATACTATATATATATTTTTTGCTTACATAATAATAAATATAAATATAGACACAATGAAAATACAAAATCTTACTGTGCTTCCTCAGGGACCAGCTAGATGAATAACATAACGACTAGAGTTTGAGACCATGTTGTACTTAATACTAATTTTTCATCAGTGTTAGAGGTTAATAGCATTGTTATTTCCTTTATTACCTGGATTTAATAAAAGCAGTGAGGCATAGCATTCTGTAAACCCAGGCAATAAGAGGAAATTACACAAATGTTAGCCTCTAAAATAAATGTAATGGTAATTACTCAGTCTAGTTTTAAAATCAATGCCTTTGTTAGGTTTCCAAGTGGGGGGCGAAAAAAATCTCCCCTCATGGTTCTAGTAACTATCAAGTTCATGATCAAGGGAAAATTATGCCATCAGTTCATATATTCATTAATATTTATGTGCCATATCACCCTTTAATATGTAAGCACACTATATTAGGCATGAAACATGGAAACAAAGTAGTAAAACACCAATGATAAATTAGCTAAAGGGAAAGTACATTAAAAAAAGGGAATTCAGCAAAGATCATCTACCTTCTTATGTAGAAAATGTAAAATCAAGTTACATAATAACATGGACAAATCCCTGAATTAAATACTTAAGAAACAGTCACATGCAAAACATATTTCATTTATATTAGCTAGTTCTTTTAGAGGGGCACATACAAGTCTCATTAAAAAAAATGTGCTTCCTCTCATTATAAAAATCTAGTGTGGTTATTTTTATACACATACTTATTACTTCTACTTGATAAATATGTTTCTTATGTTTGACAAGTAGAATTAGCTTCAGTTTTAGTACATGCCAACTTTGCCCATCATAGCACCGAGTTATATCAGCAGCCTCTTCATAATCCAATGTCGGCAACTTTACGATCAATTTCCAATCATTATTTCGGGTCCTCATGTGCTAAGGATTAAACTTCAGGTGCAATTTTCTAAATTCTGCTAGGACCTCCAGCATTTTGTAGATTCACCAAAGTGAACCGTGTCCTAAGTTCTAATCGTTCAAACAACACCATTCCTGTTATTGATTTCATCTGTCCATTATTGCTTGTCATCTTTCTTAGCTTACAAAAACAAAACTATAACCACAAATGTTTGGATTATTCAGAGAGTGCGCGTTAGAATTTCAAAAAATGAATTATTGTGCACATGGAACTTGTTAATCACCTCTTATATCCATTAAAGTATGGATATTTAGTAACCCAAACCCAACCCAATACTGTGATGTAGAGGCCCACTCCACGTGACCATGTGGGACAGAACTGCTTTACTTCCAATGTTGTAAGTCTGTATGGAAACAGATTCTCCCATAGAGCCGCAGGGGGCTTCAAAATGCTGAGTGCTGTAGCCACTGTGCTACCAGGGATTCTCGAGCTACTAAGTGCCAAATTAAAACAAATCACACTGCCTTCAAGTCAATTCTGGCTCCTCGTGACTATAAACAGGGTTTCTAAGACTGTCAGTCCGTATGGGAACAGTCAGCTTCTACTTTCTCCTGTGGAGCACCTAGTAGGTTTGAAAGGCTAACTTTACAGTTAGCAGGGACACCAGGTACTTGGTAAACCAACTAAAACCAAACTACTGTGAATTGTTTCCAACTCATAGTGACCCTATAGTGCCTAAGAGAATTGCCCCTGTCATTTTCAAACACTGCTAAGTTTGGTAAGACAAGACAGATAATCTCTGTCCTCCTCCAGAGCATCCGGTGGTTTCAAACTGCTGATCTTGTGGGTAACAGCTCAATGCATAACCCAGTATACCAGCAGGGGTCCAGATCCTTGATAGGGACCCCAAAATATTGCCATTGATATTCGTGCAATAATAGAACCAGGAAGGGAAGATCTTTGTTGAACCAGATGTAACCCAGCCCTACCATGTAGTTTTACGTGCACTATGCATCTAATTATGTAAATTTCATAGTGCTACATAGAAAAAGGGGCATGTACAATCATATCAAAGCCTAATAACTGAATTTATCTTCTCCTTTGACAACAGATGGGCAGATAGAAACTGTATTTATAATCTGTTTCTTAAAACAAAACAAAACAAAACAATGACTTCTAATTGCTATGGCAAAGATCATCTACATAGATATCTGTTTTGTCTTTGCCGAACTCAAAATCTTTACTATGCCATAAAGTGCAAGGAGAAAAAAGAAAATGTGAAGCATGCCTCCAGGAAGCTTCCAGAAGGTAAATTCAATATTTGGTAGATAAAATGATTCCCAATGAACGAGATCACTAAATAGAAAATCCTCCTCAGGTATGGCCCCTTTATTGTGTATTTACCTTGGCACTCATACTGATAGGAGGCCATCATGGTACTGGAAGCTGCCAAAACCTCCTGGGTGAGTGAAGCAAGAAACACGGTCTGTGATGATAACCTCTGGTGCCCTGTGTGTGTACCAAGATCATATAAGACCTTCATTCCCCTCTGAAACAAGGAAGAATAACATTGGAGGTCAATAAAGTTAGCTGTTAAGGAAAAGAATGAAAGATACACAAAGGGCCAAAGAAGGCGACCAGCAAAACATATTATTTAAGGGAGCGGTATCTGTTGACATCCAATTGGACCACTCCAGGTTATATGACCCAGGGCCAATTATTTAATCTCTTTGCATTTTCTCACCAGTAATAATAGGATTAAAACTACACCAACCTCATCAAGTCAGTCAGATAATCTACTCAAAGCAGTGAACCCAATAATTGCTCTCATGCATTCAATGCTCATTAAAACTCACTAAGAATATAAAGAACGTGCTCGGCATTTCTCTAGTTAAGAGCATTGAAGTGAAAAATCCAAGTCTCGAGTGGTATGGGCAAAACATTGAATGATGCAGGAAGTATCACAGAAGATAGAAAGAATACACAGTCATTTTACCAAAAATAATTGCTTCACATACAGCCATTTTAAAGGGTAGCATATGATCCAGAACCAATATTACTGAAGGAATAGATCCAAGCTACACTGAAGACATTAGCCTAAAGCAAGGCTCCAGGAATTGATAGGATACCCACTGAAATGTTCCCAAAAATGAGTACAACACAGGAAGCATTAATGAGTCTATTTGGAAGACAGCTACTTGGTCAACTGATCAGAAGAGATCCATGTTTATGTCCGTTCCTAAGAAAAGTAACCTCATAAATTATAGAAATTCTCAAACAATGGCTTACATACAAATGTGTGATTCACACCCTTGCTGTCATTGAGTTGATTCTGACTCACAGTGAGTGACCCTGTAAGACAGAGTCGAACTGCCGCTGTGGGTTTCAGGGATTGTAAATCTTCACCTAAGTAGAAAGTCTCATCTTCCTCCCATGGAGTGGTGATGCTTTCAGACTTCTGACCTTGTGGTTAGCAGCCAACACACAACCTACTATGCTACCTATAAGTGAAATTTGACTGATAATTGAAAACATGATTGTAGTGGGAGATCCACAGGGAGCTGCCACATCAGAAAAGGATGGAGAAAGTTGGCCAACATTACTGACATCCAACAGATCTTGCCTGAAAGCCAAAGAGAGCAGAAACTTGTGTTTTATTGACTATGGAAAGCAATTTGACTGTACAGATTATAATAAACTGTAGATAACATCAGGAAGGATAGGAATAGGAAGAACACTCCATTCTGCTTCTGTGAAACCCGTAAATAGACCAAGAGGAAGTCATTTGACCAAAACATAGGGATGCTCAGTGGTTAAAATCTGGGAAAGGTTGTAACCTTTCTCCATACTTACTAAATATGTATGCTGAGTAAATAATCTGAGAACCTGAATTATATAAATAATAATTGGGCATCAGAGCTGGAAAAAGACCTTGTAGAATCCATATTACCTAACCTTGTTTGCTAAAAGTGAGGAGGACTTAAAACCCATACTGATGAATATCAAAGACTACATCCTTCAGACTACAACTCAATGTAAAGAAAACCAAGATCTTCACACCTGGACCAGTAGAAGACATCGTGATAAATGGAGAAAAGATTGGACTTGTCAAGGACTTCATTTTACTTTGATCTGCAAGCAAGAACCATGGAAGAAATCAAATGACATATTGCATTCGGCTAATCTGCTGCATAAGACCTCTTTACAGTGTTGAAGGGCAATGATATCACGTTGAGGACTAAGGTGCAGCTGACTTATGCATGCAGAAATTACACAATAAATAAGGCCACCAGAAACTAAATGATCTATTTGAATGACAGAGTCAGCGGAGAATACTGAAAGTACCATAGACTGCCAGAAGAACAAACAAATGTGTTTGGTGGAAGAACAGTCAGACTGCTGCTAAGAAGGGAAGATGGTGAGACTTTGTCGGAGGTGCTTTGAGCATCTTATCTGGGAAGACTGGTCCCTGGAAAAGGACATTGTGTTTGGTAAAGTAGAGGGTCAGCAACAAAAGAAGAGACTAGATGAGTTAGACTGGCCCAGTGGCTGCAACACTGGGTTCAAGCATTGCCCTTCTGAGGCTGGCACAGGGCCCTGCAGGTTCTCTTCTGCTGTACATCTGATCCTTAGGGGGTGGAACTGACTCAGTGGAGACTAATAAAAACGACCCTGGGGAATCCGAGTTCAGGAAGAGTAATTTCATAAGCCACACACTATTTTAAGGATTCATACAGAACCTTTGAAATCTTCAGTAGAACCTGATTCCTACAGCAATTTCTAACTCTAAGTAGGATGAACACAGAACAGCCAATAATCAGAAAAGTCTTATGGGACCTACATCCCCTGAGTTGGTTGGCAATAAACCATGACCCAAAGAAACATGACTAAAGACAATTCCTAATTAGGACTCCTGATAACACAAGTGTTGGAAAGCATAGTTTAACAAAAGAAGGGGATATTCAAAGATAAAGTAAGATAAAATTCAATGAGCTATAATATAACAATCTAGCGCCAAAGTACGAATTATAAGATATAATTCAACAATCTATCACCAAAATGTATGAATGTCAATCTCTTGGCAGAAACTTTGGCAAATGCTGATAATCTGACTAAATATATAAACAGATGCATGTATAAGTAAATATGCTATATAAGCCTGAGAGTATCCTGAAATACATAAAAATTGACTTGTATATAAATATTATATATTTATATTTAAATTGACTTGTATATAAATATTATATACAAGTAACGTATGTGAATTATAATTTCCTAGAACATATCAGAGAGATTCTTGCTGTATGCACCTAGAATGTGAATGAAAAATCATAATGAATTCTTTTTAAAATCCAGAGAAATTGAGCTTTTTATGTTAATTACCTATAGAAAAAAGGGGTGATCTATTTATTTTCTAATTCTGATTTACTTTTAAAACTAAGTATTTGGGAGCAGTGCAACTGACAACACAATGAGGGCATAGAATGTCACTCCCCACATTAGCCTAAGATCTTTTAAAGTAAAATTTTAAAAGAATGGAGAATTAATTCTGATAAATATTGCTAGATTAACAATCATAGCTCACTCTGACAATACTTGCCTAGAATTCCCTCATCCAAGCAAAGTGAGTCCCGAACATAAATGTAGGTCATTTTGAGAATGAAAGAAGTTATAGTTACATAAAATTACTGTGATATATTAAACTTGTATGAGTTTTTAACTTTTAAAAACAAAAGACCAAAATGAAACAGAATAAAAAACAAAGTTCCCCTATCAATGATTTCTAGTAACCCACACAGTAAACTAGGAAGCTACCAGGATGCTAAACATTGAATAGATGAAGAATAAAATGTTCCATAAATAGTTCCAATACCTATTATTGTTAGGTGCCATCAGGTTGGTTCCGAGTCATAGAGAGTCTAGGGACAAGAAAACAAAATACTGTCCATTCCTACAACGTCCTCACAATTTTTGGAAGGTTTGAGCACACTGCTGCAACCGCTGGGTCTATGCATCTCATTGGAGGGCTTCCACTTTTCGACTCACCCTGTACTTCACCAAGTATTTTTTTGGCAGTCTGTTCACTAAACCTGTGGGTCAAACGACCCTTTCACAGGGGTTGCTTGATTCATAAAAGTACCCAAATTACAGTGATGAAGTAGCAACAAAAATAATTTTATGGGTGGGGGTCACTACAACATGAGAAACTGGATTAAAGGGTGGCGGCATTAGGAAGGCTGAGAACCACTGGTTTAAAAGAACGGATTGCAAAAAGGAAAAAAGAAACAGCTAATCATTAGGGTTTAGGGAAGATCATGTGCTCGTTCATCTGGTCTCCCACGTAATGTTATGTGTCTGTCTAATGCTTATAATCCATTTATCACTTTCTTAGTTGTACATTCGTAAAAACCCATTCTTCCGATGATGCTCCACCTTATCTAGGGTCAGTTTTACCAAGAATCATGTCCTGCTCCAGGGACTCATTGCTATCAAGTCAATGCTGACTCATAATGACTCCCTGTGGGTTTCTAAGACTGGAACTCTTAACTGGAGTAAAAAGTCCAGTCTTTCTCCCTCAGAGCTGCTGGTGGTTTTGAACTGCCAACCACACAGATCGCAGCCCAACACTTAACCTCTACACCACTAACGCTCCATTCTCCAGGAACTGGTCCCTTCTAATAACCGGTCCAAAGTGCATAAGGCACTCTCACTGTCCTTGCTTCCAAGAAACATTCTGGTGTTACTTCTCCCAAGATAGATTCCTGCCTATTTCTAACTGTCGGTGGCATATGAGGGCAAGTCACAAAGTATAACTACTAAAGCTTCAGTTCATATATGCATAGGTTTGTTGCAAACAAAGTGTGTCTAAACATGTCTCTACAATCAGTGGATGGCCACAGAGAAGTTCCCTCTGTAATACACTTGTCTACTCCCATCAGGGTGCCTTTACAAAGAAGGTCTAATTACAACAGTGGCTCCTGAGGGATGTCTTGGGCCAGTGAAATTCAATACAAAGAGGCCAGCTCAGAAAGTTGCAGTGACAATTTGAGGGTATTAAAGAAGGCTAATCTTAATATTTGAAATTCTCCTCACTTGTGTAGGTCAAGAAAGTTAGTAGATAAGTATTAATAATTATTAGTAATAGCAAGGTTGTCCTAGAAGAATTTTATTGGGAAACAGTATACAATGTGTTAGACTGAGTTTCCTAGAGAAACAAAACTGATTGACATATATGTATAAGAAAGAACTTTATATTATGGGAGAAATTTATATCAAGGAAGTGACCCAACGTAATCCGACTGAAGCCTGTGTTTCAGATGCCTGCTGGAGCCTTCTCCAGCTCATGAAGCTGCGGGAAGTTGAAGTGGGAGGCCTGGACATCAAAGACTGGTGGGTAAAGTCACCAGCCCCAGAACCGGCAGTGCAATCCAGGCCAGCAGGTAGAGGACGATGACTCAGAAAGGGCTTAATTGTCCTCCATGTCCCTCTTACAAAAGGGTCATGTCCCCAAGGAGGCATCTCCAGGCTGTGACCTGATTGAGAGGCTGGTTGGAATACACACACACACACTCACACACACACACACACACATGCACGGGTACACCTGATAGCCATGATCTTGCTCCTTCAGCAAGATTTTCTTCCTACATTTTCTTCCCAAACTCAAAAACATTGAAAAACACATTTTGAGTCCCTTGAAGATGCCAAAAAACCTCCTTTTTTATATGATGTGAATCACAGAGCACAAAGTTCTATGGAGAAGGTTACTCAAAACAACAACAAAAACTGACTGCCATCAAATCCCTTCTGATGCATAGTGGAGAACTGACAGTGTAGACCTGCCCTGTGCGTTCCTATAGAACTGAGTTCCTGTGAATCTGAATCAGCTCAATGGCAGTGAGGTAAAGGGTTAGAGGAAGATATCATTTTTAGAATTATAAATACTTTGGTGGAGGACATGTTAAGAAATAATAGCGTCACACTTTTATATTTTTGTGTCATAAAAGTTTATAATAAGTAGTAGCAATACGTTTTTGTCTTACTTCATGTTCAATAGTTTTCCCAAACACCATAATTACAATGTACCAACTTTTCTTCACTTTTCCTCAGCCATTACCCAACTTCTGCGTGCACTTGAAGTGACGAGCTAGCAGGTATTCATCAGGTGCACTTCGGTCCTCCAAGTGACATCTTCACTCTTCTCACCTTTCATAGAGACCTTCTCAGCCAATTTCCCAATGCAATATGTTGTTCAATTTGTGGACTATTGCTTCCATGGGTGTTGTGATTCAAATACAATTACATCCTTGAGAACTTCCATATTGTGGAAAACTATCCCACTTCCTGTTCTTTCTCTTGTCAGTAACTTCAGTGCATCTTGGATTTCTTTCTTCACTGCCATAGGTTCTTGACCCTCTAAAGATTGGACACTGACCAATTCTTTTCAGGACAATGATTTGTATCCTTCCAAATTCTTTTGGTGCTTTCTGCATCTTTCAATAATTGGTCTATAAAATCTGTCAGTCTTTCAACTCAGGGTTTGAAGTTTTTCCTTCAGTTCTTTCGGCTTAGGAAATGTTGAGGATACTCTTTGACTTCTGCTGTGCAACTCCAGGGATTTTCATATTTTACTTTGTCTTTTCAAACTGCTCTTTGAAATTTTTGTTTTTATCCTTTGACGTCATCATTTCTTCCGTTCTCTTTAGCTGTCTCTGGTCAAGAGCAAGGAGCCCTGGTGGTATAGTGGTTACACCCTGGCCTGCTGGCTGTGAGGTCAGCAGTTTGAAACACCAACTGACCCTTTGGAGAAAAATGAGGATTTCTACTCTCTTAAAGA
>NW_022103911.1:1813254-1814649 GCF_000313985.2 Echinops telfairi | reverse complement strand
CAGTTCCTATCTGTACCAACATGCATCCTCTGTGTTTTTAATGACCTTCCGTTTCTTCTATGATGCCCTTGATGTCATCTTCCTGGAGGTGGTGTCAGGTAGGGTAAACTCGAGGTTGTACGTCAGTTCTCATACACTCATTCTCATTTTCCACAGCTTTCACTTGAGTTTGCACTTTTCTTTCTGTGGTACAGTCATATGAGGTTATGATCTCCTCCAAACTTGGCCCCTGGCCTTGTTCTGACTGTTGATAATGAGCTTCTCCATCAGTTCTTTCTTTAGATGTAGCCTATTTAAGTCCTATGTATTTCATTTAGCGAAGCCCATGTGTATATCTTTCTATATTATTGGGAAAAGTCTTTCCAATCAAAAGATAGCTTATCTTGAGAATTTCTAACATGTGATTTACCTAATTTCGCTCAGCAAGTGCACAGTTTCCAACTAGGGATATTTCTGTTTTAAAATGTTCAGTAATTAGCTATGCATCTTGATTGCACTTTGATCAATTTCAAATTGAAAATTTGGTAAGAATCTTCAGTATCTTCATTTTGGGCACTAATGCTTGGAGGCTAAATTTTATAGTAGTCATATTAACTGGTCATTTGGTAAGCATATGGATATTACCCTACCACACAGCATTGTGCTTCAAGATACAGCTTGAAATGTTCTTTCTGTCAAGGAATGTGATGTAATTCCTCTTCAATCTGTTATTCTTAAATTAGTAAACCATATGATTGTTAGATTCCATATACCTCTCTATGTTAACCCATTAATGCCTGAGATACTGAACTCAGCATTCCATTTCATTCTTTGACAACTTTCCGTTTTTCTAGATTCATGCTGTGTGCTTGCACTCTACAATTACTATTAGACACTTGCAGTTTTTTCTCATATTGAGTCATGTCACATCAGCAAATGAAGGCCCCCCCCTCCAAAGTTTGACTCTGTTCACTTCATTGGTTGATTCTACTCTGGGGAGGCACCTCTTCTTAAGTCACACTTTAAATGTCTTCCAACCTGAGGGGTCACTTTTTGGAGCTATATGACATGCTGATACACTTCTATTCATAAGGTTTTCACTGACTTTTTTTTCACATATGATTACCAGGTCCTTCTTCCTAATCTACCTTAGCCTGGAAGCTACACTGAACTTGTCAACCAATTGCCTTGCTGGCATTTACAATGCCAGTGGCATCGCTTTCAGCATCACAGCAACATACAAGTCAACACATGAGTTAGTTAATTATGCCAGCCTGGCCGATAATCTCATGTGGTCCTAATTAAAAGGTGGAGGGATAAATGGGTGGTGAGCCTCGCCTTTCTAGCTCTTGGGTCTCTTGCTTTGTGATGGTTGCACCAGCGTGCAGCTGCCTTAGCAGTTCCCTGCTTCAGCTT
>NW_022103911.1:1808680-1810113 GCF_000313985.2 Echinops telfairi | reverse complement strand
AATCTGTTACACATAGAGTTGCTATGAGTGGGACTCTGATGATATTTAACATTTCATCAAAGCAAGAGTTTCTAAAGGCTTGCATACTGTATCCAATTTTATATTAACTTTTTAAAAGATTAAAGTTTACTATAGTTGATTATTTAAATTGAATTTAGTTCACTACTCACGAAAGAGGATTCGGGGGATTATATTACAGTCCCTAATATATTCATTTAGGGAATGTATTAAATAGAAAAAGTATGTACAATGATTTTTACTAAAATAGGTAGGAGACAGGGAAATCTCTGAACCATTGGGAGGTTTTTTTAGTTATCTTGTAGTAAAGTCCAAAAAACAGTTGGAATATTTGAAAATGAGTTTCAAATTTTTCATTTACAAGAATAAAATCAACTGTTACAAATTTCTGCACTTTCTGTGCTTAAAATGCCTGCTTAGCAAATATTTACATATACCAACACACAGATCTTTAATATATTCAAATGAAAAAGAGGCTTTTTTAATAAGAAGTGAAAAAAATATTGTTTTGGAAAATAATTTCTACTATCAAGATGGAATTTTGAAAACAGATGTTTGGCAAAGTGATCATTATTATGCAATGTTTTTTACAGAAAACAATTTAAATGTGTCAACCATAAAACACTCATTTGAATGCTTTCAAAATGTATGTTATATATTTTAGAGAAATATATATTTCCTAATATTTCATTCTAAATGTTGCTATCTATTCTTATAACTGAGAATAGTCCCTCCCTCTTCTTTTTTTTTCTTACTTAAATTTGCCTTCTCTTTCTCTGATTTGAAGAGTTGGGAATAGTTTCCTATTTTGTAATTTTTGAAAGAATGCCTAAGGCAATTGTTACTTATTCTCTGGAGATTTTGTAAAGTTTTCATTTAAAGTTACCTAACTTTGTGTTCATTGGATTGACAAGTTCTTCCACTGATTAAGCAACAATATTATTTTTGATCAATTAGCTTTCCTTATTTTATCTGTCTATTTTTAGAACTTACATTATTCTAGAAAATCAGTCAGTTCACTCAAGTAGTTGTGTAAAATAACTGATAGAATGTGAAGTTGAGTTTTAATAGCTCTGTTCTATATACTAAGGCCTAGTATAGTGACTAGGCACTTGGCTGGTAACCAGAAGTTCAGTTGTTCAAAACTTGCAGCACTGGAGTGGGATAAAGCAGGGCACTCTAGGGCTACTGTGAGTCCAACTAAACTCAAAGGCAACGGGCTTGTTTGGGTTAGGTTTGTTTCTGTATGCTAATTCACTCTCTACCCATGAGGCAATGCGGACTCATAGAGGTCCCAGAGGACAGGATGGAACCGCCCCTGTGGCTTTCTGAGAGTGTAACTCTTCATGGGAGTAGAAAGCCCCATCTTTCTCCCACTCTACACTAAGGGGATTTTTTAAAGTTCATAGACTAAT
>NW_022103911.1:1800769-1807521 GCF_000313985.2 Echinops telfairi | reverse complement strand
AAACCACCTTTGTGATCATGGTATCTCCCCTGTCAGGTAAGTATACATTTATGATAGTTAAATGAGTGTTTCAAATAAAAGTTCTATTTTCTAATTGTTGAATGAAGAATTTTACATAAATAAATTAAAATAAACATGTTAATTATGCTATTCAATTATCTGTATATATAAAGTTGTATACTGAATTTACCCCTAGTTCTCAAAGTTGTGTTACAATCTTTGTGGATTTGCTGGTTTCTACTTTAAATGCTTTAATATTACTTCATATCATTGAACTTATGAGGTTAGTTAAACAGAGATTCAAAGTTGTGGTATCTTCCTGGCAAATGGAAAGCTTCCCATTATGAAATGACCTTCTTCATCCATAGTAAACATTTTTGCTTTCAAGTCTATTTGGTGTGATATTAATATAGCTTTTGTATAATATACATTTTCCTATTTGATTATTTATAGCATTATGTGCCGTTGCTTTCATCTGTTTCTCTTAAAAAATACATATTATTAAATACATAAATAACAACCAAAATTCTGTGCCTTAACATATCTGTTATGTCAATTTACACACACTGTGATAATTGGGTATACTTGAATTCCCTTCTAGCAATTTGTATGATGTCATGTTCAAGTTCTCTCTGCTTTCCTTTCTCCTAATGAATTGAGTTAATTACATTTATTTTCTCTTTTCAGTATTAAAAGTCCTTTCCTGGAAACTGTAATATTTTCAGTTTGTTTTAAAATTTTGGACATATGAATTTAATTAGTAGTTAGATCATACAGATGGTAACATGTGGTAACTGATGGAAACAAGAGTCATCGATTCAGGAGTGAAACATGCATTTTTAGGCCAGCATGGGATTAGATATTCTCCAGACTAGCTCTTTTTTAATATTTAAAGTAAAAATCATTTTCCATAATAAGCAAAAGACTTTATTAAGGTGATTGCTGTTGTTAGTTAATGTCCAGTCAGCTGTGACTCAGAACTGCCGTGAGCAATAGGACAAGCACTTCCCACTCCTGTCCCAGCCTCACAATCGCTATGTTTGTATCCATTGACGCAGTCACTGTGTCTACATATTGAGTGTTCTCCACACGTTCAGAAACAGGCATCGCTTGAGATCTTGTCGAAAGTGCATGAGGTGAACTGCTGCCATCCCCCTTCTAATGAGTATTCAGGCTATACTTCGTCCAACACAGGTTTTGTTGTTGTTGTTGTTGTTGTTGTTGTTCTAGCAGTCCATGGTATATTGAATATTCTGTACCCTTACAATAATTCAAGTGTATCTGTTCTTCTACAATCTTCCTTCGTCATTGTTCAGCTTTTGCATGCATGAGAGACCATTGAAAATACCCTAGCTTGGATTAAACACATCTGAGCCCTCAAGAAGCAAGGATGGCAAGACTAGGTCCCATGTGGTTTGGACATGGTATCAGAAGAGACCAGTCCCTGTCCAAGGACATCATGCTTGATAAAGGAGAAGGTGATCCAAAAAAGACCCTCATGGAGAATTGACACTGTGGTACAGCAATGGCCTCCAACAACAATAACCAACATTGTGACAAGGGAACAGGAGCAGGCTATGAGCTGGAGCTGACCCACAGGCACAAAACAATTGTCAAGGTGACATCCTGGCTTTCCAACACTTCAGAGAGGTCTTTTCCAGCAGACTCACCTGACTGTGCAATGCACCCTTTCGTTCCTTGACTGCTGTGTTTGTGGATGTTGATTGTAGATCCGGTCCAATGAAATCTTTGACAATGTCAATAATTTCTCTGTTAATCATGGTTGAGCACTCCGTTGCTCACCGCAAGTTAGTTTTAAAAGACCCAGCATCTTTGTGGGTGAAAGACATGGCCGTCTGGCTCCACAAGGACTTATCCTGGGAAACCATGCGAGGAAGGTCCAGTCTGTCCTGTTGGGTGGATGGGAGTCAGAGTTCACAAATGGTTTTGTTGGTGCTGTGGTTCTTTATCATAATACTTATTTGGTTGGTGTAATTATATTTTTCTTTTCTTCATACTAAGGGGTTATTATTCATTTTGAAAGCTGTAGTCATTAACCTTCATCAATAAGTGCTGCAAGTCTTCCTCACTTTCAGCAAGTAAGCTTGTGTCATCTGCATATTGCAGGTGGTCAATGAGCCTTCCTTCCACCCTAATGCCACATTCTTCTTTAAACATAATGTTTCTTATTTCTTTGTAACTGCAAAAATTATTACTTTCAGAGAAATGGATACAAAACCAGCTCCAATGAGATGGAGGTTAAAGATGTCCCTAGTGTGTAACTTTTCCAAAAGCTGTCTCACTCTCTTATCCCTGATAGCAACTGCCATTTCTCTCCCTTAATACATCCTCTCCCATCCCAAGATTCGGAAGTTTGCACAACATCTCACAGACTCAAGGAATATATGTATGTAAACACAATAAGGTAGCAGATGGACTTTGGGCCTCTACTTAAATCTTACCTCAGTACAAGAATGATTTGTTCTAATATTGTCACAAGGTATGATACTCGCCTCCCTGACATGATCGCTAAAGACAAAATGGGTGCATAAGCAAATGTGGTGAAGAAAGCTGATGGTTCCCCATTATTAAAAGATAGAGTGTCTTAATGGCTTAAAGTTAAACAAGCAGCTATGGAGCAGGGAAACCACAAAATCCACATGGAAGAAGTGTACCAGCCTGTGTAATCATGAGGTATCGACATGAACAGATATCAGAAGTTAAAAAACAAGCAAAAAATTGATGTGAAGGAGCATTGACAAGGTGGAGACCCAAAACCCACCTGCAAAATAATTGGACAGTCCAAGGTCACAGGTCCAAGGTCACAGAAAGGATGATAAATCCAGGGTGCAGTTCAGCACTGATGAAACACAAAACTATCCTCGAGTTCTTTAATATGTCTCCCCCCCACTATTATGGCCTTAGTTTTGCCTCACTAATCTTGCTAGACCTGTGTATGTACACTTGTACAATCAAGATCTTTCGATTCACTAAATTCAGAAACAGTAAGGGGAGTAATGATTCCCTGAGGACACAAAAAGGAGGGCAGGGACATGGGGAAGAGAGAACTGATAGCAATGATGAATGTATAACCCTAGTCAAGGGGAATGAACAACAGAATTGCAGGTGAATGGATACATTGGATAGTGTAAGGTATGCCAAAAATAATAATTATATATGTAATATATTAAAGGTCCATGTGTGTGGTAGGGCAGGGGAGGAAGGGGATAAAGAGGAGCTGATATCAAAGAGTTCAAAAAGAAAGAAAATGTATTAGAAATGTTGACAGCAATTGTACAATTATGCTTAATTGAATGGAACTTGGATTGTAATCATATCTGTAAGAACTGAATAAAGTGTTAAAAAGAAAACGTTGAAAACCAAAAAAAAAAAAAGAAAGATTGAAAGAAAGAAAATGGGTTCAAATGTAATACCTTATCATTTGATCCTCCTTTTGACCATTTTAAAGTTGTCTCAGTTTTAGTATTTTCTGTTTTCTCTTTGATTAAGATGGTTCTATGTTTTGTCTAGTCATTGTTGTTGGGCTTTTTGATTGCTTGCTGTTTTTGTTTTGTATGATTTTCTGTACATGAAATCCAGGAGAGGCAGAGCTACAGAGACACTAATGGATGTGGGGCAGAGGAGAGGAGGAGGAGTAGAAATGGGGAGCCAACACAAGGATCATGAGAAGAAAGTGTGTTGCCCTTGATTGTAGTGATGATTGCACAAATCTTCTTAATATGACTGAACAATTAAATTGTAAGAATATGAAGTGTATGCCAATCAAAGTATTTTTTAAAGAAAATGGGTCAAATTTGTTGTGAGGGCTGGTAATTCTCAAATCCAAATTTCAGACATCCATCTAGAGTGTCTTCCTTATGAACAAGACTTCAGAAGCTAGTCAAGACCGGTCAGGTGATAGGCCACAACTCAAGTCTCAGGAGCCTGGGGTCAGGTAGATGCCAGCCAGAGGCAGAATCCTGAAGCTGAAGTAAAAGGACTGAAACTTAAAACAGGTCTCCCTGCTTTCTCTGGTCATGCTTATTTGGGAAGAGGACACACAAACGCAAACACGGCTTTGATGTAAGTGTGATTTATGCCTCTGCAGACCATGCCCTCAAGAAACAGAGTGGTGGCTTGAGTCACACCCTCTAGTAAGATGGACACTCAAAATATATCCCATCCTAAGCTTGTCCTTTAAGAAAAACAGATAATTCTCTCCAAAATGGGATTACAGCCACAAGTGTAGAGGCTAGAATTTATAGTATATCACTAAATGGAGAACTCTGTCTAGGAAAAACATATTCAGTAACTATCATCTCAGGCCATTGATCCCTTGCCTCTTCTAACCAAAGGTCCTTTCATCGTTTTAGCGTTCACTTCCCATTCCCAATCCCTTTCTAATTCAAAACCGTCATTAACAATTAGTCCTTCAGTCTATCAGAGAGCCCTCAGGCGGAGATTACTCGGGTAGCAGTCATTCAGGTCTGCTGCACGTGTCCTGATCTAATAAGGTTCTTCAAAAATTATCTTGACTTCATGCTTCCTGTCTCCCAACAAAATATAAATGATGTATAAACAAGTTATAAAAAGATCCTTTCTCTGTGTCTCTTTAAAGATATAAGCATAATGTTAAAATTTCCCCAATGCATAATTAATTCATCCATTCCTTTACTTTCTGCTATTACCTTTTCTCCATTCCATTTTTCATTCCTTTTTTTAAAATAAATCATTTTATTGGGGGATCTTACAGCTCTTATAATAATCCATACATCAATTGTATCGAGCACATTTGTACATATGTTACCATCATCATTTCTGAAACATTTTCTTTCTACTTGAATCCTTGATATCAGTTCCTCTTTTTCCTCCTCCGTCCCCCATACTCCCACTCTATTGAACCCTTGATAATTTATAAATTATTTTTATTTTCATATTTTACACCATCAGCTGTCTCCCTTCACCCATGTTTCTGTGGTTCATCTCCCTGGAGGTGGTTGTGTCTATCATACGTCTGTCATTGAGATCGGTTCCCCCCTTTATCCCCCTTCTCCCTACCCTCATGGTATTGCTACTCTCAATATTGGTCCTAGGGGTTTTATCTGTCCTGTATTCTGTGTGTCTAGAGTTCTTATCTGTATCAGTGTACATGCCCTGGTCTAGCCAGATTTGTAAAATAGAACTGGGGTCATGATAGTAGGGGAGAGGAAGCATTAAAGAACTAGAGGAATGCTGTGTGTTTCATCGGTGCTATACTGCACCCTGACTGGCTCGTGTATTTCTTGTGACCCTTCTGGTTTTCATTCATTTTTAATCAAACTTTTCCACCTTCAGAAAGAACATCAGGATCAGCTGCCATGCCACTTCATATTGCCCCTAAAAACACCAGACTAGCAAGTGCTTGTCCTTCCATCCATTCTCATAAATGTCCATTGAGTTTATTTAGGTTGAAGACCAGTGGGCTATCTTGACCACTAGGCAGTGTAGCACTATTTGCCATCAACACCAGTTTTTCCAGATGGAGAGAAGGTGCAAGGCATCCTATCAGATTCTTTGGAAGTCAGGCAGACAGGCTCAGAGGTATAGTTGCAGACGGTTTGTGAGGAATCACTTATGCTCTGGCACTCACAATTGCATCCCCGGTCCTGGGTTCACAACATTTGACAGGGAAAATCCATTTCAGGTGGAGTAGATGAGTCTTGTTGACACAGTGATTATGTTTGGGGCAGCTAACAACAAGGCCTGCAGTTTGACATCACCAGCGGTTCCTCAAGAGAAAGACCGGACTTTCTGCTCCCATAAAGAGTTACAGTCTCAGGCACTCACAGGGGCAGTTCTACTCTGTCCTGTAGGGTCACTATGAGTTAGCATCCACTGAATGGCAGTGAATATTTTGGCTTGGAGAAGACCTGTAGAGTCATACCAGCATCCTCCCCAACTCCCTCTACTTCAGCCATCCCAAGGTGGCAAACCTCTCCTTCCCACCCCCACTATCCCCTGCTGAGTGCGTACACACGCTCCTGCAGACATATAAGCCATAATTTCATGGTTTTATACCCTCTCCCTCCCACCCCTCTTTTCTGTAACAACTGTTTCAAATGTCCATTCAAATTCTCTATCAAATCATAACCTTGAGAGTGGTATGCAACTTGATATGTCCATCTAATATGCCTCTTGGTCCATGACTGCATCCTGCAGGTTGTAAAGTGAGTTCCTTGGTATGAGGAAATATGGCTTGCTGGCCCAAACTAGTACGCCTTTCCTTCTAATTCCTTAATGGAGTTTTGACTTCTCCCCCTATTACTAGATATGCAAAGTCAAGTACAGAATAAATGTGTATTTTTGTGAGGACCTATTTGTAGACACTTGATACCACTGAGGTCATGATTCCGATATGATAGACGTGTCTACCTGGGAAAGCTGTCCCATGGCCATGTAAGCCCCTGTCTTTACTAAATAGGCTTTCTTGACATTTGGTGTCTCAGAAGGTGCAACCAGGATGAGTCTAGCATCAGGCCATCTCCGCATTCTTGCAGGATCCCCGTGTCTGCTCATTTCACGCGCTCAGATGGCTACCTCCAGGGAGTGTGCCCACTTGCTGATTTAAATCACCTTCTAACCCAGGAAAGGGTTTTTCTGCTGGGCATTGGGAGTTTCTTTCTTTCTTTTTTTTTTAAATCATTTTATTAGGGGCTCATACAACTCTTATCACAATCCATACACACATCAATTGTGTAAAGTGCATTTGTACA
>NW_022103911.1:1794913-1800029 GCF_000313985.2 Echinops telfairi | reverse complement strand
GGGCACCATCAGCTTTCTTCGCCACATTTGCTTATGCACCCATTTGTCTTCAGTGATCCGTTCAACACCTCGTGATCACACAGGCTGATATGTTCTTCCATGTGGGCTTTGTTGCTTCTGAGCAAGTTTGAAGGTAAACAGGCATTGGGAATTTCTACTGTGATCTTCCCTTTAGATTGACTTATTTTAATTTTCTTCAGTTACACCTGAACTTATATATAAGCAATTGAGAGTCTATACCTCAGGTGTAGTCAATTTGATTTCTGTGTATTCTGCCTTTTGTGTGGCTGAAAAAGTATTTGCAACAAAGCTTTTGTCCTGGCAACATTTATTATGTGATCTCCAGGTTCATTTCTATCACCAATGAGATATTTTCCAACTACTATTTCTTGGTATATGTTTCCAACTTTTACACTCCAATCACCAATGAATCTTGATTACACATTTGATCAATTTTGGACTGGAGACCTTGGTAGAATTCTTCAGTTTCTTTATTACTAGCTGTTGTAGTTGGTGCATAAATTTAAATAATAGTTGTTTGGAATAATAGATTTCCTTGAGGACAGCTGCCATAGATGTAATCCTAATACATTTTAAGAATAGATCTTGAAATGCCCTGACAAGAAAAGCAGCACCATTCATCCTGATTGTGTCATTCCCAGCACAGTAAACCATATGACTTTCTGATTCAAAGGGACCAACACCAGTCCATTTCAGCTCACGGTTGCCTACGACATTACTCTTCGTGCATTTGTTTCCTTTTTGACAAGTTCCAATTTTACTAGATTCATATGTTGTACATTCTCAGATCCAACTATTAGTAAATGTTGGGCCTTGTAGCTTCTTACCTTGAGCCATTCCTCAACAACAATCTTGAAGACTCCACTTCCACGGACTTGATTCCATTCACATCCACATGGTCTACTCTACTTTGACAAAGTCACTCAGCTGTCCCCTTTCCAGTACTTTCCAACCCAATGGGCCCAAATTAAGAATAGCATACATGAGAAAGCAAAAGGTCATTAAAAGACGGGAAAGAAAGAAAAGAATGAAGGGATATCAGAAGAAACTGTGAAATTTGCTCTTAATCATAGAGTGCCTCAGTGGAAGAAATTATGAAGTCAAAGAGCTGAATAGAAAAATTCAAGGGAAGTTTGAGAAAACAAAGTAAAATATTATAATAAAGTGTGCAAAAGTCTAGCACTAGAAAATCAAAATAGAAGAATATGCTCAACATATCTCCAAGTGAAATGACTAACAAAAAAATCCAAGTCCCATGTTGCAATATTGAACAGTTCTCTGGGAAAAATAATGAATGATACAAGAATCATCAAAAGAAGATGTAAAGAACAAAATCACTGTACCAAAAAGAAATGGTCAACATTCAACCATCTCAAGAGGTAGCAGATGATCAAGAACCAATGATACTAAAGGATGAAATACAACTGCCTGAAAGCATTAGCCAAAAACAAGTTTCCAGGAATTGATGAAATAAACTGAAATGTTTCAGCAGGCTGATGAAGCACTGGACGCACCTACTCATCTATGCCAGGCAAAGTGAAAGACAACTACTTGGCCACCTGACTGGAAGAGCCCCATATTTGTACTCATTCCAAAGAAAGATGACCCAACAGAATTCTCAAATTATAGAACAATAACATTCATAACACATGCATGTAAAATTTTGCTGAAGATCATCTAACAACAGGTGTAGCAGAGAGATGCCAAAGTTTCAGTCTGGATTCAGAAGAGGATGTGGGATATCATTACTGATGTCAGATGGATCTTGACTCAAAGCACATAATACCAGGAGGATGTTTACTTGTGTTTTATTGACTATACAAATGCATTTGGCTGTAATCATAATAAGCAATCAACAACTTTAAGAAGAATGGGAATTCCAGACCCTTTCATTGTTCATGGAGCAAGAGGCAGTTATGCAAATACAACATGGGAATGCTGCAAGGTTTAAAGTCAGAAAAGGTGTGCATCAAGGTTGTATCATCTCTCTGTACTTATTCAATATTTATGCTGACCAAATAATCAGAGGAGTTTGATTATATGATGAAGAATGAAGCTTCAGCATTGAAGGAAAGCTTATTATTAACCTGAGTTATACAGGTGACACAACCTTGCTTGCTGAAAGTGAGGAGGACATGAGGCATTCGCTGATGAAGATCAAGGATTGCAGCCTGCAGCATGGATTACAACTCAATGTAAAGAATACCCAAGTACTCACAACCAATAGGTAAAGTCAGGATAAAGGGAGAAAAGGTTGAAGTTGTCAAAGATTTTGTCTTACTTGGATCCACAATGAATACTCATGGAAGCAGTATGTCAGGAGATCCAATGATGTGTTGCATTAGGCACGTCTGCTACACAAGACCGCTTCAGAGTACTGAAAAAGCAAGAATGTTACCTTGCGGATTAAAATGCACCTGACCCAAGACATGATATTTTCAATGGCCTCATATGAATTTGAAAGGTGGAGATTGAATAAGGAAGACAAAGAAGAATTGGTGCATTTGAATTGTGGTACTGAAGAATACTGAAAGAACTATGGACTGCTAAAAGGAGAGATAAATCTGTCTTGAAAGGTCGGTGTGCTCTTTAGAGGTAATGATGGATCTACTTAAGGTCATATATTTTGGACATGTTAGCAGGAAAGACCAGACCCTGGAGAAAGACATTGTGCTTGGCAAAGTGGAAGCAGAGCAGATGAGAGAAATAGGCGCCGTGGCTGCCGCAATGGGCTCGAGCCTTGGAACAAGGCTGTGGAGACGGCCCAGCACTGGGCTGTGTTTCATTCTGCTGCGCATCGAGTCGCTGTGGGTCTGAATCAATGACACCTAACAACAACAACTACAATTATCCAAGTTATGTACTTTCTGCCAATTCACAGCTTAAATTTGTCTTGAAATATTGAGCAGTCTTCTTCTGTGAAAGATGCTGCTTTTCCTCAGAAAGTTTCATCATCTTATTCATTCTCTAATATATTTTACTGGATTATACCAGTACCAGTTGTTGAGTTAATTCCAATTCACTGTAACTCCATCTGTGTGAGAGTAGACTTGAGATGAACATTTTGTTTTCCCTAATATTTGCAATCTTGGGATGTTTTATATCGTCATTATCTGTAAGGAAATGATGAATGCTCACTGTCTCAGGAGAACTGGATAAAATTATCATTGGATCTGGTGGACTTCCCGCCTTAAAAAATGGAATTTTGTTTTATTTACCAGTAAGAGCCCTCAAATAAATCACTGGAGCGTATTCTCAAAGAACTCCAGCTCTCAGATGACTACTTGCTGTTCTCCACCATTGCTAGGGCGGGTAAAGTCCTGGGTTTTTTAACAACAACCTTGTCATGGTAAAGTCTAACCTGAGTGAACAATAAGAGAACTCTGAAATACTTTAACAATAATCATTTCCTCCTACTTTTTTTTTCTTGTTTAGTACTGTGCTGCCACTTTGTCTTGAAACTCTGTCAAGTTAGCTTATTACTACTTGTTTTTTTATAGCCTGTGCCTATTGTAATTAACCATTTATTCTTCTTTGTTTCTCTCAGCATCTTTCATCCTACTCCTGCCTCCTTTGTTCATTTCTCTATTGTCTTCAATTCAGATTTTTATAGACTTACCGTGGTTTGCTATTAGATGTAAATTTGATTTTTTCTTTAAAAAATTACTTTATTTTAGCTTAGTTCTTAAAAAGAACATTTATCTGAACATAAAATTCTAGTTTATTAATTCTCTTAGTCATTATTTTCTGGCCCCTGTGGGGTTAGCCTTTGATCCCCTTTAAGATATTATTGTTAACTTTGGTGGTGTTATATTTATTCATTCGAATGTGTCTAGGTCCCTATGTGGTGCAAGAAGTTTGTGTTCATCTACTAACAGAAAGGTTGGTGGTTCAGATCACCTGGTGGCACTGACATAGACCAAATAATTTACTTTCATTAAGATTACAGCCAACCTACTTGATGCTCAGCCTCATGAAGAGATCACTGAAGTGGTGCTATAACCACTTGTTTATCTTCAAGGCTTTAAAACCCCAGATGCTATATCTTTTGATAGCCAGGCACCATCAGCCTTCTTCACTACATTTGCTTATGCACACATTTGTCTTCAGTGATCATATCAGGAAGGTGGGCACCCAGTGATATGATTTTTTGTTCTTTGATGTCTGAGACCTGGTCCCTTCTACACCTTGTGGTCACACAGGCTGGTGTGCTTCTTCCATGTGGGCTTTGATGCTTCTCAGCTAGATGGCTGCTTATTTACCTGCAAGCCTTTAAGACCCCAGGTGCTATTTCTTTTGATAGCCGGGCACCATCAGCTTTCTTCACCACATTTGCTTATGCACACATTTGTCTTTAGCAATCGTGTCCGGAATGCCAAATTGATAGAACAAAGTGTTCTTCCATTGAGTAAGTACTTGAGTTGTACTTGAGTAAGTACTTGAGTTGGAGGTCCAATGTCCATCTACTGCCTTAATACTAGACCTATAAACCTATAACATAAACCTATAAATAAATAAACCTATAACCTAAACCTATAAATATATGCACATAGATCTATTTACCCACCATCCTATATAAATATATTTACATATGTACATGCCTGTATTTAGACCTCTATAAATACCCTTTGCCTCCTAGTTCTTTCCTCTATTTCCTTTAACTTTCCTCTTGTCCCACTATCATGCTCAGCTTTTATTTGGGTTTCAGTAATTTCTCTCAGTTACATTGCCCTTGCTGAATCCCTACCAGGCCTCCCACACTCTCCTTGCCACTAATTTTGGATCACTTGTTGCTCCCTTGTCCCTGGGTTGGTCAATGCCACCTCCTTTCCCAAGCCTCCCCCTCTCCCATGTTCCACTGGAACCATCGGTCCGTTGTTTTCTCCTCCATACTGTTCATCTAGCCTATCTTATCTAGATAGATCTGCAGAGATAATAATATGCACCAAAAAAAACAAAGCATAGCAAGACAAAGTGAAGTGACAAAAAAGAACACAACGATGACAACACAAAGAAAACCAATGACCCAGAAAGGAATACATTAATTTAAAAAAAGAAAGAAGAACCTGTAAATAGATCAAGGTCTGATTTTTGA
>NW_022103911.1:1778703-1794299 GCF_000313985.2 Echinops telfairi | reverse complement strand
ACCCCGACTGAAAATATTCTTTTTTTTAATCATTTTATTAGGGGCTCATACAACTCTTATCACAATCCATACATACATCAATTGTGTTAAGCACATTTGTACATTCATTGCCCTCATCATTCTCAAAACATATCTTTGTTTTGTTTTGTTTCTCAAAACATTTCTTATGAAGTGATTTTTAATTTACTTCAGCAAATAGCTCCAATATCATCACTATCTTAAAATAAAACATAAATTAAAACTTCTTATCCATGCCTGATGAAACAAGACTTTGGATTTCTTATAGGAAAATTATTTTTTCATCAGCACACTTGATCAAAGATCATATATTTTTGCCATTTTTTCCTGGGCCAGTAGACAGGATAAATTCTCTCTCTGTGACAAATGTTTGTATAACTACAACAATCCATGTGTAATGATTATAATGTACTGTCTTATATATGTAAGGGAGTATTTACCCTGTTCCCAGGCGAGTGTGTGAAACATAAACTGTTAGTTGTCAGGATCTACCTTGAGACACGATATATCCTGCATCACAACTTTTTAATTTGCACACACACCATTAACTTGCACACCGTCCACTAGTTCTAAGTTTCTTCATTCTTCTAACCAGGGGTGGGTTTGTTATTTAGCCTTAAATACATACTGTTGTTGTTTTTGTTTTTTATCTGGAATATCAACAATTATTTTATTGTTTGTGTGTTTACTTTATGTTTTCTATGTGTTTTTTCCTCTGGCTTCAGAGCTACTTTATGTTTTCTGAACAAAAAGTTCTGGGTTAGTTCATCATGTTGTCAGAACTGCAAACAGTACTATGGTGTGCAAATTATTCTAGGGTGTATTGGATGTATTTTTGAAATTTTATATAATGTATAATATTAGGAGTCTGATTACTTTGGTAAGTGAAATTGGAGATAGTTTATTCAATGTCTACATAGGTGTCTAAGAAGAAATCATTATAATTTGAAAATCCATAAAAAAATTAAGTACCTTGAGAATATGATTACAAAATAAATGAGGGATGACAAGATGCATTTTGCACATGATTTTTGCAAGGAATGAGCTTCACAATATAACTGAAGGATTAGAAATATCAAAAAAGTATGTAATACGATGTGATTTGCATACTTTATCCACTAGCCCATATTTCTTCTTAGACAGACAGGTTTATCCTTGTAGCAGTCCATGGCCCTTCAGATATACTTCTCCGGCACCATGACCCATATGCATTGATTCTTCTTCTGTGTTCCTTATTCATTGTCCAACTTTCACATGCTTAAAAGGCAATTCAAAATGCCAGTACTGGGGTCAGGCACACCTTAGTTCTCAAAGAAACATCCATGCTTTTCAGTACTTTAAAGGAGTCTTGTGCAGATTTATATAATGCAACATGTCTTTTAATCTCTTGACTTCTGCATTCATGAGCTTTGATTGTGGATTCAAGACAAAAATCCTTGAAAACTTCAATCTTTTCTCCACTTATCATGATGTTATCATTGGTCGCATTGGTCAGATTTGGAGCATCTTTACATTAAGTCATAATCCATACTGAAGGTTGCAATCCTTGATCTTCAGCAGTATGTGCTTCAAAACATCCTTTCAGCAAGTAAGATTATGCCATCTGCATATAACGGGTTAATAAGCCTTCCTCCGATCCTGATGCCACATTCTTCTCCATATAAGCCAACTTCTCTGATGATATGCTCTGAATATAGATTTAATATGGTTGGTTGGAGGATACAACCCTGATGCACACATGTCCTGGTTTTAAACCATGCAGTAGTCCCTTGTTCTGTTAACAACACCTCTTGATCCATGTACAAGTTCCAAATGAGCACAATAATGTGTTCTATAATTCCCATTCTTCTCAAGATTATTCATAGTTTGCTATGATACACACAGCTGAATACCTTGGCATAGTCAATAAAACACAAGTAAACATCTTTCTGGTATTCTCTGCTTTGAGCCAAGACCCATCTGACATCAGCATTGATATCCCTTGTTCCACATCCTCTTCTGAATCTGGCCTAAACTTCTGGTGGCTCCCTTTCAGTGTACTGCTACAACTGTTGTTGAATAATCTATAGCAAAATTTTGCTTGTATGTGATATGAATGGTCTATAAGGTGAGCGTTGTGTTGGGTCACCTTTCTTTGGAATGGGTACAATTATGGATCGCTCCCTGTCAGCTGGCCAAACATCTGTCTTCCAAATTTCCTGGCATAGACTAGTAAGTGCTTCCAGTGCTTCATCAGCTTGTAGAAACATCTCAATTGTCATTTCATCACTTCCTGGAACCTTGGTTTTGGCTCATGCTTTCAGTGCTACTTGACTTTTGTCCTTCAGTACGTACCGTTGATCCTTGCTCTCATGCTAACTGTTGAAATGGTTGGTTGACTGTGATCTGGTTCTTTCAGTACCGTGATGCTGTTTGTTCTTTCAATCTTCTTTTTATACTTCCGGCGTTAATCAATATTTTGCTCAGAGTGCTCTACAGTCAAGGATGTCGAAGTTTGCAGACTGTGGACATGTTATCAGGAGAGACCAGTCCCTGGAGAAGGACAGCATGCTTGGTAAAGCAGAGGGGCAGGGAGAAAGAGGAAGGCCCTCGCTGAGCTGGAGTGACACAGTAGCTGCATCAGTAGGCTCCGGCACAGGAAAACGGGGAGGATAGCACAGGGCCAGGCAGTGTGCTTCCGCTGCGCATCCAGCCACGATGAGGCACAGCAGACTCAATAGCGCTTCACAAAAATATCGACCAGCCCTGGTATAGGACCACTCACTGGTTTTGTTTCCTTTTATCGACCTATCAAAAAAATTTAAAACACACACACACACACACAAATTATAAGGTAAAGTCAAATTATAAACAACTTTGTTTAAAACTAAGGAGCAGTAAGTTTTGTCTTTCTTATGTAATTTCATTGGTGCGGTTGGGTCTATCTTTTACTGCTCTGTTTTATTTCTTCCGGATCTAGTGTACTTCTTATACCTGTGAAATTCCAATTCCAAGTGAATATGAATGTAACTCGGGTGCTATTTCTTGGAGGGGGGTTGTTTACAGTGAACAATTCATCACATTTAGTTCTCTTAGTTGGAAAAACACCAACATTGCAGCTGCGTGGCTGAGTGGTCTTGCGTTAGGCTGCCGTCAGATAGGTCAGCCGGTAGAAAACGCCAGGTGCCGTGTGCAGCGAGATGGGCTTTCTCCTCTCAGAAACGCACAGGGACTGTTCCACCCTGTGCTACCAGGTCACTGTGACTTGGCATGAACTCAAAGGCAGTTTGGTTTTTGGTTTTTTTTATAGGTTCTCTCCGTCTAATGTGCCACAGTATTCAAAAACAAAGCCCAAGATGCACATGTAGCTAATGTGAGAAGTAAACCTTTGTTGATTTAGGACACTGGAATGTTGAAGTTGCTTGTTACTGCCATAAAATCTAGACTTTCTTTGCTGATGGTGTTAGTCTGGGTTGACTAGAGAAACAAATCCAGAGACACTCATATATGTATAGGAAAGAGTGTTATATAAAGAGTAATTGTATATTAAGAAAACATCTCAGCCCAGTACAGATCAAGTCCATAAATTTGATATTAACCCATATGTCTGATACCAGTCTATAAATTCCTCTTCAAACTCAAGCAACAGACGCAATGACACTGAATGCAGGAAGATCACAGGCCAATGGGTGGAAACTCTTGTGGATGCAGTGATGATGGAAGCATCTCAGCGCTGGCGTGGATCTCCATGTGGCTCCTCCAGCTCCAGGGCTCTGATTCCATCAGGGGGCTCCATGTGGTTCATCAGCAGAAGACAAGCAGAGTGTGTGCGTCTCGCCTCCAGGGAAGAAAACAGGAGTTCCCAGAATCCTCAGGAGAAGGCCATGCCCACACAGAGGCCTCATCGGCTATCACCTGATTGCCAGGCTAGACTCCACCCCTTCGCAAGTTGACAGATTATGTAACTGCCACACTGACTTAAAAAAAGAAACTTCAGTGAACAGATTTTTCTTGCAGATATGCCCAATTTTTTAAGGGACCCTTCAAAGGCAGGGTCATTTCTGATTTTGTTTTTTTTAATTTCTTTTGATTTCTTTCTTACAGCTTCCATCTCTTTGCCACATTATGCATCTGGCCTTGCATTTATTCCTTTTTTCCCCCATTAGGATCATTAGCATGCTAAGCATCATGGATTTTTTGGCATATCTGATCATTCCAGTACGGGTGTCATATTAAAGTCTGATGCTGAGGCTTGTCTTGTCTCTTTCGCACTGCTTTTCCTTATCTTTTGACATGCCTTATCATTTGGGGTGAAAATCAGATATGTTGTATTAATCTGACTAGAGTCGGACTGAATGTGATTTTTGCTGCAAGGTGATTCGGACTCAAAGACCCTATCGAACAGAGGAGAACTCCCCCTTCATGTTCTAAGACTGTAGGTCTTCACAGGAGCAAAACGCTTCATCTTTCTCTTACAGGATGGCGGGTGAGCTTCTGGCTAGCAACCAATTCATCATACATTGCACCACTATGGTTCTTTGGGGTGCCAGAGCACTGTGTTTTTTATTTTGTGTCTATCTTTCCTCTTGATTTCAGACTTGTCTAAGAAAACGTGCCTATCTTCTAGCTCTCTTAGTTGCCGTCATGTTATGATGCTGGTTCCCTGTCGGAGAACCCCAATGGTTGTGGGGTCTAGCATCTCAGGGTTCAATGTCACTGTTTAGGATTTCGTGGGTCCATGTCATTTTGGAATGAGTCTCACAAGTGCTTCTCTGGTGCTATTGCTTTCCTCTCCCTCTCTTGATGTGAGACAGCCGAGCCAGAGGAACTGAGGGTAGGAATTGTCTTCCTCCACCTGGGCCACCACTTCCACCAGGTGCCACCCACCGCATGGAGACCTCACGTGTGGCAGAGCGGAGCTGAGTTCCAGAGGGTTGTCTCAAAGCAGATGACCAGCCAATTTTTCGGAGGCATCTCTTCGTGCCCTCAAAACTTTCTCATTAGCCGCTGAACACATTAACTATTCACACCGCCCAGGCTTCGGATACACCTAACACGCGCCCGGCCCACGCCAACGGTTTTGATATAAAACATGTTTGAGCCTATTTCACAATGATTACTTGTCACTCCCACCTGCCAGACTCGGATTTTGTCTGTTTTATCCACTGAAAACCTAATAGTGGTCTCCAATGTAAAATTCACAGAACTGTGGCGTTCTCCTAAGATTGTCGCCCCTCAAGATTCTTACTCGTGCTATTCTTTGCTGAGGTTTCAGAAATCCACTGAAAAGTCCCCGAGTGTGGAACACTCTTGTTCCAGACCCTTATGCTCTGGGTGTGCAGGGGTCAGCTCAGACTCTGAGTTTGCCTGACTTTCAAACATTTGGGGTTCAGTTCTCTAATGGCTCTAAGAAAAACCACTACTTTTTAAAATGGTTTCTTTTTGTTCAATTTTTTGTTGTAATGATTTGGAATAACAATTATTTCCACTTCAGAGGCAAAGCTGGAAGTTCTATTTTAAAATTTTTATTCTTCCCATCACATAGAATAATTGGTGTCATTCATTACCTATGTTTCAACCTAACATGTTATTAAGGGGCCTGGGATAAAACTGCATTCAAATTCTTAACTCGTAATGTGGAACAAAATTATCCATAGAAGTCAATTCTTTGAATATTGTACTTAAAAAATAAGAAAAGCTGTTTCTACAAGTAAAAGTGACCACGAGCAGACTACAGAGCAACGCAATCCAAAGGAAGAAAAGTATTGTCCTTAAAAAAAAAAAAAAAGTTTAGAAAGTCACGTAAACTGATTTACGAGAACGTAAGTGGAAGCAAAAACAGGGGTTGGATTTCCTCAAGCACATTCACCTTGTGTGTTGTCCTTGCTGTATTGATTCCAAACGAAGGGTGTGTCTTCCAAACGCTTAAGGCATGTTCCCATAAGACCTCCTTGTGTGCCAAGACAGTCATCATTCCCTGCAAAGTAGCAGTGTCTGGGAACAAGTTATCATTTTGAAATAATAAAGACTGTTCGTCTTATTGACATTTAAAATGCATGAGAACATTTATGACTGCACGCACATATATTTCTCACCATGAAGTACATGGCATTAATTATCAATACTGCTCTAAGGAAAGAGACACAACGTTATGAAGCAGATTTTTCGTTTAAGTCAAGAATGTTTGCACTTGGTGGGAAATTATTGAGTCAGTTAATTTGGTCTGGTTTCTGGATGACAACTTTCTGTAATCATCGACGTCCTTCTTCATGACAAATTTCATAAATATTTGATATTTTATTCTTTAGCAGGCTGGTAGAAATTTGGGTTTAATATTATAAAATGTAACATAGGCATTATTTGACTGAAGTTATCTATCTGAGTAATATTTATTTGAAATCAAATGTGAGTCATAATAAATTAAAGAGAATATAAACTATAATAGTCATTATTATCTCCTATAAAATAAAATTACCAAATAACTTTGTTAAATTACATGCCCCAAAAGCTAATGGTAAAGACAAAGAAGTTATTTGAGCTCTATATTGGAATGAAAATTCTTTAGCTCCTTCTCATTAAGACAACTTATTATGACAATTTTTAAATGAATGTTTTTCTAAAGAACCAGAGAAGCCCTACAGAACAAAATCAATCCCTAAAGCCATTGGCAGACAAAAGAAGAAATGGTCATATTTATTCATAGGATTGACAGAGAGCCTACTATGCGATAATCTACTTAAAATTCTCAATCCACATAGGCATCAGTTACCGAAACATCAGCCTTAACACCAGAGCTTAGAAATCTGAAAATCAAATTTTTTTCAATGGATGTCTTAAGGCACTACCTCACTTCATTAGCCTACCCCAGAAGAAAATAACCTTGAAGAGGTAAGAATTGGTTAAAAGCATGAATTTTTCTGTTAGATTTTGGTATTGTCTCACGTTTCTACTTCCTAATGATGTGTTCCAGGCCGACTATTTAAAGTCTCTAAACTCTATCAGGGAGAAACATAGTCTGCATTGAGCTACTTGAAATCAAGTCCGACAGTACATCTGACTGGATCGCTGTAGTTGTTATTTTCTGGGCCATGGAGTCCCATCCGTGTGTACAACCATACAAATCACGGCCAAGTCTGGCATCATGCCCACGGGGGTATTTATATCTGAGTCAATTGGCAGCCACTGCCATCACTCCATCTCATTGAGGGTCGTCCGCTGTGACACTGCCCTGCTGGTTTACCAAGCCTGATGTCTGTCCAGGGACCAGTCTCTCCTGATGACATCTGCAAAACACGAGACCAAGCCTCACCATCCTCTCTCCTAAGGAGCATTCTGGCGATGTTTTTTCCAACACAGACGTATTTGTTCTTTTGGCAGTTCGTGGGACTTTCAATAGTTTTTGCCAGCACTATAATTCAACTGCATTGATTCTTCTTTGGTCTTCCTTAAGCAACGTCCAAATTGACCGGTGGTGAGGATTCTATGAAGCAACGTGGAGGGAAACGTTTAGGGTAATGTCTGGCAGGAAGCACACCTGCCGTGGCTTGTTTAATACTTGGACCTTCTCCTTACTCTTTCCCACCTTTTAATCGAAGGAGTAATTTACTAACTAAGAAAGTCAAATAAAATTCCCCTTGGGGGCTACATTTATTTAGTAATGCAAGATGCAGGGACACAGTCAAATTAGACATGGTTCCTGCCATATAATTATAGTTTAGTAAGGGAAGCAGCATGGCCATGCATCCCATATATACAAATAGGAGCAGCCATGACTACAAAGTGATGACTGGCTGAGAAGATACCGAATTATATTGGTTGTTTGGAGGTCACTGGATATTAATTAAAGAAATGTTCCTGGAAGAAGTGGGCATTGAACCGTCATTTGAAGGAATTGAAGTGATGAGGCACAGGGAAGACAAAATCCAGAAGAAACATCTGGGTTGACAAGCAGTGAAAAGGTCCAGTGGAGCAGTCCTCTTAACTTGGGCACGCACCCATCCAGGTAGGTGCTCGGAACTTTCAGCCTCCCTAAAATTACCCAGACACCTCAGATATTCCCTGCCGAGTCTGCCCCAAGTGAGAAGTTATCCAAGCCTTCTTTCCTTCCTTCCTTCCTTCCTTCCTTCCATTCCATCAAAAGGCACCTGCCCTGTGTTAGATCATCTGACATAATACATACTAATAGGAGGGGACTATATTTGTGAAAGTACAAAAGCACATTATTTGTAGAGATCAGTAAGAGAAAAATGAATTATTTTTCTTATAATCTAGTCATCAAAATGAACTCAAAATGTGAGCAAAAGGATAAGAATCAAAAACTGAAATGTTTCCAGAGAATGAACTGACATACACTTCAGATACGTAATAAAAATGTTCAAATATTTACACATGTATTTATTTAAAATATCATTGGTTTATAGGTAGTATAATCAGGAATTAGGAGCCCTGGTGGTGTAGTGGTTACACGTTGGGCTGTGTGCGATCCGCATGCTTGGCAGTTTGAAACCACCCGCAACGCTATGGGAGAAAGACTGGGCTTTCCACTCCCATAAACATTTGCAGTCTCAGAAACCCACAGGGCGATCGCTATGAGTCAGCATTAACTCCACGGCAGTGAGAGAATCAGGAAACAAGTAAGAATTTATTTAGTTAAATGCTTAGCTGTAAAAATAAAGCTTACTTTTAGTGGTTATATAATAAATTAATATGTGAGCAATTCGAATTACAAATAGAGTAACTGGGGTAAAGTGTTCTGTCTAGTTTTCAGACTTGATGGCACCTAACAACACAGGTAAAGAATATGCTGCATCCTATAAGGCAGCAAAATATCAGAGGTTAAGATTGCAGAAAAACCAAATGTACATATGCCTTTTCCCTTTGAAAATATTGTAATAAATTGTATTCTCTTACTCAGAAATGCTGAGTGGAAATCTCACTAACTTAAGTATTTTCATTTACAATTTCTAGTTGTCTTTATCAAAGCAATTTAGAAATAATGACATAGTTCATGCAGTGTATGGATGTTGTTGTTCTTGTTAGGTGCCCTAAGGCAGTTCCCCCACGTAGAGCCTCTGTGTGCAACAGAACAAACCCTGCCGGTCTTGCTCCATACTCACCTGGAGCTTTAGTTGAGCCCTGGTTGCAGCCTCGGTGTCAGTCCCTCTTGTTTAGGTCATGCTCTGTTTACACTGCTTCTTCACTTCACCAAGTATGATGGCTGTCTTTTTCCTTGGACTATCCTTCCTGATAACACATCATACATCCATAAGGTAAAGCCCAGCTTCTAAGGAGCATGCTGGCTGTACTTGGTTCCAAGACAGACTTGCTAGTTCTGTTGGCAGTCCATGGTACTTTCGATATGCTTTGCCAGAACCATAATTCCTTCTTATTGAATGCCCAAGTGTCACACACGTGAGGTGATTAAAAATGCCATGGCTTGGGTCAGGACATGTTAGTCCTCAAAGTCATATGCTTGCTGGTCAATACTTCCAAGAAGTCTGATGCGGCAGATTTGCCCAATCTCTTGACGGGTGCTTCCATGAGAATCGATTGTGGATCCAAGAAAGATAAAATATCTGACAACTTCAAGCTTTTCTCTATTTATCCTGTTACCTATGGTCCAGTTTTGAGGATTTGGGTCTCCTTTACATTAAGTCATAATCCAGACTGAACCGTGCACTCCTTGATCTTCATCAGCAAATGGTTCAAGTCCTCCTCACTGTTAGCAAGCAAGGTTATGCACTCTGCCTACCACAAGTTGTTAATAAGCCTTCCTTCACATTCTTCCTCATGTTAGCCAGCTTTTCTGGTTATTGGCTCAACATACAGATTGAATAATTATGGTGAGAGGATACATCCCTGATGCACATGTGTCCTGATTCTAAACCATGCAGTATTTCCTGGTTCTGTCTGAATGACTGCTTCTCAGTCTATGTTCAGGTTCTGCATGAGCGCAAGGAGGTGCTCTAGAATTCCCATTCTCCTCAAGGTTCTCCATAGCTGGTGATGATCCACAGTTGGATGTCTTTGCATAGTCAATAAAACCTAAGTAAACACATTCTTGGTCTTCTCTGCTTTCGGTCATGGTCCATCAGACATCAGCAATGATATCCCTTGCTCCATATCCTCTTCTGAATCTGGGCTGAATCTCTGACAGCTCCCTGTTAATATACTGCTGTAACCATTGTTGAATTATACTCAGCAAAATTTTTCTTGTATATGATATGAATGATCTTGTTCTATAATTTGAGCATTGTGTTGGTCATCTTTCTTTGGAACAGGTACAAATATGAATCTCTTCCAGTCAGCTGGCCAAGTAGCTGTCTTCCAATTTTCTCAGCATAGACCAGTGTGTTCTGCCAGTTTGTTGAAACATTTCAAGTGGTGTTCCATCTCCTCCCAGAGCTTTGATTTGGGCTAATGCATTCAGCGCAGCTTGAACCTCTTTCTTCAGTACCAGTGTTTCTTGCTCATATGCTATCTCTGAAAATGATAGTATGCCAACCAGTTATTTTGGGTGCAGTAACTGTTTATTCTTTCCATTTTCTTTCGATGCTTCCTGCATCATTCAATATATTGTCCATGGAATCTTTCAATATTTCAGTTTGAGAGTTGAGGTTTTATTGAGGTCTTTTAGTTTAAGTTATACTGGACGTCTTCTTCCTTTTTCATTCTCTGACTCTAGGTCTTGTACGTGCTATTATCTTGCTTTATCTTCTCGAACTTCCCTTTGAAATTTTCTATTCAGCTCTGTGACTTCATCAGATCTTCCATTTGCCTTAGCTACTCGATGATTAAATGCCAGTTTCAGAGTCTATTCAGACATCCAAGGTGACCTTCGCTTTTCTTTCTAATGACCTTCTGCTTTCTTCGTGGATGATGTTCTTGATGTCCTCCCACAGCTCATCAGGTCTCCTGTCATTAGTGCTCAATGCAGCAAATATGTTCTTCAGATATTTTTGAAATTAAGGTAGACTAGACTCAAAGTCATACTTTGGCTCTTGTGGACCTGTTTTAATTTTCTTCAGCTACAGCCAGGACTTATGTATGAATAATTGATAGTTTGTTCCATAGACAGCCTCTGGTCAGAGTTTAGCTTCTCCATGATCTCTTGATGCGTATGTAGTTAATTTAATTTCAGTGTGTTCCATCTGGAGAAGTCCACATGAATTGTTGCCTTTGTGGTTGAAGAAAGGTATTTGCAATTAAGAGGTCTTTGGTCTTGCAAAATTCCCTCATGTGATCTCCAACATACCAATACCATATTTCCCAACTACTGCCCTTTGTTTCCAGTTTTTGCATTCCAATCACCAATAATTATCAATGTATCTTGATTGCATGTTGGATCGATTTCAGATTGAAGTCTGCAGTAAAATTCTTCAATTTCTACATCACTAACTTTAGTGGCTGGTGCATAAATTTGAATAATAGTTTTATTGGATGGGTTTCTTTGGGTGTAGATAGATATGCTATCATAGACAACATTGTACTTCAAGATAGATCTTGAAATATTCTTTTTGACATTGAATTCAACCCCATTCCTCTTGAATCTCTCATTCTCAGCACAGTAGGCTAATATTAGTAGAAACTGTAGTATTAAAGGTTAATATTCATTTAGTTAATGAATATTTGGGAAAACCTATATTGTGTTAAGTGCTGTTTTAGGTAATAAAGATATAGAAAGGAACAAAACCTGGCTTCATAGACTTCTGTTAAAATTTAGGTAGATGACATTGAATAAGCATAATACGGAATGCCTGATTGTAATAGGGTCTTGAAGAAATATAATGCAAGAGGCAATGATTGGGTAGTGCTTAAACATACTTCATCTTTTCTTTTATTCCCTCCTCTTTCACTGTCTCTCTCATTTTAATTGAGCATTTTATGCAATTCTATTATGTCTTCTCTTTTAGCATACCAGTGTTGAAAACTACTCTTTGCTGTCAAATAAATTCTAATTCAAGGAAACCCCCATGTGTTACAAAGTAGAACTCTCCCATAAGATTTTCTCAGTTATAATCCTGATGGAAGCATATCTCCAGAATTTTTCCCATTATGCTTCCAGTGCAAATAGCTTGAGCCATGCAGGGACTAGTAGCAATATTTCTTTTAAGTAATTTTTAATAGTTTTCTTAGAATTCCAGATTTTTTTAAAATAATTGCAATCAAATAGCACTATACTGATTCATAAATAATACAAATATCTTTTAAGAATATCCCCAGTTTCCTACTATTGTTTTTATGACACTGCTACCATTCATTTCACTTATCCATACGCTATAACCACCCAATATATTGTTGCTTTAGTTTTACTTTAGCTCAATTAAGAAACAGAAAAATAAATAATTTTATTTCCCTTATTTTATTCCTTCTTTTCTATACACATATAGTCATTTTCATAAAAAGTAGAATCTACTGAAATTCTGGTTGTAGGTATGTTGTTGAGTCCGTTACAATTCATAGTAACCCTGTGTACATTAGAACAACACTGCTAGGTCCTGCAACATCCTCACAAGTGTTCCTGTGTGTGAATCCATGTTGCAGTCACTGTGTTAATCACTGAAGGGACGCCTCTTTTTCACTGACCCCCCCATTTCCCATTCATGATCTTCTTCTCCAGGAACTGGTCCCTCCTAATAACATGTCTAACGTATGTGAGACAACAACTCACCATCTTGGCATCTAAGGAGCATCCTTCTTCCACAGCAAATATGTACTTTCTCCCGTCAGTTCGGGTACGTTCTATATTCTTCCTCACAATTCAAATGTATCTATTCTACTCTGGTCTTCTAGTTTCTGGTCTTCTGGTCTTCAAATGTATCTGATCTCATTGTGAAGCTCTCCCACACATATGAGGCAATAGGAAATACCATGGCTGGGTCAGCTTAATCTTCAAATTGACATTTTTGCTGTTTAACACTTGAAGGAGGTCTTATGTACCACATTTTCCCAGTACAAATTGATTTCTTGACTGCTACTTCCATGAGAGTGCTTAGGATCAAAGTAAAATGAAATTCTCAATTACTTTAATCTTTTCCTCGTTTAACATTATATTGTTTTTTGATTGTGAGGATTTTGGCTTTCTTTACATTGGGGTATAATACTTTCTGCAGGTTTCAGTCTTTGATCTTCATCAATAATTGCTTCAAGTTCTCTTCACTTCCAGCATGCAAGGTTGTCAGTTGCATATCCCGGGATGCATAGCCAATCCTGCTACTGTGTTCTTGTTTGCACATGGTTCATTTCAGCTTTCTAACAATCCTAGAAAAGAATCATTATTATTTCTTTGCTCCTATTGCACAGATGGAAAAAATGCACACAGAGATATTAATTAAAATTAACAAAGTCACACAGATGGCAAGTGATAGAACTCCAGCGCCTGTGTCCTAATGCAATTGATACTATGTCCCACTAGATGAAATGAAGTTCTAATCACAGCAGGAGTTTATAAGCCAAAGTAAACATGTAAAGTCTATACATTTACAATTCTTTTCTTTTTTCCACTGCATTCATCACACAAAAACTACAGTACTAAATGTTTAGTACTTGACATTGTGGCACATGATTTGTGCCTAAGTCACTTGAAGTTCTTCAATTTTTAACCTGTGCTAGTTTGAACAAGGGTTCTCAATAGCTGGAATTTAGAATCCCAAAGTCATCTCTCCTGTCCAGAAGATACAATAAGTCATACTTCAATAGGAACATAATAACTAAGTCAGATCAGTTTTTAAAAACCTGATTTTACAAAGATCCACAAATAGAATATGTGGAACAAGTAAGGGTGTGGGTTCCATACTCAGAAAGATCCAGGTTCAGCCTTGCTTTCATACTAGCTTTGTCTCCTTAGACAAACCAGTTAATCTCTTGGGGCCTCAGTTTCCTTATCTTTCAAATAGAAACAATGACAGTACCCATCTAATATATCTTTTTTTGATCACTTAAACATGCATGCATGTAAAATGCTTAGCATAGTACTGGTACATTGGAAATGCACAATCGATATTATCTAATGGCATTATCACTAATGAATGTGCTAACTTGAGGAAAGGGAATTTTAATATCCTGAGAAGTAAGAAGTAAAACTCCTTCTGATGATCTTTCCTAACTGTGATTGCTGAAGGAGTCACCACTCCCCTTTCCAGCATCACCTCCTCTGGAATCTGTTGAGCTACAACAGTCATCTCCAAATAGAAAGGGCAGTGATATAATTCTGACTTGGCACGACCATTTGTATAAATAATTCAATTAATGAGTGTCTTACAAGAAGAAGAGGGAGCCCAGGTGGCGTAATGTTTAAGCCTTGGGCTGCTGCCATAAGGTCAGCACTTTGAAACCACCAGCCATGGGGAGAAGACAGGGCTTCCTACTCCCATGAAGAGTTACAGTCTCCGAAACTTACTAGGGAGCAGTTCTACTCTGTCCTGTAGAGTCACTATGAATCAGTATTGACTCAATGGCGGTGGCAACCAGCAACAAAACAAGAGCAAACGAAGATGATTCCAACCCAGCCCAATGCATCATCAAGTGATTTGTGAGTCATAGTGACCCCGTGGGACTTCCTCATATGATTCAAGGTGGGAAATCTTTGTGGAAACAGATTTCCACTTCGAAAGGCAGGTGGATGCAAACCTTTCAGTTATCAGTCAAGCACTTAACCTCAGTGCCAGGAGAGAGCTTCTCAAAGATGACACTGTTGATGTGTAAGAATGTTTGCATCCACTCAGCCCCTTTTGTTAACTCACAAAAGCCCAAGATTTACTTGACCATTCCCCTCTTTTCTGTGTTTGGATGACTTAAACTTCCCAGCAAGGAAACTCATAGCATTAAAGCAATGCTCAGTCCCAATTCCTACCAGCTTTCATTCCGTCAAAGCAACAGCCTGCAGAGTCAAAGAATGGGCTTTTTAACACAGTGTTTCCATGGTGTTTATGTGTTTCTGCCCTAAACAGACAGATGCAGATTAAGCAATGCCTGTCAATCCCATTATGAGGCTGTGAAATGGGCAGAAGTTTTGTTACACACTCATGCAATCACACACATTGTGAACATCCTGTTTATTTGGCTCATCTGATGAAGATTGGCTGTGTATCAGCTCATTACTGACAGCTGGGAATTTCTCCAGTGGAACATGCCTTTCTTCTGACAAACATCCAAAGAGCAGAGGGAACATGTGTCTGCCCACTGTGTCCATACAATGCAGCACAGTTTCCCCAAGCACAGAACATACTGGGTGCTTGGACTGTGACTGAATGCCCCGGAGCGTCCCCCATGACCTTCAGAGGCCATATGAGATTAAACATTCCTGGACCCCTATTTCCGGAGTGCTTTGGGCAAGGTCAAGATGGTAAATATCCCACTTCCACAATATCAGATGTTATGGTAATTCCTTTTAGCTAATGTGTAAGAGCAAAGGAATGCCTTCAAACCTCATCGAGGCCCTGTGGAATCTGTTGAAAATGCATGACAGCTGTGGGCTTTGGCGAGGCTGTCTGTGAATGTATGAGATTTGGAAACAATTCAAAGCTGGAAATAACTGTACAACTCATAACTCTGCACCTCTGTTTGTCCTCCCTCTCTCCCATTCTTTTCCTCCCTCTTCA
>NW_022103911.1:1764057-1778235 GCF_000313985.2 Echinops telfairi | reverse complement strand
GAACTGTAGGTAACCTCCTCCTCCGCACAGAAACGCAGATGGGAGGAAAGCAAGGGTGGAGGTGGGAGCCACAGAATGATTTTAATAAAGCTCAAGAACAGGAAATTGAGAAAGAGCCTTATTTTTTTTCCGTTAGTATCCAATTGGGAGTTGAGAAGCAGCAGCAAACCCACACACTTTTTTAAAAGGCCCTCTGCAGTAAGACTCATCACTGAGGTCGCACGGATTCGCAGAGGCACTCCTTGACTTCAGACTGCATTCGATTGAAAGGCTGTCACTGCTTACTTTTATTTGTGTTTGACACCCCTCACTCTTTACACTCTCGTAGCAAAGGAGTTTGCCTTCAGTACTTTTGAGGAGCCCAACAATGAGGAAAATAGATTGAGTAAAGGGGATCCATTTGACATTGAATTGCTTTTCGATATCGGACAAGTAATATTCAACCACCTTATTGACTTAACCTACGAATGGCTGACCTTTACATTTTTATTTCAGTGTCATGTCAAGACTCAAAGACCCTTGCAATCTGATTCATAGATGATTTGTCATCCTTGTGAAAAAACCTCACTTTTTTCCTGTGACTTCTGTTACTGTTCATTACAACTAACACATCACAGCTTCTCCCAGTCTAGTTGCGTTTGACTTTCTAGTTCATTTCAAATTTCTCTCATGGTAGCTATGTCTCACTCATTAACAAGACAGACACTGGTCAGATATGAGCAGCACCTTCTCTAGAATTTGACTGAGATAAACATTTAAGTTAAAGGCCTCAAACCTAAAGAAGCATTTTTGCAGCTAGTGTTATCCCATAAATATCCTAAAAAGAAATGAAGTGCATAAAATGTTAAGAAAAATAACAGAATATGAGAAAAATATAAAAGGGGGAAAAACAATTCCAACAGAGAATTTGCTGAATGCTACTAAGAATCTTAGACATCTGGAATTATTTGAAGATCCAGAAGCAAAATACAATAATAATACTTTGGCCATCCATGCAATAAAACTGACAATGCCATACTCAAAGGAAAGAGCCCAAATGAACATCGTTAGGGCCAAAGATCCTCACCTGGGGACACTTACTCTTACAGTAGGATGAATTTTTGGAAACTGTGCTATTTGGATTCCATGGCCAAAAGACACTAGAAACAACACATTAAAACAAGACAAAGTTGTGGTCGAGGAGAGTGTTGGCAAAAGCCAGACACACAGCTGGCCAGCTGTTAGCCAACGACAAGAGTAACAGTGCAACAACATAATTGCCTAGCCCATGCAGGACAGTAGTTCCCAGAACAGCAGAACATAACACAGAAACGAATGGATTGAACATGTGAATCCAAGTCATCTAGGGACCATACAGTTTGTATAAGAATCTGGAAATGAGCTCCTTTAGGTATTTTACATCAAATAAAATAGCATTTAAAATGCTGGCATCTCAGAGGCTCTGATGTCATTTAGACCAAAAACTAAATGCATGAGGAATCCCTCATTTTCCTCCACATGAGAGAGGTTTTCAAAAAATTGATTCTAAATACAAAACGCACACATAAGAATTAAATCAGTATCTAATGCATATTTCCCTCGTGGTCATACTCTGCAAGACTCACATTACTTCTCCTCATCTTCTTTTTTATGAAAAAGTGAATTTTATTTTTTTTAATTTTTTTTTAATGAGGGGCTCATACAACTCATCATAATCCATACATACATCAATTGTGTAAAGCTCATTTGTACATTCATTGCCCTCATCATTCTCAAAACATTTCCTCTCCACTTAAGCCCCCGGCATTAGGTCCTCATTTTCCCCCCTCCCTCCCTGCTCCCCCCTCCTTCATGAGCCCTTGATAGTTTATAAATTGGTATCTTGTCATATCTTGCCCTGTCCGACGTCTCCCTTCACCCACTTTTCGGTTGCCAGTCCCCCAGGGAGGAGGTCACATATAGTTCCTTGTAATCGGTTCCCTCTTTCCTACCCACTCTCCCTCTACCCTCCCTTTATCGCCACTCATACCACTGGTCCTGAAGGGATCATCCACCCTGGATTCCCTGGATTTCCAGTTCCTATCTGTACCAGTGTATATCCTCTGGTCTAGCCAGACTTGCAAGGTAGAATTCGTGTCATGATAGTGGGAACAGGGAGGAAACATTTAGGAACTAGAGGAAAGTTGTATTTTTCATCGTTGCTACATCGCACCCTGACTGGCTCGTCTCCTCCCCGAGGCCCCTCTGCAAGCGGATCTCCAGTGGCCTACTAATGGGCTTTGGATCTCCACTCCGCACTGCCCCCATCATTCACTATGGTAAGATTTTTCGTTCTAATGATGCCTTATACCTGATCCCTTCGACACCTCGTGGTTGCATAGGCTGGTGTGCTTCTTCCATGTGGGCTTTGTTGCTGCTGAGCTTGATGGCCGCTTGATTACCTTCAAGCCTTTAAGACCCCAGACGCTATACTTTTTGATAGCTGGGCACCATCAGCTTTCTTCGCCACATTTGCTTATTTACACAATTCCTACATACCTTCAATCATATTCAAGTATGAAATGACACCTAACGAGATGGAGATTATGCTCCCCTCACTTGATATTTTAGATGGGAAGCTGTAATAAAAACTCCAGACATCCAAACACACATAGTCATACATAAATACAGGCCACACCAACTACATAAACAGCCGAAGGAGTACATTTCATAGAAGGGACTGCCATTGAATTAGGCAAGTAGAATAAGGGAACAGAAGCACTTCAAATGTAGGATATTAATAGGCAGAGTCAAGACAGAGGTGGAGATGCTTAGGAATGAGCATTTCTCCGTGGAAGGCAGAAAGATTGTGTTTTGTCCTGCCTTATTATTGCCATTTGTTTTTCTGAATGTCACACTCCTGCCAACTCTTGCTGGCATTAAGATTCTCATATATTGAGATAGCCATCCTGTCAATAGATCTAATTGGCTGTTATCTTGGATCTATAAGGCTACCTCTTTGTAAGCTCCTTTTTAAAATTCTATAGCATACATTGTTGGGATTTTCTATCCAGTCCCTCTCCTTCTTTTTGGTAATTATCACATACCCTGTGTCTAAAGGAATCCAGTTGATGCAATGATTAAGTGCTTGGTTACAAGTCAAAAGGTGAGTGATTCAAACCTACCAGTGGATCTATGGGATAAAAAAAAAATGGAGATCTACTTCTATAGATAGTACAGCATAAGGAAACTATAAGGTACTCTGTCATATTAGGAACACCAAGAATCAGTGTCATGCCACTCAAATACAACAACCCTTTGAGTGTTATAGCAAATTACAATAAACTAGCTAGCTTAAATTAAATCAACAAAATTCATTAGCTCACACTTCTGGAGGCTGGAAATCACAAATCAAGGTATCTGTAGGGGGGTTATGCTCTCCCTGAATGTTCTAGGGGAGAATCTACCCTTGACCTTTCTAGCTTCTGGCTCCATGTGTTCCTTTTGTTTGTGGAAACAGAACTCTAACTTCTTCCAATAGCACCTGGCTCTTCTCTATGTCCTACTGTGATTCCCTCCCTTTACAAAGTCTCTAATCACTAGATTTAAGTTACATCCCAAACATCCAATAAAGAGGCATAGGTGGTTCAGTAGTAGAACCCTCCACTTCCATGTGGCAGACCTGTGTTATAGTCCTTACCCTGTATAAGCAGCCTGTTAGTAGATGTTTGTGTTGTCTCTGACACTGAACAAGTTTCAGTCGAGCTTCCAGTTTAAGACAGTTTAGGAAGAAATGCCTGGCAATCTACTTCCACAAATCAGTTGATGGAAGTCCTATTTCATCACAGTGATAAAATCTACAATCAAGGCAGGGGAGGGATTAATACAGGACAAGGAAACATGTTATTCCATTGCAATGTGGAAAGGGTCACCACCTGAGTTGGGAGCTGTCTAAACTATAACTGACAACAGTACTCAAAACAATATGATTCCATCTCTAGGTTTCTTAGTGACTGAATCTACAAAACTCTATTTCCAAATTTGGGAAATGGTGCCAAGGAGTCCAGGAAGAAAAAGAATTTTTGAAACTGATTGTGGTAGCAACTGTACAATTCTGCATGACACGATTGAACTATTGAATGCTTTGATATATGTATTAACTCCCAATTAATAATAAATTTTTAAAAGGAACATCATACTTTTTCTAAAAGATCATTAAAAAGACAAGAAAAAAAGAAAATGCCAAAGTGGATGTCAGAAAGGATCTGAAGCTTGTTCTTGACTCTGGAATAACTAAGTGAATGGAAGGAATGATAGCCAAATAATTGGTCAGAAAGTGTTCAAAGGCCAGCTGAGGAGATAAAATAGAAAATTATAATGAAATGTGCAAAAACATGGAGTTAGAATACAAAAAAGTGCACACATTCAGCCTATCTCAAGATGAAGTAATTGAAGTGAAAAGTCAAGCCTTGATTTGAAATATTGAATGATTCCATGGGTAAAATATTAATGATGCAGGAAGCATCCAAAGGAAATGAAAAGAATAGCAATGGTCACAGCACCAAAAAAACGTCATCTTTCAGCCATGTCAAAAGGTAGCATATGATTAAAAACCAATGATAATAAAGGAAAAAGTCCAAGCTGCATTGAAAGCATTAGCTAAAAACAAAAATCCAAGAAGTGATAGAATACCAACTGAAATGTGTCAACACATTCGTGAAGCACTGGAAACACTCATTCGTCTCTGCCAATACATTTGTAAACCAGCTAACTGGGAAAAATAGATCCATATTTGTTCCTATTCCAAAGAAATGTGACCCAACACAAAACAGAAATTATCCAATAATTTCAGAAGAAAGTAAAAGTGTGCTAAAAATAATTCAAAAACAGTTGCAGCAATACATTGATAGGGAGCTACCAGAAATTCAAGCCAGATTTAGCAAAGGACATAGAATAAAGATATCATTGCTGGCCTTAGACGGATCTTGGCTAATATGAGAGGACACCAGAAAGATATTTGTTTGGGTTTTATTGACTATGCAAAGATGATATGATACAACAAAATATGGATAACATTGAGAAAAATGGGCATTTTAGAACACTTCATTTTGTAGTTGCAGAACACATATGTAGAGCAAGAGACAATGATTTGAACAGAATAGAGAATAGAACATGCTTTAAAATCAGGAAAGGTGTGTGTTGTGTCTTTTCTCCATACTTATTCAATCTGTATGCTGAGCAAATAATTTGAGAAGCTAATAAAAGCTCCCTAACAATCTTTGATGAACAGATGATACAACCTTGCTCACTGAAAGTGAAGAGAGCTTGAAATACTTTGGGGGGGAAATAAATAAATGACTACAGCCTTCGGTGTGGATTCTAACTCAAGGCAAAGGAAACAAAATCCTTACAACTGGACCAATAGACAACACCTTGATAAACAGAGAAAAGACTGGAGTTGTCAAAGATTTCATTTAATTTGAATCCACAATCAAAACACAGGGAGGCAGCAGTCAAGATATCAAGTGGTCTATTACATTGGGTAAAGCTCCCGCAGGAAACCCCTTTAGAGTGTTATAAAGAAAAATGTGACTTTGAGGTCTCAGGTGAGCATGACTTAAGCCATAGTATATGAATTTAGGCCGCTCATATGCATGAGAAAGATGGACAATGGATAAGGATTACCAAAGTATAACTGATACATTTGAACTCTGATATTTTCAAATATTAAAAGTACCATGGCCTGGTTGAAGAACAAACAAATCTATCTTGGAAGAAATACAATCTGAATGCTCCTGAAAGCCAGGATGACGAGACTTCTCAGATGCTCTCGATCAGTGATCAGGGAAGACCTGTGCTGGGAAAATGATCCCATGCTTAGTAAAGTAGAGGACTGGCCAAAAAGGAGGAACAGCCTCAGTAAGATGGATTTTTAACAATAGACTCAAAGGCAACAGCTGCGAGGATGACACAGGATCAGACCATGTTTTCCCTGTTGTACACAGGGTAGCTGTGAGCCGGAAATGACCAGACCTAACAACAACAGCAACACGAGAGGAGAAAGAGGCATAACTCTTCTGGGACCCAGTGGCTCCCAATGTTATGGCCTTTCTCCAATTAGGGCTGTCCAATTTTTGAGAGTTCATCCCTTCCTTAAAATCTCTTGTGTGTGAACCAATTCAAGTTTGATTTCTCTTGCTTGTAAATTAAATACATTAATTAATAAAGCTTCTTTTCCTTCCCTTAGCCATTCCAAAAAAAAAAAAACTCACTGCCATCCGGTCAATCCCAACTCATAGTGGCCCTATAGGACAAGGAAGAACTTCCCCTGTGGATTTCCAAGACTGCAACTCTTTACATGAGTAGAAAACCTCTTCTTTCTCCCAAGGAGTGACAGGTGGTTTCAAACTGCTGACCTAGCATTTTCTTCACCTTTTTCCTAGAAGCTGGTACCCAGTCCCATGATTCTAAACGCCCTTAGTTATTCAGTGCAATACCTGCAGTCAGATACATCTCAGCTCATGGCCTAGTTCTGTGCAAACAAAATGTAGACAAATACCCATCTCTGAGCTTCATTTACATTCACCCAAATAGAAGGATCATAATAAATTAAGCTAAAAATGGTTTTAAGGATTAAGTGAGCTGATATTGGCATAGAAAGTAGTAGAATATTTCACGCATTGTAAACACTTATGTAAGGTTGTGCTTATCATCACATAGTCAAATATTATCATTGTAATCTCTGGAGAGGAAAGCATAATGGAACTAACTATGTGCTTCAGACTGCAATGCCTAGTTAAACAGAAGTACAAAAGCCACCTGGTCAACTCTCAGGTAGTGCTTTCAAAGAAGAAGGTACATTACGAAGTTGTATCTTTGCTCAGAGATGATGGTCAGTGAAGATTCCCAAGGAAGAGAATCAGTCACAATATCCATGGATTCAGAAATTTTAATAAATTCTCCATGAGCAAAGAATGTTTTTAAAATGTAAAATATGAGTCAAATTAAAGGTCATGACATTTGAGGTTAAATAAAAATTTAAGAGAAGCTACTCTAAAAAAACAAAAATATTTACAACTCTGTATAGAAGAAAGAATTGCCTATACTGATTTATATAGATAAACTATGCATGAAATAGAAAGAAGTGTTTGTTTTTCCCAAACATTCTAAGCTTGTTGGTTAATTTTTTAAGTATTTTGCTCAGCCACCAACTTTGTAGATCACTTCTTCTTTCAGTTCATAACTGTTTTTCTTGATAAAATAAGTTCTTAGTATATACCTCTTGACCCGGATTCAGATTTATAACAGCCAAGTTGCTGGGTTTTAGTTAGTGTTAAGTCAGAGGGAAGGAATTCATCAACTTTTATGTACTTTGCATCTGAAATAAAGAGAAATCCAAGCTTCCCTAAAAATTGGCTGAACCCTCAATATACCTGGAATATTCAGTTATTCCAGTTAAAATATAGATGTTCTAATGGCATCTGTGACCGAGTGAGTTTTTTTAATGTAATTTTGATCCTAAAATTACATAAAGATAAAGAAAATAAACATTTTCATTGCCCAAAAATGCTAATAACGAATCACAGTGACTTTATATGACAAAGTAGAACTACTCGGACTAGATCCCAGGGCTGTAATCTTCACAAAAGCACACTTCCACATCTTTCTTCAATAGAGTGGGCCAACCTTCTGGTTAGCAGCCAAGTGCTTGAACCATCACACTATTTCCGTTCCTCTTCGAGTGAGCTATCTATCATAGAGGACAATTTCTTAGCATTTTAAACCGGTTGTTGTGAGGTGCAGTCAAGTCGAGTCTGACATGAAGACCCCATGCACAACAGAATGAGACCCCGCCCTACTGCCCTGCCCTGTTTCCTCACGTGCTCGTGATTGTGCTGCGTCAGTCCATTGTTGCAGCCACTGGATCAGTCCATCTCTCAGAGGGTTTTATTCCTTTTCATTGACCTTCTAGTTTACCCAGGTATGAAGTCATTTTCCAGGGACTAGTTCAACACAATAACTAGAACACATAAATTCTTCTCCAGTGTGATAGGTAGGTTCATTGTGCCAATCTGGCCAATGAACACATGTGGGATTAATTAAAGGGCAGAGAGATAAATGGCTCAGCGAGCCTCGCCTTTCTTGTCTCTTGCTCTTTGATGATCGGACCAGTGTGTGGGTGCCTAACTGGTTCTCTGCCTCAACTTACGAGCTACACTACCTGTGGGACACCTAACCCGTGGACTGTGTCACTGTAGTTTGAGGTTCCTTCAAGGCCTGCTTCACCACGCTACTGGAGTATACATCACTTGAGCTGGGGACTGTTGGACCCTGTCATCTGGCTGTTAGTGACCTGCCATGCTGTTTGCTGCCTGTGCCCGGGTAGCCTGAATTGCTCTACAGAAGACTCAGCTGTCTGCTTCCTTGATTTGTACCGGCAGTCCTCAAGACTTGAAGGACTGCCAGTGTATTAGCTGTCTCATGGAAGTGAGTTGCACTGAGCCATAGACTAATTAGCTGTTTATTTCTTATGTTGTATACAGCTAGCTATATAAATATCTATAAAATTATGTGTCCTGGTTTTATTTCTCTAGAGCAGCAGTTCTCAACCTGTGGGGTGCGAGCCCTTTGGGGGTTAAATGACCCTTTCACAGGGGTTGCCTGATTCATAACAGTAGCAAAATTACAGTTATGAAGTAGAAATGAAAATAATTTTATGGTTGGGGGTGTCACCAGACCATGAGGATCTGTATTAAAGATATTAAAGGATCACAGCATTAGGAAGGTTGAGAACCACTGCTCTAGAGAACCCTGTATAATATATCTGGTCTTCCTTGTTTTATTTTAAACGTTTTTATTTTAAATAGAGACATCCCCAAACTAGATAGATAAAAATTCCATGCTTCCAGCTGAATGATTTCTCAATGAAAACTTTGTTCAACATACTATCAAATATAATGCAGAAAACACACACAATAGAAGACAAAATAGATGACTGGGACTGACTAAAAATAAGATACTTATGTTCAACAAAAGACTTCATCAAACGTGTCAAAAGACAGCCCATGGAACAGGAAAAAGTGGTATGCAATGACACAATGGACAGGGGAGTAATTATTAAAATCCATAGAATTCTGCAACATTTCAATAACAAAATAACAAGTAATCTATTTTAAAAGTGGACAAAAACAGATAGCTTACCAAAAATTACATTCAAATGTTTAGCACATACAAGAAAATATGTTCACACTCACTCGCCTTCCAGAAAAGCAAAGATGATCTGCCAATTCAAAAACAAATGACGTAGAGGGTGCAAAGATGTTGGAATTCTTTTTTCTTCTTCTTTTATTAAATCATTTTATTGGGAGCTCATACAGTTCTTATCATAATCCATACATTCATCCATTGTGTCAAACACATTTGTACATTTGTTGCCATCATCACTCTCAAAACATTTTCTTTCTCCTTGAGCCCTTAAGAGCTGTTTTTGTTGTTATTAAATTTCTTTATTGGGGGATAATTTTTTCAGAGCAGCTTAGACTTCTTCCTTCAGTATTATTAATTCTTGCTGATATGCTATCTGTTCTTGAGATGTTCTCAAAATTCAGGTGGGATAGACTGTAGGTCATATCATAGCTCTTCTGGACTTGGTCTTCATTCTCTTCAACTTCAACCTGAGCTTTCATATGAGCAACTGATAGTCTATTCCACAATCTGCCCCTGGCCTGGCTTTAGCTACTGTTATTGAACTTCTCCATCATCTCTTCCACAAGTGTAGTCAATTGATTTCTGTGTATTCCTCCTGAAGAAAGGTATTTTCCATAAACAAGTCATTGGTCTTGCAAATCCTACATGTGACCTCCAGCTCCATTTCTATCTCCAAGACTATACTTTACAACTATCCTACTTTTTTCATTCGAATAAGCAATAACAACCAATACATCTTAACTGCATGCTTCATCTATTTTCAACTAAACATTGATAGAATTCTTGGTGTATACATTTGGTGTAGATTGGTAGAACATTGGTACAATTGGCTAGTGTATACATTTTTTAAATAGTTCCATTTATTGGATAGCTTGGAATTCTAAGCGACAGAACGCTATCACAGACAGAGTTGAAGGTCAAGGTGGCTCTGGAAATGCCCTTTATGACGAAGGTAAAGTCACGCCTCCAGATCGTGTCGTTCCTGGCATCGAAAACGATAGCAATTTCTGATTCAAAACGTCCAGTAACTGCTCACTTCAGCTCACCAATGGTCCTAGAATACTGATCTTTATGTGTTCCATTTCCTTTATTAAAACCTCCAAAATTCCCATATTCATACTTCTCTTCCAAGTTCCCATTTTCTATTGATATCGGCAGCGTTTCTCTTTGTGGTGAGTCGTGCTCCTTCAGTAAGTGGAGGTCCCAAAGGCGTCACGCCCACAGGCTCTACTGCATTGGCATCGCTGCGGCTGATTTTACTTGGAGAAGCAGCTCCTCGTCGGTGATATTTTGAGTTCCTTCAAAATTGAGGGACTTGTCTTCTGCAACTATTTTTAACAATGTTCTGGATCTGTTTTCTGTAACTGAAAATGTTTCAGTGCTATCCATGGGATTTTCAGTGGCTAAGTCTTCTAAAGTGGATAACCTAATCCTTCTTCATAGTCTATTCTAAGTCTGGAAACTGTAATGAAACTGGTCTATTCTACTAGAGCTTTCAGCATCACAGCAACACACAAGCCACCACAGTATAACAAACTACCAGACAAGTAGTAGAATTACAGTGATAGCTCAGAGACAATGCAGGTTCTATTCCAGATCGGCATAATAAAGCTAATACCAAAATAAAATGAGTCATGAGGATTGTTTCCAATATATATCAACATTATGTTTACATTATTTTTTTAATCTATTAAAAGTTCAATAGCATTATGAAAAAAACTTGAAATATTGGGAGAAATACCAAAATATAACGCAGAGACATGAAGTGAACAAATATTATTGGAAGAATGGTGCCACTCAACCGGTTTTAAGCAGAGTTGTCCCAAACCCCTAGATGTAAAAACGTGGAATCTGTGAAGCTCAATAAAGCAAAGTGTCATAACATAAGGTGTGCCTATTTTCATTTTAATGACATCAGTTACTCTACCGTTGCAGAAAGGCATGAGGGCTGTGACGAAGGTCATCTACCTCCACATGGAGGAAAAAGGAAAATCACTACTCCTATCAGCCCACAGCCAATTCCTATGAGGTAGAAGCCAGCTGCGCCTCCACCCTCCAAACCTTTAACTAAGTCTGACACCAACCACCTTTCTCACAGCACCCTCTAGTTCTCTACTGGATTCCAGAATCCATTTCCAAAATGTGACACAAAGCCAGGAATGAACACTTGCAGTTGGAAAAATGGCTCTAATATACTTACTTAAGGCATGGTTGTCACAAACATCCATTTGTTACAAAACACAATTACCTGCTAAGTGCAATAAAGCAAAGTGCAATTCAATGAGGTATGCCTGTAAAGTTGCAATCTTAAAGCAGATAGCTTTTAGGGGAAACAAGGCTTAGCTTGACAAGGAAAATCTTGGGCTATCTTTTTGTCTTACTGCCTGATTTGGGTATATTTTCTTACTTTCCGAACCTCATGTTGAGTTACGTGTATATTTTAGACAACTTGTAGAAGACAGATATTTGTATATTTAGAAAGTATATATTTTAGACAACTTGTGGAAAACAGATATTTGTATATTTAGAAAGTGTATATTTTAGACAACTTGCTAAGAAAGAGTGACCAGGCGTCGTACCTAGCTCCGTGTTATCATTATGTTGTCGTTAGGTGCTAGTGAGTCCAATCTGACTCATAGTTAAATAAGTTCATATATTCAGAGTCCAGGAACATCTTTTCTGATAGTCTGTGTCCTTATCACATATGTCTCTGGTAATATTTGCACCACAAAACTTCTAAGAAGGCATATTCTTTTAAAAAATATTACAGTCTACTTCTCAATATTTTACTTTTCTGTTGTTTCAGTTCTTGCCAAGGCAATTCCAATTCACGGCAACCCAACATAGGAACCGTGTATGCAAAGTTACGTGATGTATTTCCTCTAGACCTTTTTATCATCTTGCTAAGATGGGAAGTGTTAAACGTTTAATAAGAAAAGAATAAAATGTTCATTATATTTAATCTAGGGTCAAAAATATGATTCCTTTCTTACCTAGACCTCAAATATGCAGTTTCTCAGAGAATTATTGGCACCATTGGAGAAGTCAATGACATACAATTACAAAGCCAAAAAGATACTAGGCTTCATAGGTAAAGAGAAAGCAAAATTATAATTTTCCTGCTCTTATGTAGGCTGAAGGAAAGATAAAATTAGAACTTGATGAGTCCTAATCAAAACAGACTTTGTAGCAAGATGAGCGTACTTAGAATATAATACAAGCAGAAGACTGTTGGCAATTGAATCAAAATATAATTATAATTTGAGTTTTTAAAAGTTTGATGATTTAAATAGGAGGTGTTAAGTGTACTGCCAGCAACTTCTATTTTAGAAGCTAACCAAAAGAAAACTTTATGTCAACTTATATAAACTTTGATTTGAATATTGGAATTTGTCTGGTGCTATGCAAATGATGGGACAGAAAATAAGGAAAAGGGTTTTAATGTTGCTATTTCTGGTCCAATAATTCAATAAAAGAGCTTCACTTTAGTGCCTGGTTCACAACTATTATAGAGTTTATTATATTACATTATCATATGTCTGTTTTATTCTCTAAACAAAATATTAGGAACTATGCTGATTCCACCACATAATTTATAACACAGTGCTTAACAAGCCCCAAACTCACTGCCATCTAGTGAACTCTGACTAGACCAGAGCGTAACTGCCCCTTTGAGTTCCTAAGACTGTGAACATGTTATAGCAGCAGACAGCCTCAGCTCTCTGCCTAGGAGCAGCTGACAGAACTGAACTGCTGACCCAACAATTAGCAGCCCATCTTCTAATGCACAACATCATCAGGGCTTCTCTGGCACAGCCCTGGAACTAAATTAATAAATATCAACTTGTAAAGTTATGTATGAGTAAACAAATCAAGTATTTTAAGCATTTTGCCATGAAATGAGGTCAAGGCAACTCTGCTAATACATACATATGTATGTATTACAACTCTGCTAATACATATGATGACATTTCTAAAGATAACTTCATTCATGATTATATAAAAATTTCCTCAAAATGAAGTGCTTTGGAGAGTTTATAATCAAATGCATAAAAGCATTTTTACAGGTTATGTGTCTATTTAAAATACCAGCAGTGTCATCTTTTGTAGACAGATTTCAGTAATACTTCCAGACTAAAAGAGACTAGAAAGAAAGGTCTGGTGGTCTGCTTCCAAAAGGTCTGCATAAAAATCTTATGGACAACAGATCGTTGTCCTACTTGTTAGCTTTATAGAGACATCAAGAGGAATCAATCACTGGAAGATGACAGAATGTTCAGTGAATTTGAGTCAGTGAGGATGAGGGAGACCTTAGATGAGACAGATCAAAACAGTAGCCACAGTGATGGGTTCAGTCATGTCAGTGATCCTGATAACACAAGACTGAGTAGGGAGCATTTCCTTTTATTCAAAGTTTCCATGAATCAGAGTCATCTAATGCACCTGCGGGTCACCTATCTACCTATCTGTCTATCTTATGGTGAAAATGGGGCAATTTTTATAAGCATGTTCTCTACTTAGAGAAAATGTTATTTGCACATAATTTCTCTTTTGTGCCTTGCAAAGGAGAAAACGTTAAAAACAGAGTACTGAAGTCAAACAATAATAGCCAGAATTAAGAAATAGGGTAAAGGTGCTGCTCAGTCTTTGACACATTATTACATTTCTCAAACTATTAAGAAAAATTAAATCATCAGTTGGCAAGATTAGGAACAGTTGTGTGCAGAAAGGAGGTACTAGGTAACTATGAGTTTTCAATAATTAGGTAGTATTTTTATAACACCTACAATTCCAATAGCTCAAAGTAGAAGAGCTAATGTAGCTACTTAAAATTAATGAAATATTCTTACCATAATCAAATGGATTGTTTCTCTAAATCTCCCTGCTTCACATACTTTGAGATTCTAACTATCTTTTCAGGTTGCATCTGTTAGAATTTTGTCTCTCACATCTAGTTACATAGCACATGAGAATGGAATATTCCTCTGTACTTGAAGAATACAAAGAGGTACC